>NC_034179.2:51793769-52128769 GCF_002021735.2 Oncorhynchus kisutch
TGACGAGCACCAACGCCGCCAAGATCCTGAACCTGTACCCCCGTAAAGGCCGAGTTGCCGTGGGCTCCGACGCCGACCTGGTCATCTGGGACTCAGACGCTGTCCGCACCATCACCGCCAAGACGCACAACTCGGTAAGAGGTCAAAGGTCTCACGGCCCCCAGAGGGAAAGTGTTTTTGCAACATCTGTCAAATACATAAAAACATACAATGACAATTGACATGGACTACATGGGCAAATACATAAAGGGGGTACACTGAATGAAAGGGACTGAACACACCAATGTCCAATAGTCCCTCATATAGGCAACATTTCAGCCACAATGTTCAATGAGCTTAAAGTCCATTTCACTTTTCATTGTAGCAGTCAGCGCTCATCAAGGACATTCAGGTCACTGTGGTTTAACAGGACATGTGGTTAAACAGGACATGTGGTTTAAGAGGACATGGAGGAGGTGTCTTTGACTTCTACTACCACAGATGTTCTGACAAACATTATAGCAGGCCTGGTGAGCTCTGGCTGGTGGTCATTGTGGACCTTCAGTTCTGGTCTGAGATCTGCGTAGCTGCAAAGGTAACATGGTTTTCCAGAGGAGTGTGAGACAGCGAGAGAACGAGAGAGAAAGAGAGAGAAAAGCGCTGGCCTGCTTCCAGTGACAGTTCAGTTCCTCCTAAAATAACTCCCTGTAGACGTCCACGGCTACTAAAGCACACACCATTGGCCCTCACTATCCGCCTTTACTGCTGCCGGAGAGAGATCTCTTACAATGCAGGGGTTGATGAATGCGGCTGAGGAGAGAGAGGTGTTACTGTTGTAGGAAAACAAAACAATGTTTTGCCCTTCTTCTTAGCCATACTCCTCTCAAAGGCAATACTTCACTATTTTTTTTGGGGGGGTGGAATCATATTCATTTTTCAAATAATTGGCTTTGAGGTCGTTTTTATGTTAGCTAACCATGTTATCCATTGCTGTGAGCAGCCACCACTGTGTGTTGTTCAGCGAGAAAAGAGCTCGTCTCTCTTGTCCCTCGTCCCTAATCACAAGGACAGGAAGTGATGCGTGGATCACACAGGAGTCCAGAGAACACAGAGCACTACAGGGTTAAACAGAGGATGTGTCCACTCAGGAAATCAAGCCTTCTGCACTTCCTCCTGCAGGCACAGAGAGTGAGGGAACTCGAGTCCGACCTAAGAGAAAAGCAGTGCAGTCCGATGAAGAGGTATGGAAAGAAAGAAAAACAGAGTGAGAGAGAGAGAGAGAGAGAGAGAGAGAGAGAATGAAAAAAAGAGAGGGAGAGAAAGAAAGAAAGAGCTGGGAAAAAGATTGGACATGTTTTCAGTGACTTTTCCATTTGTAGAAAAGATACAACGAGACAAAAATTTCTTACAGAATGATGTCACCTTCTCATTTCCTGTGTGTAGCCCCTCCAGACAACAGAACCAGCACACAAGAACACATAACATAAGAACAGTGGCTCCTGTCCATGTTTATAATAGTGATCTATTGTACACAGTAGTTCAGTGCTTTATACCATTATATCTGTGTATCCCTCCCTCCTTAGTAAATACAAGTATCCTCAGTTATCTGAAATGTTTTGATCTGGTTAGCTTTGTTTATGTTGTTGCACAGAGAGCCAGGCCATGACATCATACTTGGCAGGCCTTATGTCCTGTCCTGAGCTGAATCTGGAACACGCTAAAACACCAGGGCCGTGTGCACAGGAACAAACTGACGATGGGGGGGGGGGGGGGGGGGGGGGGGGGGGGCGCAACAGTTCGCAAACCTCTATGTACATGTACAGGGAGAGACAGAACGATAGATGGAGGAAGAGAGTTTAGTGGCAGGAGAATACAGGGAGGGAAATGGATCAGGGAGAACAAGCCAGAGTGAAAGAGAGTAGGAAAAAGTGGGAGAGGAGAAGTGAGACAGAGAGAAGGAAAGAGAGAAAGTGCTAGAAAGAGAGAGAACGGGTAGAGAGAGTGATGCTTGGATTCATTAGCCCCAGCTGTGCGATGGCAGCTGTTTGTCTTTGTATGCCAAATAGAGGAGTATGAGAAACAGGCCGACTGGATGATGAGGAATGAAGAGGAGGAGGAGCAGGAGGGTTCTCTCTCTTCTCACACAGATGTTGTTAATTAAGGCAGAACCATGGTCTCATCTCTACAGAGACGGCCTGCCCAGCCGCCTGCCAACCCGCCTCCTCTTTTCCTCTGTCCTCCCAGCCAAACTGGGCCTGTGTGTCCATGACTCCACTCATCTCTGCCTCAATAGGCTCTCTGTCTCAAAACAAATGGACAAACAAACAAACCAAAACAACGGCAAAGTCTTCTCATGTTTTGTTGATTTCAAAGAAGCTTTTGACTTAATTTGGCATGAAGGTCTGCTATACAAACTGATGGAAGGTGGTGTTGGGGGAAAAACATACAACGTTATAAAATCCATGTACACAAACAAGAAGTGTGCAGTTAAAATTGGCAAAAAACACACACATTTTTTTTCTCCACATGGCTGTGGGGTGAGACAGGGATGCAGCTTAAGAAACACCATCTTCAATATACAGTGGGGCAAAAAAAGTATTTAGTCAGCCACCAATTGTGCAAGTTCTCCCACTTAAAAAGATGTGAGAGGCCTGTAATTTTCATCATAGGTACACTTCAACTATGACAGACAAAATGAGAGAAAAAATTCCAGAAAATCACATTGTAGGATTTTTAATGAATTTATTTGCAAATGATGGTGGAAAATAAGTATTTGGTGAATAACAAAAGTTTATCTCAATACTTTGTTATATACCCTTTGTTGGCAATGACAGAGGTCAAATGTTTTCTGTAAGTCTTCACAAGGTTTTTACACACTGTTGCTGGTATTTTGGCCCATTCCTCCATGCAGATCTCCTCTAGAGCAGTGCTGTTTTGTGGCTGTTGCTGGGCAACACGGACTTTCAACTCCCTCCAAAGATTTTGTATGGGGTTGAGATCTGGAGACTGGCTAGGCCACTCCAGGACCTTGAAATGCTTCTTACGAAGCCACTCCTTCGTTGCCCGGGCGGTGTGTTTGGGATCATTGTCATGCTGAAAGACCCAGCCACGTTTCATCTTCAATGCCCTTGCTGATAGAAGGAGGTTTTCACTCAAAATCTCACAATACATGCCCCCATTCATTCTTTCCTTTACACGGATCAGTCGTCCTGTCCACTTTGCAGAAAACAGCCCCAAAGCATGATGTTTCCACCCCCATGCTTCACAGTAGGTATGGTGTTCTTTGGATGCAACTCAGCATTCTTTGTCCTCCAAACATGACGAGTTGAGTTTTTACCAAAAAGTTATATTTTGGTTTCATCTGACCATATGACATTCTCCCAATCTTCTTCTGGATCATCCAAATGCTCTCTAGCAAACTTCAGACGGGCCTGGACATGTACTGGCTTAAGCAGGGGGACACGTCTGGCACTGCAGGATTTGAGTCCCTGGCGGCGTAGTGTGTTACTGATGGTAGGCTTTGTTACTTTGGTCCCAGCTCTCTGCAGGTCATTCACTAGGTCCCCCCGTGTGGTTCTGGGATTTTTGCTCACCGTTCTTGTGATCATTTTGACCCCACGGGGTGAGATCTTACATGGAGCCCCAGATCGAGGGAGATTATCAGTGGTCTTGTATGTCTACTCCCACAGTTGATTTCTTCAAACCAAGCTGCTTTCCTATTACAGATTCAGTCTTCCCAGCCTGGTGCAGGTCTACAATTTTGTTTCTGGTGTCCTTTGACAGCTCTTTGGTCTTTGCCATAGTGGAGTTTGGAGTGTGACTGTTTGAGGTTGTGGACAGGTGTATTTTATACTGATAACAAGTTCAAACAGGTGCCATTAATACAGGTAACGAGTGGAGGACAGAGGAGCCTCTTAAAGAAGAAGTTACAGGTCTGTGAGAGCCAGAAATCTTGCTTGTTTGTAGGTGACCAAATATTTATTTTCCACCATAATTTGCAAATAAATTCATAAAAAATCCGACAATGTGATTTTCTGAATTTTTCCCCCTAATTTTGTCTGTCGTAGTTGAAGTGTGCCTATGATGAAAATTACAGGCCTCTCTCATCTTTTTAAGTGGGAGAACATGCACAATTGGTGGCTGGCTAAATACTTTTTTTGCCCCACTGTATATATCAACGAATTGGCGAGGGCACTAGAACAGTCTGCAGCACCCGGCCTCCTCCAACTAGAATCAAATATCTACTGTTTGCTGATGATCTGGTGCTTCTGTCCCCAACCAATGAGGGCTTACAGCAGCACCTAGCTCTTTTGCAAAGATTCTGTCAGAACTGAGTCTGACAAAGCTGTGAACGAGCTTTGTGACAATGCAAGAACAGCCTTCTATGCTATCAAAAAGAAGATAACATTTGACATACCAATTAGGATCTGGTTAAAAATACTTGAATTAGTTATACAACCCATTGCGCTTTGTGGTTGTGAGGTCTGGCGTCTGCTCAACAGCCAAGAATTCACAAAATGGGACAAACACCAAATTGAGACTCTGCATGCAGAATTCTGCAAAAATATCAACCGTGTACAACGTAAAACACCAAATGATGCATACAGAGCAGAATTAGGCCGATACATGCTAATTATCAAAATTGTTAAATTCTACAACCACATAAAAGGAAGCGATTCCCAAACCTTCCATAACAAAGCCGTCACCTACAAAGAGATGAACCTGGAGAAGAGTCCCCTAAGCAAGCTGGTCCTGGGGCTCTGTTCACAAACACAAACAGACCCCACAGAATCCCAGGACAGCAACACAATTGGACTCAACCAAATCATAAGAAAACAAAAAGATTATTACTTGACACATTGGAAAGAATTAACAAACAAAAACAGAGCAAACTAGAATGCTATTTGGCTCTAAACAGAGTACACAGTGGCAGAATACCTGACCACTGTGACTGACCCAAACTTTGACTATGTACAGACACAGTGAGCATACCCTTGCTATTGAGAAAGGCCGCCGTAGGCAGACCTGGCTCTCAAGAGAAGACCGGCTATGTGCACACTGCCCACAAAATGAGGTGGGAACTGAGCTGCACTTCCAAACCTCTTGCTCAGTGTATGACCATATTAGAGACACACATTACACAGATCCACAAAGAATTTGAAAACAAACCCCATTTTGATAAACTCCCATATCTACTGGGTGAAATACCACAGTGTGCCATCACAGCAGCAAGATTTGTGGACTGTTGACACAAGAAAAGAGCAACCAGTGAAGAGCAAACACCATTGTAAATACAACCCATATTTATGTTTATTTATTTTCCCTTTTGTACTTTAACTATTTGCACATAATATGACATTTGAAATGTCTTTATTCTTTTGGAACTTTTGTGATTGTAATGTTTAATGTTCATTTTTTATTGTTTATTTCTTAGTTTATTGTCTAGTTCACTTCCTTTGATAAATCTAAAGTTTTTGTTGTTGTGATTTTGTCCTCTTTTGTTGGCCCAACACCAACTGATCATAGACATACAATATCAAGTTGAAGTATAATGTGTGTGTGTCTGTCTGTGTATGTCTGTGTATGTGTGTGTGTGTGTGTGTGTGTGTGTGTGTGTGTGTGTGTGTGTGTGTGTGTGTGTGTGTGTGTGTGTGTGTGTGTGTGTGTGTGTGTGTGTGTGTGTGTGTGTGTGTGTGTGTGTGTGTGCGTGCGCGTGTCTGTGTTTGTGTCTGTTTGTGTGTTTTCCAGGCTGCTGAGTTCAACGTGTTTGAGGGCATGGAGCTGCGTGGTGCCCCCTCGGTGGTTATTTGCCAGGGGAAGCTGGTGCTGGAGGATGGGAACCTGCACGCCATCCCCGGGGTCGGTCGCTTCATCCCATGCACCCCCTTCCCAGACTTTGCCTACAAGCGCATCAAGGCCAGGAAGCAGGTAAAAGATGCTAGCCTCTCTCTCCTTACTCCTGTCTAGTCAGAATCTACTGTACTCCAAGGCTGTGTTGACATAGGCATCCCAATTCTGATCTTTTGACCAATTATGGGCAAAAGATCTGATCTGATTCAAAATACAAATTAGTGGCAAAATATCAGAATTGGGCTGCCTGTGTAGACACAGCCTAAGTCTGTCTCCCCTTTATAAAAGTATTAAACAATATACAAGTATTTCCAATAAACATATTCCCAACTCTTCAGTTCTGTCATAGAATATGTCTTGTGCGGATTGTTTGTTACATGCCAGAGTGTTGCTCTGTGACACTGAGCCAAGGTAAAGGACTGTGAGGTATGTGAGGCAGTGGAGGCTGCTGAGGGGAGGATGGCTCATAATAATGGCTGGAATTGAGTGAAAGGAATGATATCAACACATGAAAAAAAAGATGCATGTCCTTGAGACCGTACCATTAACTCCATTCCGGGACATTATCGTGAGCCGTTCCTCCCCTCAGCAGCCTCCACTGATACGAGGTGTGTGAAGTACAGTATTTGAAGACTGCAAGATCTGTGAGGTCCGCGAGTTGCGGACATCTGGAAGTGTTTTCTCAGTGGTTAGGGATTAATCAGGACTATTCTGATGTAGAGCTGAGATGAGCCATCCAGAACCCACAAACATGGAAGATGTCAGTGCGGCTTTACTTTCAAGGCGGTTTAGCTTTACGCGAATGCATACTGCTGCTGTGGCTCAGCCTATGCCACACATCATCAGACATGCCATCAATCTCAATGTACATACTGAAATGGTAATCCCAAAGCAGTGTGTTCAATGGAGACAGACTGCACTTATATATCTCAGCTGTTTTCACACCAACCCGTACTGCAATCTCTATCGCACTCCACACTGCCCTTTCCCACCTGGACAAAAGGAACATCTATGTGAGAATGCTGTTCATTGACTACAGCTCAGCGTTCAACACCATAGTGCTCACAAAGCTCATCACTAAGCTAAGGACCCTGGGACAAAACACCTCCCTTTGCAACTGGATCCTGGACTTCCTGACGGGCCATCCCCAGGTGATAAGGGTAGGTAACAACACATCTGCCACGCTGGTCCTCAGCAGCATGGGGTCCCCTCAGGGGTGCGTGCTTAGACCCCTCCTGTACTCCCTGTTCACCTACGACTGCGTGGTCAAGCACGACTCCAACACCATCGTTAAATTTGCTGACGACACAATGGTGGTAGGCCTGATCACCGACAATGATGAGACAGCCGATAGGGAGAAGGTCAGAGACCTGGCAGTGTGGTGCCAGGACAACAACCGCTCCCTCAATGTGAGCAAGACAAAGGAGCTGATCGTGGACTATAGGAAAAGGAAGGCGGAACAGGCCCCCATTCACGTCGATGGGGCTGTACTGGACCAACAAACTATCATGGTCAAAACACACCAAGACAGTCATGAAGACGGCACGACAACACCTTTTACCCCTCAAGAGACTGAACAGTTTGTTACCACACGGCAAGTGGAACCGGAGCGTCAAGTCTAGGTCCGAAAGGCTCCTTAACAGCTTCTTCCCCCAAGCCATAAGACCGCTGAACAATTAATCAAATGGCCACCCAGTCTATTTACATTGAACCCCCATGCTACTCGCTGTTTATTATCTATGCTTAGTCACTTTACCACTACCTACATGTACAAATTACCCCGACTAACCTGTACCCCCGCACACTGACTCGGTACTGTCATTCCCTGTATATATTCCCTTGTTATTGTTATTTTATTGTGTTACTTTTATTTTACTTTTTACTTAAGTTTATTTGGTAAATATTTTCTTAACTCTATTTCTTGAACTGCATTGTTGGTTAAGGGCTTGTAAGTAAGCATTTCACGAATACACCTGTTCTATTCGGCGCATGTGACAAATAACATTTGATTTGATTGTGTACACAAAGGACATCTGTCCTCTCGGGCAGTCGCGCTGGTGTCAGCTATAACAGCAATACATTATGGGTTGGATGCATGTCTGTCTGTCTGTGTCTAGGCTTCGGGGGCATAATAGGAGGTCTGTCTCCCCAATTGGAAGGCACAAGATAAAAATAGCGTTCAGAGTGTGTAACGGAGATAGGAATTGCCAGAAAATGCAGTAATGGTTGTCTTAACTACCTCTCTGGGTGATCTCACATATCCTTTTGATGTAGGTGCTGGAGAATGGGGGGGATGGAACGAGGGGATGGGGATGTTTGAGAGAGAAGTATTACGTCAGACTTGAGGGTCCATCTCAGGGGCTGTTGGCTGTTGGCTGTGGGTTTTATACTGTAACGACTGACTGCCTGTTGTAGCAGGGATACGATGTGTCCATAGGAGTACTCCTGTTACTGGTGTTGGTGGATACTCAACTCTTTGACCAGAATATAGAGATGTTTCTTTGGTGAGACCTCTTGTATTAATTCAATGTTGATCTTGGTGGCAGTTAGTGTTTTCTGATGCTGCTACATTCTTCGGGGGGGGGGGGATAAAAGGTTCCATCTAGAACCTGACAGGGTTCTTTGTCTGTTCCCAACCCTTTACAGAAACTTTTTTGGTTCCAAGTTTATCCCTTTTGAGTTTCATGTAGAACCCCCTCCACAGAGGGTTCTACATTGAACCAAAAAGGGTTCTTTCTGGAACCAAAAAGGGTTATCCTATGGGGACAGCCGAAGAACCTTTTTGGAACTGAGTGTAGCTCAGCTTCCAGGAATTCCTTAGTCACATAATCCTAGGACAGAGGACAGAAGCTTGCATGTTAAATAAGAACACAGTGTCTCAGTCTGCAGTGCGTCTGTCTGTCAGTAAATCTGGAAGTGCTTTCCTTCGGAAAACACCGGGTGAAATATGCATTTTTATTCAGGCACAACGCGTTCTACAAACAAACCCATGAATCAAATTATAAACAGGCTTTGTCTTGGGGAACTGTTGTAAAGTTACCAACAGAAATGATACCCTATTCATCTCTCTTTCTCTCCTTCTTTATCTCGATCCCTCCTTCTTCCTCTCTCTTCCTCTTCCCCCCCCCCCCTCTCCTTCTCCCCCCTCCCCCCTCTCTCTCAGCTGGCAGTCCTGCGGGCAGTGCCCAGGGGCATGTATGATGGCCCCGTGTCTGACTTCTCGCCCATGTCCCGTGGCGGTACCCCCTCAGCGTCTGCCCGCACCTCCCCCACCAAGCAGCCCGTGAGGAACCTCCACCACTCGGCCTTTAGCTTAGCAGGTAACCCTGCACAACGCGGTGAGCTTCAGCAACCTTTTCATTTACCCATCTGTCTTCCGATACCTTACCGTCATAGGAAGTACCAGGAACCCGACACACACACTCAACAACAGTCCACATTGACACATTACAATGCAATTCGCGCTTGATATGTTGCCATGGTCGACTTTGCCATTTGTCTGCGGAATATTAAATAGCCTTCAGGTGAAATTTGACATTTTACCATAATCCCATTTTCTGCCTTCATGATTTGTTTGAGGTAACAAATGCACACAGCACAAGACATTTGTTCTCCAGCCATCTTGGTACTTCCAGACAGTATGTTTCCTCAAGTCTTTTTGTTATCTTTTTTTGTGTTCATTTCTTTTTTACATTGATTGATTTCATTCATTTCAGCTTGATGCAGCTTTGTCTCGGTTCTCTCTCTCTCTCTCTCTCTCTGCGTGTGCAGTGTGATTTCAGTCCAGACATCTGGCGTCTCACTTTCCTAGTTGTTGTCTGTTTAATGAAGCTCATCTAATGAGCGGGTAGATTGAGGCTGATGATGATTTATGTATCTGAAGTTCATTCACGTAACCAATAGCAGCGCTTAGTTGAGTGACAGTGCGATTACATACATCTGCAACCTCTTTTCAAAGTACAACCGTTGAGGGAGGAGCCAAATAAACAATAGTTCAACAGGAATAGTTGATGTGTGATGCACTGATGCAGGAGGAGGGAGGGTGACCTGCCTTGGAAAGTATTTCCCCATGGCTCTAGTCTAGTGGGGTTTTATTCCATTCATCCCCATCGTTCCCAGAAAGCCAGAGAGCCTGATTTCCTTTCCTAGGCTGTGTGTTTATAAACCAGACCTGGCCTATACTCTCCTTCTGGCTTCCAAGATAATCCCCTGTTCGAATACTAGCCACTCACTCTGGGAATAAATACCCCTCTCATCCACATCCAGTACATGCAAGAGCACATACACATATACCCGCGTACACAAACACACACACACACACACACACACACACACACACAAACGTAACACACACAGGCGCAAACACGCGCACACTCACAGGACTCTGCAGAATAGGGCTTCATCTCACCAGCCACAGGGTTGATATACTGCTCTGTCTCCAGATGTGAAGTAACCTTGGTCGTGTTTCGTGCAGAGAGGATGTGGTAGCGTTCTACAGTGTAAAACACTAGATCCTGGCCCGGAGAGAGTGGAAGACTTAAAACAGTAGGCGTAAATCTCTCCTCGTCCATTATGCCAATTTAATCCAGGGCTAATCCCAATCCCAGAGGTCGCCACGGAGTGCCAAGGTCGGTTTGTCTCGTGACGAACGCTAGTTGCCAGCGGAGAAACTGGCTTTGTTGAGGGGAATCTGTAAGAGAGAGCGCTAAATCATGTTTTGTCTGTGTCAGGTCCCCCCACCACAGAGGATCTCCCCATCCGGCCAGCGGGACGCCGCATCGTAGTTCCCCCCGGTGGTCGCTCCAACATCACATCCCTTAGCTAAGATGTTGAACCAGGATAGAGACCAGTCAGAAGATGACAACAGCCACTGGGAGAAGACGGAGACATGATTAGTTACAAGTTAAGAGTTGAGCAAAACACTGAATCCTCATGCCTTACCAGCCACAATGCTACCTGCTTAAGCTTCTAAAGCACAGTTTTCCTCCTCCTAGGGAATTGCAGGTCAGTCGCTAGAACAATGGGTTAATTTGAAGGATATTTGGCAAAACCTTTACACAAAGATTGAATTTGTATGCCGTGGAATTACATGAGCATGGTCATAACCAGAATATAGGTAATCAATGTGTATTACTGTCCCTCACTGTCAACATTAGTCATTGTTTTAACTGTGCATTGACAGTTTAGGTTCTACTCTGAGTCCATAAAATAGTTCAATGAACCTCATGATAACTGTCCATGACCAATGACCCACAGTGTTCCGATGCCTGTTCCCCTAGGAAAAGTAACACTTGCTTTTCTTTTTCCCCTTCCGTCACGTTTGGCTTTCAATGTCACCCTTTTTTTGAGTACTAGTCTGCAGATATACGGTAGTTCGCTATAGCGATGTAATAATAACATGCAGTGACGTCCATTACTGATAGGTGGCATTGTGAGTATGTATGGTAGATGTAACGTAGCTTTGTGAATGATGTTGTCGCTGGCTCCCTGGGTTTGTTGAACCAGAAGTGATAGTCATTAACGATAAAAAAAAAAAAAAAAAAAAACAGGAAACAAGATTTAAATTTAAAAAACACATCTGGTAAATACAGACATTTTGTAAACATGTAATAGCATGTTGGTAGAAATGGTTGTCATGTTTATTTTCCCTTGCTCTCTGCTCCATCCTGGCTGTAGATCCCATTAAGATCCCTTTGCAATCGCTTCAAGCTTAATGCCTGTTCCTATACATACCGTTTAGCAAGTCATCTGGGGGGGGGGGTGGGGGGTGGGGGGGGGGTAGTAAAAGGTAAATGGAAACCCTGGCGCAAGAAATACCAAGCTCAACTTCCATGGCCTGGGTCGTGAAATTGTAATTCTGAGCTTTGTGAACATTAATGGATAAAGAAAATGAAATGATAAAGGTAACAAACCTGATTTGAAATAACAGTAATTCACCTCTGTCTTTATTTGTTATTTTCATGGCAATGTGGGATCTCGTTTTGAAGCAGCAGACCATCATAACCTGCATTCAAGAACATAACATTGAAACATAATGTTGTGCTGTTTTAAATCTCAACACTCTGAGAGTCTCCACATTTCTGTACACTATACCTGACCGACAGCCCTTAGCTTGGTAACTATAACACCAAGGGGAAGACAGACAGGCTTAACCCTGGGTCACTCTCTTTCACAATTATTTTCTATGCGTCTGTTTGGTCTACCTGTCCTAGACAAGGCAAGTTGATTGTAATATGTTTTCAGAAAGAGGCGAGGAGGATGAGGAGAGCTTTATTTTTTGCTATCCCAATCAGCGGAGGAAGAGGTTGTGAGGAAGTCGTTGTGTTTTAACTTCAAGCAATCCAAGTGGTGATTATATTTATGTTAGTTTGACTTGATCTTTCTTATTGTTTTTTTATGTTTTTTTTTTTTACTGTTGTATCAAAACCCAGAGAAGGCAGGTAAAAAAAAACATTGAGGTGTGATGTGGTGTTATGAACTGTTCCTGAATAAACATGAGTTGCAACTGACTGGCTGTCACTCTTTTATCTTTCAATCTACAGTATAGTAGAAATAAAAAATATATACCTTTTAAAACTTCTTCGGGATAGGTGGGTCCCCCACGGGACTGTTGAGCTAACGTAGGCTAATGCAATTAGCATGAGGTTGTAAGTAACAAGAACATTTCCCAGGACATAGACATCTCTGATAGTCAGAAAGCTTAAATTCTTGTTAATCTAACTGCACTGTCCAATTTTCAGGAGCTATTACTGATAAATGATACCATGCTATTGTCTGAGAGTGCACTGTTATGAACTTGAAAAGTTATTAATAAACCAATTAGGCACATTTGGGCAGTCTTGATACAAAATGTTGAACAGAAATGCAATAGCTCATTGGATCAGTCTAAAACTTTGTACGTACACTGCTGCCATCTAGTGGCCAAAATCTAAATTGCACATGGGCTTGAATAATACATTATGGCCTTTCTCTTGCATTTCAAGGATGATGGTACAAAAACAAATACACAAAAAGTGTTTTTTTTCTTTGTATTTTCTGCCCAGATCTAATGTGTTACATTCTCCTACATTCATTTAAAATTTACACAATCTTCAAAGTGTTTCTTTTCAAATGGTATCAGGAGTATGCATATCCTTGCATAAATGCCTGAGCTACAGGAAGTTAGATTTGGGTATGTCATTTTAGGCAAAAATTGAAAAAAAGGGTCCGATCCTTTTTATGTACTCTGAACAGGACTGTACTAGAGCACATCGTTTAGAACATCTCTCATAGAAATTGGATGTGTAGACCTGACAGTTAATAGTACTAATAATACTGACAGTATTATTGCTGTTCCAGTATATTACATTTCTATCTGCACAATTCTGGATTCATACTTCCATTGTTTAGGGAATTTCCCATTTTCTGACCCATTGTTTAACCTGGCAGTAAACTTGTCACCACTCTGTTATCATTTTTGTATTTTATAGCCAGTTAAAGTATCATGACATCACTTTTAAAGGCTGTCATTATGATAAACTGAGAAGATTGCTTCTATAAAACGACATCTCAGTCTGGAGTGGGAGATAGTCAGCATTATTTTTGCAAACACATCCAGTTCACAAGGACTTATTGGCATTGTATATATAAACCCTCCCCAAGATAATATAGTTGTCACTGGCCAGTTAGTTTATACAGTATGTCCATTTACAACATATGAGCTTGTGTGGGGGGAGAGAGGCTCTTTGAGGAGAAATCCAATAAAGACCCCTGTTATTCTTATCTTATGTGATCCTCCAGCTTGACTTCAACTTGGCTTTATGAGGAGTGTATATCATTCACGGAGACTCACAGGTTACCCTGTGAATGTGGGAAAGCGCTGGATCAACTTTGATCTCAGAGCCCACCGAGGAAGAGTAATGGGGGGCTCATCTTAAAAGGGGATCTGGGGAGAAGTTGGCCACAGACAGACTAGCAGTGAATGGGAAAAGCACATGATGCATGGTAACTTGCTGATGATGTGTTAAAGAGGTAATGTCTCCAGCTGATTAAGACAGGAGCGGGTGGGCGGTCAGAGAGGGAGAAAGAGAGAGGACTCCACAAGGACTCCAGTCTTGACTTGATCTCTGGCAAGATCTAAAAACCAAAAAAGAGAGCCTGTAGTATCGGGGAAGATATAAACATTCTACATTTTTGTGAGTATAGGACATATGATAATTAGTTACAGGCAGCATGACTTTGGCTGTTGTCCACTATGACCTCAGCGGCTCTGAACATAACCTCTGTTTTTCTAAGGGGTGGAGGAGCTCAGCAGTAATGAAGTGTGACATCAACTCAGCATAAGCTTCATAAAGCCCTGAAAGTACCAAATGACATATTAGCTCATGCACAGCTTTGATGAATACAGTGTGATTCACCAAGGAAACAGTGGCTAAATTGGTGTGTTCGCCCCAAATTACTTGGTGAGCTCACCATTCTGGTGTGTAACAACAAATACTGGAGCCAAATCTGAAGAAGGAGGAGCAACAAAGCCTTCTCATAAATAACACATCAGACAAACAAATCAAGCCTAAACTATGCTTCCTGTTTCTGCGGGACTACAATTGATAGTCTGGGGGATGCTATACTTAGCTTATTCTCTTTGGTGCCATTCTCCACTGTGTCGCTGTCCCACCCAGAGCTGTGTGTCGGTCTGATTTAGGACTGTTTTCATAGGTTTGCCCTTTTGGCTCTTAGTGATAAGGCCCCTAATGCGTTACAGCCCTGCCACTCATCCATAGCCACCTGCTAAGGCTACTGAGGAACTTACAACATAAGGTTGTTTAAGAGAGGCAGAGAGCACACAGCTCTCGCTCTCTCTAGTATATTCTTATTGTGAGTGTCTTGTGGTTTCCCATGCCTATTCAGGCATAAGCCCATCTCTGCAAAGGGCAAAATCAATACTTTAAAAATTTATACAGTATCAGTGGTGTTTACCTTGGTTCCAACATATCAGTGACATTGACACAGACTCATCCAACCGTAGGCATGACACTCCTACAGAAATACAAACAGTGAATGTACACAACAGAGGCATGACTCCGTTTTAATCCTCAACTTTATTTTAAATACATTACTTGGATTAGCACAGACAGAAATAAATAAATGTGAAAGGATATTTGTAGACATTGTATTTGGTCTGTTTGGGGAGGGGAAAACTGAACATTTGCTGTTATTGGTAGAGAGGTTTGTAACTCTCTTTCTTATTGGTCTATTAACTAATTTACCGCCTGGTGATGTCACCATGGAAGGCCAAAACTCCATCCCACCAAAACAGACTGAAATTTCAGGCAGTCTTTTCAAACAGCGCTTACACTAAAAGTGCATTATCATAATTTTCACAATTTCACAGTATTATTCCAATCTCATAGTGTTATAAAACACAGATTAATCCCATTTTGACTGCACTGGGCCTTTAAGTACACAGGAGCACTACCACTAACACACACTAGGTGGCAGTGTTCCATTGTAGTTTATCATAGAAAATCAACCACACACGAAGCATGGAGATGGAGGAAAGGCTTGTTTGAAACCAATTTGTAATGGATTTGTCGATTTATCTGCCATCATTAATTATATAGTATTCCCTCTAGTCTCCTGTTGCTGCTAATCAGAAAACCAACACCACACATGATCAAAAACAGGTCTAGCATTTAACCCTCTGAGGTATTTCTCTGGGTAACTCATCACGTTGTTTTAAGATATACTTTATTAGTTAACGGACATGTGTCTTCTGCATTAACCCAACCCCTTCAATATACACACACAGATACACACAAACACACATTAGGTTGGAGAGGCTGGAGCAGAGGGCAGCATCCAATGAGCAGACTTAGGGGGTTGAGCCGGCAGTATATGACACCTGTAATATTGACGACGGCAACCCTCCGGTTACCAGCTCACGCCTGCCAGATTCTCCCCCGTCGGCAATGGGATTCGAACCCGCTTCTCTAACCCATTTTTTGCAGGTTATGTACAGAAAGTCTCCTTCTATAATCTCTCTCTGGAGGGCACGCAGGTGTCAAACTTCTTTCTCTCTCTCTCTGATGTCAGGAGGGTGTTCCAGGAGATGGTAATTCCCACTCAGAGTCAGTAGTGTGATTGATATGCTTTTGACTTCCCCCCTAGGAAGAGCCAGACAGGCCTACAACTACAGGATTTATCCCCACCATAACCACTACAGCCCCCAGCCTTAAAGGTCCAATGCAGCCTTTCATTTTTGGGTAACAATTAAGTATCTTACTGTGATTGTTTTCATCTCAGATAGTCAAAAAGAAACAAAAATAGCTTCTTAGCGGAGTTCAATTTCTCATGCAAGAATTATAGCTAGGACTGTCTTGGAGTGTTCTGAATGGAGAGGGGGAAAACTGAAAATGACCTATTATTGGCAGAGAGGTTCGGGAACAATCTTTCTTACTGGTCTATTAACTAATTTACCACATGGTGATGTCACCATGGAAGGCCAAAACTCCATCCCACCAAAAAAGGATGACATTTCAGGCGGTCTCCTCAAACCGCTCTTACACTAAAAGGGACGTATCATAATTGTCACAATTTCACAGTATTATTCCAACCTCGTAGTGTGGAAGTATATACATAAAACGCAGGGAAATCGTGTTTTTGACTGCACTGTACCTTTAAGAAGCCATATAGAGAGGCACAGCTCCAGGTAATAGGACTGAAAGATATACAGGCTCTACCCTAAGTGCCTATGTGGTATACGCCAAGGCAGTTTGCACAGGAGGAGCCTAATACAACACTTTTCTCTTCCACAACTATGTTTTGTCGGTCTTTTTAACCAATGCCTCCAACTTGTTGCCAAATCCACGAAAGGCTACATTTATCTGGCGATGTATTTAAAGACGCACAATGAGCAGTTAGTTAGGTAACACCTGTGAATGTAAAAGGAAACGTTCAACAGTGTTTCTGCTTGTTTAGAAGCAGCGCGGTAATAAAAAAGAACAAAGTGGTGGTAAAGGTCGGTGTCCCAAAGAAACGTACGAAATTAAGGCACCAGCTGCTTGACAACAAAACAACAAATGACAAACAAAATGCAGCACTCCGTGTACAACTCTGCTTTCATTGTGCAATTGAATTACATACATTTCTGGAAAACCTAATGCTAGTTTGAATATCTGTACCAATAAGGGTTGTTAGAAAGGTCCCAGTAGTAGATCTGATAACTAAGGACAGGAAAAGCATTGGATACGTTTTGAATTGTATTTCAGATCGGGTCAAAATAATGGCAAAGTTATTTTCCAAAACACGTATTAGACTAGAGGATGGTGATTTACCGTGTAACAAACTGACTGTATGATGATCATTCTCTACACGGGGAAACCCAGTATGTGCTATATACAAGTTAGAAGGCACATAGGGGAGAGTGGGGTTGAGTTGAGCCACCCTTGTTTCTAGGGAAACCATACACAAAATGTATCATTTGGCCAAATATTTAGGAAGAAGTTTCATGGAGTCTGTGAAGGAAGAAACCACATGGAAAAAAAGTGGTAAGCAAGTTATGTCCAAATAAACGAACAAATAAACCAAAGTAGATCATTTAAAGATTTTGGGGTTGGGGTCTTTATAAGCTTCAATAATGATGTCCTAAACCTAGCATGAAAGTTCATCCTTGTAGCTGTGTGGGATAATATAGTCAAAATGTTTGCCTTGGGGTAAGTTGAGCCAATGGCCATCGGGTAAGTCGATCAAATTGAAGTGTTTTTTCCCCCCCAAGGCATAATGCAAGGTATTATCACTGGGATATGAGGTAACAACAAGGCCTGGCCTATGTTAAAAGTGATTACAAAAGTACAAAGTGTTTGTTAGGTGTTAAACCTGTGTTAAAAGATCCTTAAAATGATTAAAAGACAAGAAAAGTTATTGTGATGGATTGTGTTTTTGAAATAAAGATAGACATGGTCTTTAAAAAGGTAGTGGTATTATTTCATTCAGCACAGAAATGTGTAGGCGGCTTAACTTGCTTAACCTGTCGCGGGGATCCACATACCCCATTCCCCGGGGATCCACTTACCCCATTCCCCGGGGTAAGTTGTGCCAAGAGACCACTTTTCTTTATAACAAGATATGTTTTCAAAAGTATAACGTTTGAGATGAATTCGGATTATTTGCAGCGATTCACAACATCCTGACATATATGTAGATATCTTTATTGGAAAGAATACCCTGTTTCCCTTGGCAGACTTGACGCTGAATGTAACAAATGGGTCAAGTTCCCCCACTCTCCTCTACTGGCACCCCTCTAAAAACCAGAATAGAATGAGGATTCATCTGCTCCTCTTTGACCTCTGTGCATAAATACTACAACTAATGGAGAAGCGTGTGCAAATCATGTTTGTGCGCGGAACAGACAATACCTATCTATTCATCAATGAAGATTTATGTACAAAATATCCATGTCGAGCACCAGTCATTTTGGTTTGCTTGAGAGCCACATTGATGCCTAATAATGTCACAGAGACATATTACTTTCAGCAGTTAGCGATCAAGCCTACAGTGGTTCTCTTTGTCTTCGAAGAGGAATCTGTGGTTGGAGTCTTGAAAACAAAGGCCTCATGTCGCATACTCTAATCCTAATTCCTTTTGTGTGACGCTACTCACAACCCCTCTCTCTTCCAAAAGCAAGTCAGCACTGTTTTCAAAGACGTAGTCTCCTACTTGTCAACATTATGCTTCATTTCCTGCCTGGCCTGAGTTTAGCCTCAGCATAACAGGCATAGTGGCTGTATCCTGTCTGGCTCTGCTCCTTGCTGGGTTTGTAGTTAAGTAATTTCCTGGGCCTGGCTAACTTGGTGGAGGGAGGAGAGCTCTGGGAGACCATAGCGCATCAGGCAGGTCAGATCAGGGTAGAGTGTGAGGAGGGCTGCCCACTGAGAGGCACGTCTCCCATCATAGGAAAAGTGAAAAGAGCCAGGGTCTGTCTGTCTGTCTAGGTCAGGTGCCTCACTTTGTAAAGTAGCAGTCTATGTGAGCTCCTGAAGTCTGGGGTCTGGGCATAATAGCTGGCTGTTGGGGGAATGTGTCAGGGTTAAAGTTCAATCTGAGTGCCCTGCGCCGGCCAGGGGAGAGGGGAAGTGGACGATTGGTTAGTAGTGATCTACAAGCTGTGGCCAGGTTAGCGTGGCGACTTACGGCTCAAGCCGTAGTCCGCTATCCTGATATGTAGGCTGCCGGGTCCACATTGTTGTTCCGTCCGTCTTCGATAGCCTTGTTCTTCTCTGTCGTGGTGAGGTCTGCTACCTCTGTGTCTGCCACAGCCTTCTTTGACCTATCAGGAGAACGACAAAAGCTTGATTTCTTGCTTTCTGGTAATATGATATGTAAATAAATGTGTTTTTGCTCATGAGATTCTACCATGATATGTTACTCAGTATTAGGGGACACATTCAAGATTCATTATTGCAACTTTTTCTGTAAATACGTCCTGTTGCCTGTGGCCCAATACATTTGCCGTAGGCCATCTAAAATATGCCTAACTTTTCAGCTGAGCTTGATTGGAGGGATGGAACAGTTCTCTGGCAACTCACATTGAATCTGGACATCAAATCTGGGCGATTTTAGACAAAACTCAGGACGACAGCAGGTGCCACATTTTGGTGTTAATGTAGACCACCGGACTATATATTGTATCTCCTTTAGGACATATACTGAGTCTCCTACCTTTCTCTGTTGAAGATGATGAAGTCCCTCTCCACATTGTTCAGGCGCTGCTGGAGCTGACCATTCTAGGGAATCAACAGAGGTTTGAGAACACGCACGCACACACACACACACACACACACACAGTCATCTTTTTAAGACAATAAAGATCCTGCAGTTATGTGACCCAGATAACGCTTGTTGGGACTCGAAGAAATGAAGAAGTAGGTAGATGGAGGAAGTTTCGCAAACTTTAAAAGGAAATACATGACCTCTCTCACAGCTCCACTTGTCCTACACTGACAGTGCCACACATTTAGATATGCTAATAATGTTAGAACAAAAACACCTCCGTGACGACCTGTCCTGGTAGCTATGTAGAGTTATGACAGGCGTGTCCTCGCTCTCTCTGGGCGGTGGGTTAGTGTTAAGGCAGACTGATGGGGCCAGATTGGGACTCAGACGCCTTGTTGACCCCCTTTACAGGCCTGCCAGGAGAGCTAGTACAGGTGCTCTCAGAGTGGGGCGCCAGACCCTGGCAGACAAGAGAAGTAGAGCACAGAAGGAGAGAGAGAGAGAGAGACAGAGGCCTAGGGGGTAAGGGTAGTTTATGGAGGGCTTGGTTTGTCATCATATGAGACAGAAAACAAGCAATTGTTACATAAAAATATGTTCTAAATAGGAGGGGGACCAGTATCATCTCACCTCTCGTTTCATGATGGGCATATTGACACATGTAGCCTACATGGAGGGGGTTTTACACACATCCAAAACGGGAGTTGGCTAAAATAATGTAGTCCTACAATACATGTAGGCTAGACAAAAAAGGGGATGTCCCTTGCTGCTCCCAAACTCCATCTTTTAATCAAGTTTTGGTGATTCAGATTTATTCAAAGCAGTCTCACAAGCCAAACCCTTTATTGATAGGCTTGGCTACTTGGCGAACGCATCCGGCAAGACAAATGAAACCAAACAGGAAAAAAAAACATGTTTTTATGTTTATTAATACGAGGGTTACTGGCCCAAAAATAACGTCACTCTTGTTCCATGAGCATAAGGGCTCTGTGTATCACCGCTGGATAGGTTGTGCTTCCGCTCACAAAATCAAGGCGTTACTGCTAAGACCTGCTTTACATTGAAATGCGCTGGAAGAAATTGACATTTTTGCACTCGTTTTCAAGAACACAACTCAAATATTGCCACCCCTCCCACCTCATTGCCAGCATACTGATTAGGGGTTGCAAAGGGAGCTGCCAACTTTTGAAGTTTACTACCAGTAAACCAGCAGAATTTTGGTATCTCTCAAGGATTTGTCTCCCGAATACCGCCGAAGATTGTGCCTCTTCCTGTTCGGGCGGCGCTCGGCGGTCGTCGTCTACTAGCTGCCATCGATTCCCTTTCCTTTTGTTTCTGTTAGTTGGGTCTAATTGGTTACACCTGTTTTGAGTTTAGTTTTGTTTTGTAGGCTGGTTTTAGTGAGGGCTTGTTCTCTGTTTTATGGTGTTGGTTGATTATTGTGATCTCTATTTTTCCCGGACAGTTTTGTCCTGTTTATTTGGACGGGTTGTTTCATGCGCCCTTGTGTTTTGCATGTCCGTTTTTCCGCTGTCATTGGAATAAAATATCCACTTACGGAACTACCTGCTCTCTGCGCTTGACTCCTCCACCCACCATTCATAGAAGTAAAGGTGAAATAAATAAAATAAATAAATGAAGTCTTATTTAATTTGAAGTAATCTATCACAAGACATCTAGTAGCCTTACCACATGTAAAATATATGAAAAAAATTGAATAAGATTATTTAAAAAATATAGAATGGCAAACCATCAACATAGTGAACACCATTAGTGTTTAATATGAGGTTTGGACTTTAATTTATTTGACTATGTCAATATATATTTTACATTAGTGTTTTGGCTTCAAACTGAAGCAGTTGAGAAAAAGTAAATAGTTGGAAGAGTTGCAGAATTATTGCAGACAGACAGACAGACAGACAGACAGACAGACGGGGGTGGTATGGGATGGTCTCTCCACCTGTAGAACGAGAACCCCCTGTGGAGCCGACAAGGTAGCCAGGCTGAGCAGCGTAGTGGAAGTTTCCGAGGTAAATTTTGCCCAGCTGTTTAATTAAACATTTCATTTTACAAAATTAACCTAGAGCAATCGTTCTGTTAGCAGTTTTCCAGGATAGTAAAGATACAGTTGACGTCATTGTCTATTTCAATTTTACAGATATAGCCTCAAGACGTCAATTCGGTAACATCATTGTGTATAATAACTATCTGACCGCCATACCGTTGGTTCTGACCGTCTCAGATTCTGCCTCCATCTTAGTCATAGAAGTGAGTCGGGTGAATGGAGGATGGAATTTGCATACTGCCCCAATGGATCCTCGGATGACGCAATCGCCATCGCACTGAACACTGCCCTATCCCATCGGGACAAGAGGAAAACTTACAAATGCAGTTCATCGACTGCTGCTCAGCCTTCAACACCATAGTGCCCTCCAAGCTCATTACCCTGGGAAAATGGGTCCTGGACTTCCTGACGGGCCAACCCCAATTGTTGAAGGTAGATAACAACACTTCTGCAACGCTGATCCTCAACACGGGGGCCCCACAAAGGTGCGTGCTCAGGCCCCTCCTGCACTCCCTGTTCACCGATGACCGCGTGGTCCCGCACTTCTACAACTCAATTATCAAGTTTGCTGATGATACAATAGTGGTAGACCTGATTACCAACAATGACAAGACAGGGAGGAGGAGGAGGAGGTGAGGGCCCTGGCGGAGTGGTGACAGGAAAATAACCTCTCCCTCAACATCAACAAAATGAAGCAGCTGATTGTGGACTACAGGATACAGCAGAGAGAGCAGGTCCCCATACACAGTGGAGAGGGGGGAAAGCTTCAAGTTCCTTGGCGTGCACATCACTGACAACCTGAAATAGTCCATCCACACAAACAGGAGGCTGAAAAAATTTGGCTTGGCCCCTGACCCTCACAAACTTCTACAGATGCACCATTGAAAGCATCATGTTGGGCTGTGTCACCGCCTGGTATGGCAACTGCACTGCCCTCAACCACAAGGCTCTCCAGAGGGTGGTGTGGTCAGCCCAACCCATCACCGTGGGCACACTGCCTGCCCTCCAGGCAGCACCCGGTTTCACAGGAAGGCCAAGACAATCATCAATGACTTCAGCCACCTGAGCCATGGTCTGTTCACCACGCAACCATCTAGAAGGCAGAGACAGTACAGGTGCATCAAAGCGGAGCCTGAGAGGCTGAAAAACAGCTTCTATCTCCAGGCCATCAGACTTTTAAATAGTCACCACTAGCCGGCCTCCGCCCAGCATCCTGCCCTGAACTTAGTCATTGTTACCAGCCGGTTACCACCCAGTACTCTACCCTGCACCTTAGAAACTGCTTCCCTATGAACATAGTCATTGAACACTGGTCACTTTAATTATGTTTACATACTGCTTAACCCACCTCATATGTATATATTCTATTCAGTCAAGGCTTATCCTATATTACTACTGCTGTACACACCTTTTCTTTTCATATACTGTCTACACTGTCTATACACACCATTATATACATATACACTGAGTGTACAAAACATTAATAACACCTTCCTAATATTGAGTTGTACCTCCTTTTGCATTGGGGTATAGACTCTACAAGGTGTCGAAAGCGTTCCACAGAGATGCTGGCCCATGTTGAGTCAAGTTGGCTGGATGTCCTTTGGGTGGTGGACCATTCTTCTGGGTTGCGCCCCCCCTTGAGTTGTGCCGTGGCGGAGATCTTTGTGGGCTATACTCGGCCTTGTCTCAGGATGGTAAGTTGGTGGTTGAAGGTATCCCTCTAGTGGTGTGGGGGCTGTGCTTTGGCAAAGTGGGTGGGGTTATATCCTTCCTGTTTGGCCCTGTCCAGGGGTATCATCGGATGGTGCCACAGTGTCTCCTGACCCCTCCTGTCTCAGTCTCTAGTATTTATGCTGCAGTAGTTTATGTGTCGGGGGGCTAGGTTCAGTTTGTTATATCTGGAGTACTTCTCCTGTCTTATCCGATGTCCTGTGTGAATTTAAGTATGCTCTCTCTAATTCTCTCTTTCTCTCTTTCTTTCTCTCTCTCGGAGGACCTGAGCCCTAGGACCATGCCTCAGGACTACCTGGCATGATGACCCTTGCTGTCCCCAGTCCACCTGGCCGTGCTGCTGCTCCAGTTTTAACTGTTCTGCCTGCGGCTATGGAACCTTGACCTGTTCACCGGACGTGCTACCTGTCCCAGACCTGCTGTTTTCAACTCTCTAGAGACAGCAGGAGCGGTAGAGATACTCTTAATGATTGGCTATGAAAATCCATTTACTCCTCAGGTTCTGACTTACTGCACAACTACTGTGATTATTACTATTTTGACCATGCTGGTCATTTATGAACATTTGAACATCTTGGCCATGTTCTGTTATAATCTTCACCCGACACAGCCAGAAGAGGACTGGCCACCCCTCAGAGATAGTTTTTCCTAGCCACCATGCTTCTACACCTGCATTGCTTGCTGTTTGGGGTTTTAGGCTGGGTTTCTGTATAGCACTTTGAGATATCAGCTGATGTAAGAAGGGCTATATAAATACATTTGATTTGATCTGATTTGATACACACATATACCATACCCCATTCAAAGGAACTTAAATCTCTTATCTTGCCCATTCACACTCTGAATGGCACACAATCCATGTCTCAATTGTCTCAAGGCTTAAAAATCCTTCTTTAACCCCCCCCCCCCCTTCCTTCCTCTACACTGATTGAAATAGATTTAACAGATGACATCAATAAGGGATCATACTATAGCTTTCACCTGGATTCACCTGGTCAGTCTGTCATGAAAATGTTTTGTACACTCAGTGTATATGTGTTTATATTCAGGACTCTGACATTGCTCGTTCTGATTTCTTAATTTGGTGAGGATTTGTGTGTATTGTTTTGCATCATTAGGTATTACTGCACTGTTGGAGCTAGAAACAAAAGCTGCAACTACGATAAAATTTGCAAAATATGTGTGCCCGACCAATACAATTTTCATTCGGAAGGATGGGCCTATTTATGCTGTTCACGACAAAACAAGTCCGATTTCCCACAGCATTCATTACCTGTGATTTAATTGAGCAGATTCTACTGTCCATTATAGGTTCAACAGCAGAGGGAGAGAGAGGGGGGGAGGAGAGAGATGTAGGGAGATTGTCATGTTCTGACCTTTATTTCCTTTGTTTTGTATTTATTTAGTATGGTCAGGGCGTGAGTTGGGTGGGCAGTCTATGTTTGTTTTTCTATGATTTGGGTATTTCTATGTTTCGGCCTAGTATGGTTCTCAATCAGAGGCAGGTGTCATTAGTTGTCTCTGATTGAGAATCAAACTTAGGTAGCCTGGGTGTCACTGTGTGTTTGTGGGTGATTGTTCCTGTCTCTGTGTTTGCACCAGATAGGACTGTTTTGAGTTTTCACATTTCTTGTTTTTGTTAGTTTGTTCATGTGAAGGGATTTATTAAAACATGAATCAAAACAACCACGCTGCGCTTTGGTCTGCCTCTCGTTCAGATGAAGAAATCCATTACAGAGATAGAGAACATTGTAGAGGCTGAGAAGAAGAGAGAGAAAGAGAGAGAGGGTTGCGGAGTCAAAAAGGAGAACATAATGTGGGGAGGAAGAAATAGAGAGGGGGAGGAAGGGGGAGACAGGGAGAAAGGAGGAAGCCTGGAGTAATGAGCCAACAGCAGTGTGAGATATTTGGGCAGCGCCCTCGCCTGCCATTCATACAATATTGATCTGCACTGCTTTAGAAATGGTTACACGTAATGGCTCTCTCTCTCTCTCTCTCTCTCTCTCTCTCTCTGCACTACAGGCAAGATAATTATGTGTCCTCCTTCCTCTCCACAAGTGGTCCCAGAGGTCCCTGCGTAAACACACAAACACACACTCATGCATGCACAAAGAAACACAAGCAGGCGCACAATGCTGTTTTCCCATTTTAGATAGTTGTGGGGAAAAGTATGCTTGGCTCACTGGTTTTGTTTAAAAATACATGTAGTTAAGTGCACTTCCAGCTAGAAGGCATGTATGAAGCATTATTAGTATGGTTCACAAAATGGAACTGGGGGGCCCAAGGTTCCTAACTCCAAGACGTTGAACAGTATACTTTATGCTAATCCAACGTAATTTGTCACCGTATTGTGAAATGGAATCTCCTTGGAAAATACATTGGATTTTGAAAAAAGTCATCAACGTAAACTGTTGTTTTGACGATACAATTTCAACAACAGGATTATGTCATCATGGTAACCAATTTTCAACATAGACAAAATATGTTTCATTTTTACCTTGAAAACACAGTCAGATCTTAACGTAATATCCACTATAAGAAAAAAACTATAGGCTAAGCAGCAGGGGTGTCATGCACCTCCGCAATTTGAGGAGGCACAAAGTACGTGAGGATGGCTGGAGGGTGGCTAAACATAGTTTAGTGACTGTGACTGCCGATAACTTCAGAACAAAGTTTACTACAAATACAAAATTGCCTAAGTATTTGCAATTGTTACAAACAAGTGAAGGATAGAAGGATGCCTCAAATGAAAACCAAGATGATACATAGCCTATATAGGACCATGTAGCCTAATTTAATCATATTTAAATCTATTTCATGTTCAATCAATTGAATTTTATTTTGTGCCTAGGCTACTGTCTGACATTTTTCCCACAATGTGTTTCATGATGTGTGACAACATTTGCGCAATGCTGTGCCCAATCTGTGATTTACTGCATTATTATTTGGTAAGCATAATAAGTTGCCTCAATATCCTATTTTCAGCCCTAGGTGGTAATATCGCTCTTGTGGAATGATTCTAATGTTAAGGTAAGATTTGAATGGAGAAAGCTGGTCTGAGAGCAGCTCGGCTTTTCTTTCGATTCTATCAGTATCGACACATGGTGAAACAACGCACTTTAGTGAACATTCTCTCTACGTGCATGTTTGGGAAACGCTTAAAAAGCTGCCTCATGAATAATGATGCATCTGGTACTATCGTCAAAGTGCTTAAGTTACATCGCAACTGGGAAACGAGGCCCAAGGGCTAGCTAAAGCCAACTTCATAAAATTGCTAGGTGTCTAGTTGTACTCCATGGAAACCCCCCAAAATATACAGTATATAATCATTTTACAGGACAAATCTGAGGGGGCACAGGGCCTATAGGCATGACGCCTCTGCTAGCCGGCAGAGCTATCTACAGCTATCCCTTCCTACTCCCGACCAGGGTTTAATCCAAACCCAGCACTGCTTAGCTTTGATATTTGTCACTTACTATTACCAATGTGCTATCGTGAGAATGATCGTTGAAAAATCTCCACTTAATAGATTCAGTGTTGCTATCGAAGTCTTTCCAAAGGGTATGTTCAACAGAGCAAATGAAATGTAACCATACTTCAGCAATCACATATCATCAATGATGCTATTTAGGTCTATATACAGTAGCATTTGGGAAGTAATCAACAGCTATTGTTTAAATTCAGCCCAGGATGAAACAAAACATATAGGCAATGTTCGTTCGAATGTTTTCCGTCAGTGAGCAAATTTCAGCTCTGCTGAGCGCAAACTTGAACTTTGTGAAAATTCTGTGCAACGTCCGGTGTGCGTTTACTGTGAACACTGAGGCTGTACCTGCTTTAAGTTAGTTTTAACAGTGGTCTACTGTTAGTTTTAAAGTAGGCTACTGTAGCTATTTGATGATAATGTAGGCCTACCAGAGTGGCCTCCCATCAAAAACAATGGAGAAAATGCATCCCATAACATTTTAACATGGAAAACACAGCCCCTTTAAGTAAAAAAAAAAGCTCTTTGCCTTTCTAGAAATGCACATATTTTATGCTCTTGTAGGAAGCAATCGCTACCCCATTGCAGACTACAAATTATATATAACTGAGCTAAAATTTCACTAACTAGCAAAGGATATGAACAAATGTACACACGTATTTGTAGCTCTCGCTTTGATCTCAAAACAAGTGCATCTACTCATGACCGCTCATGCTGTAAAAACAGTCCAGTTCAAAGTGAATGGCACAGATCCATATATGGCAATGGTCTATTTGCATATAGGCTTACTAAAGCGCTGATTGGTTATGGCTCACCAGTCTGTGTAGAGTACGGACCTGAGTCATGCCTGTAAATGCAATAGAATCCTACTCCGATGCATTCAGCCTAAAACAACATCTCTTGCATCGTTCGTTGTGCATACTAAATCTTGCATAGTTTGTTATTTATATTGCCTTGAAAGTGGCTAATGTTGCGTTGATTCAATCACAATTCCCACAGTAAGGAGAAACATTGATCGAGTTAATGGGGAAAACTCTAGAAAGTTGAGTGAATTTCAATCTCGTGCTTCTCTGCATGGGGAGATTTCTTTTTGCGTGATTGCATGCAGCAGCGTAGAGGGAACATTGCATATAGGCTTCAGGTTTCAGGTTTCAAGCTTTAGTTGATTTAAAATGGAATCTACAAGTTATAATAAATATGTTGGACTCACGTCTCCATCTCAACAAAACATCAAAGTTAAAGAACAGGATTCAATCAAATCAAACTGTATTTGAAGTGCATTTCAATTTGGATTTGATTTGATTTGGTCCTATACTTTAACTTCGATTTTTGGTTGGAATGTAGATGTGAATCCGACACGTCAATTATTAACTTGTTAGACAGACTGGAATTAAAGCCAGACTCAGTGGCACAGATGAAACTATCCAAGCAGAAAACACATGTCTTTCAAACGTTGATATTTGGTTGCGTTGACAACCAAACACAATTCAATATCAATTTTGCAATGCAAGTTAACAAATTACATGTTGGATTTAAGTCTTCCATTTCAACCAAAAATAAAAGTTAAAGAATAGGATTAAGCCAGTGGCTCAGATGGAACTATCTAAGCGGTAGATACAACTCTGATGAACGTTGATATTTGGTTGCGTTTTCAGCCAAAAACAATTCAAGATGACTTTTGTAAAGACAGTACATAACCTAATGTTAAGGCCATCTTACAAACTAATGTAACAGTACTTATTAAAAATGAGTAACACATCCATAGCCACATTTCGAGGTTAATGTAACAATAAATGCCTTATGTAATCACAGAAAGCGTGCATGTTCAGGGTTGCAGGTCTGTGCAAATCGTCCCAATTGCTAAATCAAGACAATGATTTCCCATTTGTAACTTGGTTGTGCTTTTAGATGGTTGAAAGCATCGTGAGAACACATTGGGAATTCAACAAACGTTTGGCTGTCTTTTGAGTGGGTGAAAATAGGTTGGAATCGCACTGATCAATGTGTCGACCAAATATGACTCAATTCACCACATTGAAATGAGGTGGTGTGCCCAGTGGGTTAATACACTTACTTCATTACTATAGAGAATTTCAGTTTGTGCGAATAAACCTTCTACATTAACCCAGGGAAGAACAAGCTGCACCATATCTTTCTAATGCACTGCAAGATTCACAGAGCACCACTTGGGCGAGTTCCCACAAGAGTTGTCAGGTTCCATAAAACATGACTCAATTTGGGGCCAGCTCTGGCTTATTACTGCTACTGACGAACAAGATTTGTACCCATGCCACCCAAATGTATTACCTCTATTGGTAAAGAGTCACATAAAATCTATTTCATGTAGCTGACAACGGAGAGAAACTAAACGGAGAAACTGAAATACTTTATAACGGCCCTTTGACATGAGGCGTTTAGTCGATGGTTCCTGATTAGCCGATAAAGTCCCTCCGATCATGTGCATCGCCTCGTGTTGGGTAAACAACATTTAAAAGGCTGTAACTCAATCACTCACACTGGGATGGCAAACAGAAGCAGTCTGCTGTGCTGAAGGAGAAATAGAAAGTAGGGAAGCTGCACGAGGGGGGAGGGGAGAGAAGACGAGGGGAGGCGAGGAGAAGGGAGGGGACAGGGGTAGGAGGGGGTGCTGACTGGTTGTGGGACTGTCTGTCATAAGACTGCTGAACAGTTAATTAAATGGTTACCTGGACTTTCTGCTTTTCACCCCCTATCTACAGTACATGTATATATTACCTCAATCAATCACCCCAACTACCTCGTACCCCAGTATACTGACTTGGTACTGGTATGTAGCCTGTATATTTCCTCATTGTTGTTATTTTATTGTGTTACTATTTTATTTATCTTGTCGTGTCCTGTATATATATATATTTACAACTTTTTCACATACATTTTATTTTTATTTTCCATCAACTCATCTTCAAAACACTCTCCTGCAACCCGCCTCACCAATGTATATTTATAAAAAAGTATTATTTACCTCAGATCTGTAATCCTCCAAGAAGCTAGCCAGAAACTCCAGGAGGCTGGCCTGAAACTAGCCAGTAGCTAATCCAGAAGCTAGTTCAGAAGCTAGTTGGCTCCTTTACTGGCAAGTCGTTGGTGTTCAGCTAACCACGGTTTGTGGTCATCGGCTATCCTTTGGCTCGAAAGTCTATCGCCAGTTCTGTACGGCGCAGCGCGGCTCGGAGCGGAGCATACCGGACCAATTTTTCTCTCCATGTCCCTGGATTTCGACTGCTCTCTGGACATTCATGCCCGGATCTCACAGCTAGCTAGCTGCTATCCGTGTGACTATCGGCCTTCGTCGATTCCGGAGCAAACATCAATTGTTCCGGAGCTAGCAAGCTCCGTCAATCACTCCTGAGTTCCATCAATCGCACCTGGGCTGCAGTCGCCTATCCGGACCCGTTTTGCTGCCTTCGCGGAGCCCCACCGGGCCTTCACAACTGGACTGCCGACGTTATCTACCCGAAGGAGTTATTCGGCTGGCTCCTCCGCCGCGACGTTACCTGAACGCCCATCTGCGGCCTGCTAACCGTTAGCTGTCTTACCGGCTGCTATCTGAATAGACAATCGGACAATTTTTTTATTTTTTTAAAATTATTATTATTATGTTTTCTTCTTGGGCCTCTATAACTATATCTATTGTTTTTATTTTTGTTGTTGTTGTGTGATTTGGATTGATCCCCTCTACCACACGGAACCCCACTAATCTACTGACGGAGCGCAGGAGGTGGCTAACAACAGACCTCCATCCTATGCTAGCTTGCTACCGATGCCCTGGCTAGCTGTCTAAATCACCAACCAACCTCTCCACTCACCGGACCCTTTTGATCACTCGACTAAGCATGCCTCTCCTTAATGTCAATATGTCTTGTCCATTTCTGTTCTGGTTAGTGTTTATTGGCTTATTTCACTGTAGAGCCTCTAGTCCTGCTCACTATACCTTATCCAACCTATTAGTTCCACCACCCACACATGCAATGACATCTCCTGGTTTCAACGATGTTTCTAGAGACAATATCTCTCTCTTCATCACTCAATACCTAGGTTTACCTCCACTGTATTCACATCCTACCATACATTTGTCTGTACATTATACCTTGATGCTATTTTATCGCCCCCAGAAACCTCCTTTTACTCTATGTTCCAGACGTTCTAGACGACCAATTCTCATAGCTTTTAGCCGTACCCTTATTCTACTCCTCCTATGTTCCTCTGGTGATGTAGAGGTGAATCCAGGCCCTGCAGTGCCTAGCTCCACTCCTATTCCCCAGGCGCTCTCTTTTGACGACTTCTGTAACCGTAATAGCCTTGGTTTCATGCATGTTAACATTAGAAGCCTCCTCCCTAAGTTTGTTCTATTCACTGCTTTAGCACACTCTGCCAACCCGTATGTTCTAGCTGTGTCTGAATCCTGGCTTAGGAAGACCACCAAAAACTCAGACATTTTAATTCCAAACTACAACATTTTCAGACAAGATAGAACTGCCAAAGGGGGCGGTGTTGCAATCTACTGCAAAGATAGCCTGCAGAGTTCTGTCCTACTATCCAGGTCTGTACCCAAACAATTTGAACTTCTACTTTTAAAAATCCACCTCTCTAAAAACAAGTCTCTCACCGTTGCCGCCTGCTATAGACCACCCTCTGCCCCCAGCTGTGCTCTGGACACCATATGTGAACTGATTGCCCCCCATCTATCTTCAGAGTTCGTGCTGCTAGGCGACCTAAACTGGAACATGCTTAACACCCCAGCCATCCTACAATCTAAACTTGATGCCCTCAATCTCACACAAATAATCAATGAACCTACCAGGTACCTCCCCAAAACCTTAAACACGGGCACCCTCATAGATATCATCCTAACCAACTTCCCCTCTAAATACACCTCTGCTGTCTTCAACCAAGATCTCAGCGATCACTGCCTCATTGCCTGCATCCGTAATGGGTCAGCGGTCAAACGACCTCCACTCATCACTGTAAAACGCTCCCTGAAACACTTCTGCGAGCAGGCCTTTCTAATCGACCTGGCCGGGGTATCCTGGAAGGATATTGATCTCATCCCGTCAGTAGAGGATGCCTGGATATTTTTTTTAAATGCCTTCCTAACCATCTTAAATAAACATGCCCCATTTAAGAAATTTAGAACCAGGAACAGATATAGCCCTTGGTTCTCCCCAGACCTGACTGCCCTGACCAACACAAAAACATCCTATGGCGTTCTGCATTAGCATTGAACAGCCCCCGTGATATGCAGCTGTTCAGGGAAGCTAGAAATCATTATACACAGGCAGTTAGAAAAGCCAAGGCTAGCTTTTTCAAGCAGAAATTTGCTTCCTGCAACACTAACTCAAAAAAGTTCTGGGACACTGTAAAGTCCATGGAGAATAAGAACACCTCCTCCCAGCTGCCCACTGCACTGAAGATAGGAAACACTGTCACCACTGATAAATCCACCATAATTGAGAATTTCAATAAGCATTTTTCTACGGCTGGCCATGCTTTCCACCTGGCTACTCCTACCCCGGACAACAGCACTGCACCTCCAACAGCAACTCGCCCAAGCCTTCCCCATTTCTCCTTCTCCCAAATCCATTCAGCTGATGTTCTGAAAGAGCTGCAAAATCTGGACCCCTACAAATCAGCCGGGCTAGACAATCTGGACCCTTTCTTTCTAAAATTATCTGCCGAAATTGTTGCCACCCCTATTACTAGCCTGTTCAACCTCTCTTTCGTGTCGTCTGAGATTCCCAAAGATTGGAAAGCAGCTGCGGTCATCCCCCTCTTCAAAGGGGGGGACACTCTTGACCCAAACTGCTACAGACCTATATCTATCCTACCGTGCCTTTCTAAGGTCTTCGAAAGCCAAGTCAACAAACAGATTACCGACCATTTCGAATCTCACCATACCTTCTCTGCTATGCAATCCGGTTTCAGAGCTGGTCATGGGTGCACCTCAGCCACGCTCAAGGTCCTAAACGATATCTTAACCGCCATCGATAAGAAACATTACTGTGCAGCCGTATTCATTGATCTGGCCAAGGCTTTCGACTCTGTCAATCACCATATCCTCATCGGCAGACTCGACAGCCTTGGTTTCTCAAATGATTGCCTCGCCTGGTTCACCAACTACTTCTCTGATAGAGTTCAGTGTGTCAAATCGGAGGGTCTGCTGTCCGGACCTCTGGAAGTCTCTATGGGGGTGCCACAGCGTTCAATTCTTGGACCGACTCTCTTCTCTGTATACATCAATGAGGTCGCTCTTGCTGCTGGTGAGTCCCTGATCCACCTCTACGCAGACGACACCATTCTGTATACTTCCGGCCCTTCTTTGGACACTGTGTTAACAACCCTCCAGGCAAGCTTCAATGCCATACAACTCTCCTTCCGTGGCCTCCAATTGCTCTTAAATACAAGTAAAACTAAATGCATGCTCTTCAACCGATCGCTACCTGCACCTACCCGCCTGTCCAACATCACTACTCTGGACGGCTCTGACTTAGAATACGTGGACAACTACAAATACTTAGGTGTCTGGTTAGACTGTAAACTCTCCTTCCAGACCCATATCAAACATCTCCAATCCAAAGTTAAATCTAGAATTGGCTTCCTATTTCGCAACAAAGCATCCTTCACTCATGCTGCCAAACATACCCTTGTAAAACTGACCATCCTACCAATCCTCGACTTTGGCGATGTCATTTACAAAATAGCCTCCAATACCCTACTCAACAAATTGGATGCAGTCTATCACAGTGCAATCCGTTTTATCACCAAAGCCCCATATACTACCCACCATTGCGACCTGTACGCTCTCGTTGGCTGGCCCTCGCTTCATACTCGTCGCCAAACCCACTGGCTCCATGTCATCTACAAGACCCTGCTAGGTAAAGTCCCCCCTTATCTCAGCTCGCTGGTCACCATAGCATCTCCCACCTGTAGCACACGCTCCAGCAGGTATATCTCTCTAGTCACCCCCAAAACCAATTCTTTCTTTGGCCGCCTCTCCTTCCAGTTCTCTGCTGCCAATGACTGGAACGAACTACAAAAATCTCTGAAACTGGAAACACTTATCTCCCTCACTAGCTTTAAGCACCAACTGTCAGAGCAGCTCACAGATTACTGCACCTGTACATAGCCCACCTATAATTTAGCCCAAACAACTACCTCTTTCCCAACTGTATTTAATTTTAATTAATTTATTTATTTTGCTCCTTTGCACCCCATTATTTTTTATTTCTACTTTGCACATTCTTCCATTGCAAAACTACCATTCCAGTATTTTACTTGCTATATTGTATTTACTTTGCCATCATGGCCTTTTTTGCCTTTACCTCCCTTCTCACCTCATTTGCTCACATTGTATATAGACTTGTTTATACTGCATTATTGACTGTATGTTTGTTTTTACTCCATGTGTAACTCTGTGTCGTTGTATGTGTCGAACTGCTTTGCTTTATCTTGGCCAGGTCGCAATTGTAAATGAGAACTTGTTCTCAACTTGCCTACCTGGTTAAATAAAGGTAAAATAAATAAATATTAGATCTATTTTTGAATGTTCTCGCTTTTTAACTGCATTGTTGGGAAAGGGCTCGTAAGTAAACACTTCACTGTAAACTCTACACTTGTTGGGAAAGGGCTCGTAAGTAAACACTTCACTGTAAACTCTACACTTGTTGGGAAAGGGCTCGTAAGTAAACACTTCACTGTAAACTCTACACTTGTTGGGAAAGGGCTCGTAAGTAAACACTTCACTGTAAACTCTACACTTGTTGGGAAAGGGCTCGTAAGTAAACACTTCACTGTAAACTCTACACTTGTTGGGAAAGGGCTCGTAAGTAAACACTTCACTGTAAACTCTACACTTGTTGGGAAAGGGCTCGTAAGTAAACACTTCACTGTAAACTCTACACTTGTTGGGAAAGGGCTCGTAAGTAAACACTTCACTGTAAACTCTACACTTGTTGGGAAAGGGCTCGTAAGTAAACACTTCACTGTAAACTCTACACTTGTTGGGAAAGGGCTCGTAAGTAAACACTTCACTGTAAACTCTACACTTGTTGGGAAAGGGCTCGTAAGTAAACACTTCACTGTAAACTCTACACTTGTTGGGAAAGGGCTCGTAAGTAAACACTTCACTGTAAACTCTACACTTGTTGGGAAAGGGCTCGTAAGTAAACACTTCACTGTAAACTCTACACTTGTTGGGAAAGGGCTCGTAAGTAAACACTTCACTGTAAACTCTACACTTGTTGGGAAAGGGCTCGTAAGTAAACACTTCACTGTAAACTCTACACTTGTTGTATTCGGCCACATGTGACAAATACCATTTGATTTGAACAAGTGGCATCCTAAACAACATGGCCCCCAGCAGCAGTCACAGCAGCCAGTCCAGTACAGAGCAGCACTCTCTGCCCGTAAACGGAGGAAGACGCTTGATGAAAGCCCACCAGCACGGAAAAAGCACCTTTAATGAAATCACTGATGCCAATCTTTCCAGCTCGTTTTCGTGTGTTTGTGTGTCTGTACATGTGTGTGTTTTACCCCCCCCCCCCCCCCCCCCCCCCCATCGCCTCTCTTACTGGGGGATCAAATTAACCTTTGGGTGTTATCCTCATGGTCGGAGTAAACACAGAGAGGACGTGGCTGATTTATGTGGACGTAGAGAAGGCGTGAAGGAGAGAAAAAAAAGAAAAAGAGAGAGAGAGTGATTGCATTCTTCACATTCTCCTTCTCCCTCACGCATTGAAAGTCTACATCGTTCATTTATTCAGATAAGAAATGTGCTTCTTCCATCCATTACATCACTTGGGACATATTTAAGGGACAAACTAAAACCTACTTATCGCCTGCCGCCGAGCTAAATGGGCACACATGCACACACAGTCGGTTCTTGTGACTAATGGTGAGCTCTGGAAGGAAGTGGAACCATTGAGAGGCAGAGGTTTGCTGTTAGGGTGAGGCTTTACCTGGGGGGACCCATTGGAGCCCTGTTCTCTGGTCTTCCTGGCTAGTCTTTTCTTTTTCTTGTGCAGCGGTTTGGACTCCAGGATCATCTCCTCCAGCTCAAAGGTGGGGTCGCAGTTGAGCCTCCGCCTCTGGAAGAGGAACAGAAGGCCACAACACAGGAGGAACATTTAAAGGGGCAATCTGGGATTTTGAAATAGATCATAGCGGCCACCCTGCCACAGTTGTTGGTAAGGAGCTGAGGAAGAAAGACAATACAGGATGAAGCTTTTATTCTATATAGAGAGAGAATGTCGATTCAATCGATTCAACCTTCCCTATCTCTCCTAACTGGCCGGCTGAGGTGACCACAGGGAATTCACTCTATAATCACCACACACTACAGGGAATCCGATACTGTAATTTCCTGTTAGCTTGGTAACCAATGACAGCTTGTAGTGTTGCTGTTATCAGTCTAAAGTCCCTTTAAATCAGTGTCCATTCATCGTTCAACTCCTCCGTGAGCTGTCAGGTATGAAGCGAGGGTTCACAAGTCAAAGCTCCGCTCACTGGCACCAAACGACCGGGCATTGGAGGTTGGGACAAGCTTGGCTTGGTTTGGTAAGTTTGTGCAAGGATGGGAGGTAGGTACAAGCTTAGCTTACTGTGCCAACCGAACAGCTCGACCTACTGCATTACGGCTGATGACGCCACTACCTTGCATGCATCATTTTACCTGCCTGTCACACACATGTGTGTGTGTGTGTGTGTGTGTGTGTGAGGTGCATGAGCTCTAATGATCCGTAACGGCCTTCTCAGACCAGCAGGGGGGCCGTGGTGACGCCCCTCTCTGTTTGGGCTGTGGCAATGGCGGCGTAATGTTGTGGTCTGACTCACGTTGGGGATGAAGCCGGGGGGCAGCTGTTTGCTGAGCACAGCATCCCAGTTGACATCAGACAGCAGGTCTAGATCCTGCAGCTCAGCCAGACAGGACACACGCTGGTGCACGTCAATACACAGCAACTAGAGGAGGAGAAGGGAAGAGGAGGAGGAGTAGCGGGAGGAGAAGAGAACAAGAGGAGAGGGGAGGTGAAGAGAACAAGAGGAGAGGGGAGGTGAAGAGAACAAGAGGAGAGGGGAGGTGAAGAGAACAAGAGGAGAGGGGAGGTGAAGAGAACAGGAGGAGAGGGGAGGTGAAGAGAACAAGAGGAGAGTGGAGGTGAAGAGAACAAGAGGAGAGGGGAGGTGAAGAGAACAGGAGGAGAGGGGAGGTGAAGAGAACAAGAGGAGAGGGGAGGTGAAGAGAACAGGAGGAGAGGGGAGGTGAAGAGAACAAGAGGAGAGGGGAGGTGAAGAGAACAGGAGGAGAGGGGAGGTGAAGAGAACAAGAGGAGAGTGGAGGTGAAGAGAACAAGAGGAGGGGGAGGTGAAGAGAACAGGAGAAGAGGGGAGGTGAAGAGAACAGGAGGAGGGGGAGGTGAAGAGAACAGGAGAAGAGGGGAGGTGAAGAGAACAAGTGGAGAGGGGAGGTGAAGAGAACAAGAGGAGAGTGGAGGTGAAGAGAACAAGAGGAGAGGGGAGATAAAGAGAACAGGAGGAGAGGGGAGGTGAAGAGAACAAGAGGAGAGGGGAGGTGAAGAGAACAAGAGGAGAGTGGAGATAAAGAGAACAGGAGGAGAGGGGAGAGGGGAGGTGAAGAGAACAAGAGGAGAGTGGAGGTGAAGAGAACAAGAGGAGAGGGGAGATAAAGAGAACAGGAGGAGAGGGGAGGTGAAGAGAACAAGAGGAGAGGGGAGGTGAAGAGAACAAGAGGAGAGGGGAGATAAAGAGAACAGGAGGAGAGGGGTGGTGAAGAGAACAAGAGGAGAGGGGAGATAAAGAGAACAGGAGGAGAGGGGAGGTGAAGAGAACAGGAGGAGGGGGGAGGTGAAGAGAACAGGAGAAGAGGGGAGGTGAAGAGAACAAGAGGAGAGGGGAGGTGAAGAGAACAAGAGGAGAGGGGAGATAAAGAGAACAGGAGGAGAGGGGAGGTGAAGAGAACAGGAGGAGGGGGAGGTGAAGAGAACAGGAGAAGAGGGGAGGTGAAGAGAACAAGGGGAGAGGGGAGGTGAAGAGAACAAGAGGAGAGTGGAGGTGAAGAGAACAAGAGGAGAGGGGAGATAAAGAGAACAGGAGGAGAGGGGAGGTGAAGAGAACAAGAGGAGAGTGGAGGTGAAGAGAACAAGAGGAGAGGGGAGATAAAGAGAACAGGAGGAGAGGGGAGGTGAAGAGAACAGGAGGAGGGGGAGGTGAAGAGAACAGGAGAAGAGGGGAGGTGAAGAGAACAAGGGGAGAGGGGAGGTGAAGAGAACAAGAGGAGAGGGGAGGTGAAGAGAACAAGAGGAGAGTGGAGGTGAAGAGAACAAGAGGAGAGGGGAGATAAAGAGAACAGGAGGAGAGGGGAGGTGAAGAGAACAGGAGGAGAGGGGAGGTGAAGAGAACAAGAGGAGAGTGGAGATGAAGAGAACAAGAGGAGAGGGGAGATAAAGAGAACAGGAGAAGAGGGGAGGTGAAGAGAACAAGAGGAGAGGGGAGGTGAAGAGAACAAGAGGAGAGGGGAGATAAAGAGAACAGGAGGAGAGGGGAGGTGAAGAGAACAAGAGGAGAGGGGAGGTGAAGAGAACAAGAGGAGAGGGGAGATAAAGAGAACAGGAGGAGAGGGGTGGTGAAGAGAACAAGAGGAGAGGGGAGATAAAGAGAACAGGAGGAGAGGGGAGGTGAAGAGAACAGGAGGAGGGGGGAGGTGAAGAGAACAGGAGAAGAGGGGAGGTGAAGAGAACAAGGGGAGAGGGGAGGTGAAGAGAACAAGAGGAGAGTGGAGGTGAAGAGAACAAGAGGAGAGGGGAGATAAAGAGAACAGGAGGAGAGGGGAGGTGAAGAGAACAAGAGGAGAGTGGAGGTGAAGAGAACAAGAGGAGAGGGGAGATAAAGAGAACAGGAGGAGAGGGGAGGTGAAGAGAACAGGAGGAGGGGGAGGTGAAGAGAACAGGAGAAGAGGGGAGGTGAAGAGAACAAGAGGAGAGGGGAGATAAAGAGAACAGGAGGAGAGGGGAGGTGAAGAGAACAGGAGGAGGGGGAGGTGAAGAGAACAGGAGAAGAGGGGAGGTGAAGAGAACAAGAGGAGAGGGGAGATAAAGAGAACAGGAGGAGAGGGGAGGTGAAGAGAACAGGAGGAGAGGGGAGATAAAGAGAACAGGAGGAGAGGGGAGGTGAAGAGAACAGGAGGAGGGGGAGGTGAAGAGAACAGGAGAAGAGGGGAGGTGAAGAGAACAAGGGGAGAGGGGAGGTGAAGAGAACAAGAGGAGAGTGGAGGTGAAGAGAACAAGATGAGAGGGGAGATAAAGAGAACAGGAGGAGAGGGGAGGTGAAGAGAACAAGAGGAGAGTGGAGGTGAAGAGAACAAGAGGAGAGGGGAGATAAAGAGAACAGGAGGAGAGGGGAGGTGAAGAGAACAGGAGGAGGGGGAGGTGAAGAGAACAGGAGAAGAGGGGAGGTGAAGAGAACAAGAGGAGAGGGGAGATAAAGAGAACAGGAGGAGAGGGGAGGTGAAGAGAACAGGAGGAGGGGGGAGGTGAAGAGAACAGGAGAAGAGGGGAGGTGAAGAGAACAAGAGGAGAGGGGAGATAAAGAGAACAGGAGGAGAGGGGAGGTGAAGAGAACAGGAGGAGAGGGGAGATAAAGAGAACAGGAGGAGAGGGGAGGTGAAGAGAACAAGAGGAGAGGGGAGGTGAAGAGAACAAGAGGAGAGGGGAGGTGAAGAGAACAAGAGGAGAGGGGAGGTGAAGAGAACAAGAGGAGAGGGGAGATAAAGAGAACAGGAGGAGAGGGGAGGTGAAGAGAACAAGAGGAGAGTGGAGGTGAAGAGAACAAGAGGAGAGGGGAGATAAAGAGAACAGGAGGAGAGGGGTGGTGAAGAGAACAAGAGGAGAGGGGAGATAAAGAGAACAGGAGGAGAGGGGAGGTGAAGAGAACAGGAGGAGGGGGGAGGTGAAGAGAACAGGAGAAGAGGGGAGGTGAAGAGAACAAGAGGAGAGGGGAGGTGAAGAGAACAAGAGGAGATGGGAGATAAAGAGAACAGGAGGAGAGGGGAGGTGAAGAGGACAGGAGGAGGGGGAGGTGAAGAGAACAGGAGAAGAGGGGAGGTGAAGAGAACAAGAGGAGAGTGGAGGTGAAGAGAACAAGAGGAGAGGGGAGATAAAGAGAACAGGAGGAGAGGGGAGGTGAAGAGAACAAGAGGAGAGTGGAGGTGAAGAGAACAAGAGGAGAGGGGAGATAAAGAGAACAGGAGGAGAGGGGAGGTGAAGAGAACAGGAGGAGGGGGAGGTGAAGAGAACAGGAGAAGAGGGGAGGTGAAGAGAACAAGAGGAGAGGGGAGATAAAGAGAACAGGAGGAGAGGGGAGGTGAAGAGAACAGGAGAAGAGGGGGAGGTGAAGAGAACAGGAGAAGAGGGGAGGTGAAGAGAACAAGAGGAGAGGGGAGATAAAGAGAACAGGAGGAGAGGGGAGGTGAAGAGAACAGGAGGAGAGGGGAGATAAAGAGAACAGGAGGAGAGGGGAGGTGAAGAGAACAAGAGGAGAGGGGAGGTGAAGAGAACAAGAGGAGAGGGGAGGTGAAGAGAACAAGAGGAGAGGGGAGGTGAAGAGAACAAGAGGAGAGGGGAGATAAAGAGAACAGGAGGAGAGGGGAGGTGAAGAGAACAAGAGGAGAGTGGAGGTGAAGAGAACAAGAGGAGAGGGGAGATAAAGAGAACAGGAGGAGAGGGGAGGTGAAGAGAACAAGAGGAGAGGGGAGGTGAAGAGAACAAGAGGAGAGGGGAGATAAAGAGAACAGGAGGAGAGGGGTGGTGAAGAGAACAAGAGGAGAGGGGAGATAAAGAGAACAGGAGGAGAGGGGAGGTGAAGAGAACAGGAGGAGGGGGGAGGTGAAGAGAACAGGAGAAGAGGGGAGGTGAAGAGAACAAGAGGAGAGGGGAGGTGAAGAGAACAAGAGGAGATGGGAGATAAAGAGAACAGGAGGAGAGGGGAGGTGAAGAGGACAGGAGGAGGGGGAGGTGAAGAGAACAGGAGAAGAGGGGAGGTGAAGAGAACAAGAGGAGAGTGGAGGTGAAGAGAACAAGAGGAGAGGGGAGATAAAGAGAACAGGAGGAGAGGGGAGGTGAAGAGAACAAGAGGAGAGTGGAGGTGAAGAGAACAAGAGGAGAGGGGAGATAAAGAGAACAGGAGGAGAGGGGAGGTGAAGAGAACAGGAGGAGGGGGAGGTGAAGAGAACAGGAGAAGAGGGGAGGTGAAGAGAACAAGAGGAGAGGGGAGATAAAGAGAACAGGAGGAGAAGGGAGGTGAAGAGAACAGGAGAAGAGGGGAGGTGAAGAGAACAAGAGGAGAGGGGAGATAAAGAGAACAGGAGGAGAGGGGAGGTGAAGAGAACAGGAGGAGGGGGAGGTGAAGAGAACAGGAGAAGAGGGGAGGTGAAGAGAACCAGAGGAGAGGGGAGATAAAGAGAACAGGAGGAGAGGGGAGGTGAAGAGAACAAGAGGAGAGTGGAGGTGAAGAGAACAAGAGGAGAGGTGAAGAGAACAAGAGGAGAGGGGAGGTGAAGAGAACAAGAGGAGAGGGGAGGTGAAGAGAACAAGAGGAGAGGTGAAGAGAACAAGAGGAGAGGGGAGATAAAGAGAACAGGAGGAGAGGGAGGTGAAGAGAACAGGAGGAGAGGGGAGGTGAAGAGAACAAGAGGAGAGGGGAGGTGAAGAGAACAAGAGGAGAGGTGAAGAGAACAAGAGGAGAGGGGAGGTGAAGAGAACAGGAGGAGGGGGGAGGTGAAGAGAACAGGAGAAGAGGGAGGTGAAGAGAACAAGAGGAGAGGGGAGGTGAAGAGAACAGGAGAAGAGGGGAGGTGAAGAGAACAGGAGGAGGGGGGAGGTGAAGAGAACAAGAGAAGAGGGGAGGTGAAGAGAACAAGAGGAGAGGGGGAGGTGAAGAGAACAGGAGGAGAGGGGAGGTGAAGAGAACAAGAGGAGAGGGGAGGTGAAGAGAACAAGAGGAGAGGGGAGGCAAAGAGGAGGAAGAGCAGAAACACACACACACCACACACACCACAGGAATGTAGATGAGTGGTGTGGGGGTAGGCTACTTCAGCACTGAACTACAGCTTGTCTGCAGTGGAGAATTACCAACATAGAATCTGATCACTCAGCCTTATAGGCTTCCAGTTATAACCTCATGATGACAAAGGATACGGCATACATGGCTTACAAAACCGATCATCCTAGCATGTAGTAACAATTTAGTCTTTCAAGGAATGTAGGGGTCAAATACAACTATAGTTTAAGTAAACAAGATCATGGCTCAAAGGTCACCGGTTGTCAATAGTATACAGTATAAAACAATGCAGTATTTATTATTCATTCAGGGAATTTAGGGATGAAATACAAGGTGACCAAGTGTCTACAGTATACAGTATGCAGATCTTTCTGTACCTTTCTGAGCATTGTCTTCATCTCCACAGACCAGGCTATGGGGTAGCTGGGGTTGACCTTGTGGAACATATGGAGGATCTCATTGGCCGGTGTGCTGGAGCGCATGACGTACGGCCTCTGGAGGGCCAGGACAGAACATTATTATCACAGGTCGTCAGGGTTACTGGGTCCTCACACAGGGTTACCGGGCCCTCACACAATAGTCCCTAAAGCTGCCTGAAGAGAAATGTCTAAATCTGGGTTTAAACTAGACCAGATCAGTCTTATGCTGTTTTACCTCTCTCAGGGGAGAGACAGTTTTCCTGTGTTTGGGATAGATTATGGCTGGGGCTGTGACAGTGATTGATGTGTGGTGCTTTATGGATGCCAGGGCTGGCTGCCACTGATAGTCCAATCCAGCCGGGCCTGGGGTGAGGGGGTTTAGGGCCTGGGGAGAGTGGAGAGGGGGTTTAGGGCCTGGGGAGAGGGGGCTCAGAGGGCTGCTGTACAGCTTGACATGTGTCATACTACAGTAGGTACCAAGCAGGGGCTTAGTGGAAGTCCTGCCCCTGCCCTCCCTGTCTTTTCCTCTCCTAACTAAAGATATGCCATGAGGGTAGTCACAGGCTGGTCCCAGATCTGTTGGTAAAAGGGGCACAAACAGGACCAAGCTAGGGTAATTACACCTTCATCTGAATGGTGAGGCTGACTGAGATGGGTATTTTCATGATAATATTAAGGGGTATTTTCATGGTTATATTAAGGGATCATCTCAAGGGCAGGCTTGGAGAGAAAGGTGTTGTCACTGTCTCTTCTTCTCTATCTTAAATGGCTATTCTAGGAGCAGTAACAGCATGTATTGTAGGTTTTAGCATGCATTATTTACAGGCTGGGGATGGGCTTTGTTTCTGTACCTGTCCTCGCAGAAGCTCGTAGGCAGTGACGCCCAGAGACCACCAGTCCACAGAGAAGGAGTAGCCAGGGTGTATTCCCTCGTGTGGCTGGAACAGCTCGGGGGCTGGGGGGAGGGAGGCACGGACACTATCAGCTGTCATTGCTCATCCAGACTGGACAGTAGTACTAGTACAAACACTTTTAAATGGAACCAAAAAAGGAACCCATCAAAACTGCTACTGAAAACTCACAAAGAAACGCTAGAACCAAGCCCTTTAAAACCCTTCACCAAAAAGGTCCTTTTTATAAATAAATGAATGTTCCTGGAGATCCCCACTCTCTGAACACTTGGAATATGAATGTACATTTTTCTATTAAATTATACATTATCCTTTACGGCAGTCTTAATTCTGGATCTAAATCCATCCTCTCCTCCTCCCTCCCTCCATCTTCTCCTCCTCCCTCCCTCCCTCCATCCTCTCCTCCTCCCTCCCTCCCTCCATCCTCTCCTCCTCCCTCCCTCCATCCTCTCCTCCTCCCTCCCTCCATCCTCTCCACCTCCCTCCCTCCATCCTCTCCTCCTCCTTCCCTCCATCCTCTCCTCCTCCCTCCCTCCATCCTCTCCTCCTCCCTCCCTCCATCCTCTCCTCCTCCCTCCCTCCATCCTCTCCTCCTCCCTCCCTCCATCCTCTCCACCCCCTCCATCTCCTCTTCTGTTCCCTGCTGCTTCCTCGCTGTCAGTCCCACTAAACCGATCCATTCGTCATGCCTCTTAATCAGGCTGGACGAGACACACCGGTCGGCCAGGACCCGGGGTCAATGAACTCCACATTCGAATCAATCTGTAATTCTATTAATTTACATCAGATCCCTCAGAGCAGAAGGAACAACATTGATCTGATACTGTATGATACGTTATGAAATGGAAATGTAAGGAGCATAAGCATCCACATTGAAAGGGAGATATATTTACTCTGAAACTAGAAGGACACAGTACCGTAGCGTTGAGCTGTGTCGTCTTTACATTATCTCAGTGGTATAAGTGTTGTGTAGTTACTGACCCATGTAAGGTTTGGTCCCTGCGATAGACGTGGCTCTTAGATCGTCCTTGACGATGGCAGCGATGTTGAAGTCCGTCAGGTGACAATGTCCTGTAGAACGGAAACAGGAAAGAAAGTCGTATTCTAAATTCTTGATTACAATTGATTTGAAACGAGGTTTATAGGCAGTCTAATTAAGGCAGCATTCAGGCATCAAGCAGATAAAACTGTCTTTGCCCTACACGGTGCTGTGCTGGGTGGGGTGCATGAGTTTATGCAGTCGTTAGTAATAGGGCATTCTTTGTGTTTGAACCCACAGTTCACTCTGGCTGCATTCAAAATGCGGTCACCGTGAGTGAATGATTTGGTTGGGGGTTAAATGGTGTAGCGTCCTAGAGCAGGTCACAGAGGGAATAGCAGCCTCAGTGCCTGCTGCCAAAGTCACCAGCTTTCTGTGTGTGGGGTGGACTGAAGCCTTAGCCATGCACACTGAACACCCTTGTTTGTTTATATGCTGATGTGTGTGTGTGTGTGTGTGTGTGTGTGTGTGTGTGTGTGTGTGTGTGTGTGTGTGTGTGTGTGTGTGTGTGTGTGTGTGTGTGTGTGTGTGTGTGTGTGTGTGTGTGTGTGTGTGTGTGTGTGTGCGTCTGTGTGTATGTGTGTGTGTGTTTAAACAGAAGTCCCCACAACAGTAGAAACAAACACAAATTTGACCAACTGGGGACATTTTGTTGGTCCCAACAAGGTCAAATGCTATTTCTAGGGGGTTTAGGCTTAAGGTTAGAATTAGTGTTAGGGTTAGGAGCGAGGGTTGGCTTTAGGGTTAGGGTTAGGAGCTAGGGTTAGTGTTAAGGTTAGGTTTTGGGGTTAAGGTTAGGGTTAGGGTAAGATTACGGTTAGGGTTAGGTTTAGGTTTAGAGTTAGGGAAAATAGGATTTTGAATGGGACTGAATTGAGTGTCCCCAGAAGGTTAGCTGTACAAGACGGTGTGTGTGTGTTTTATGCCACAGAGCTAGGATCGCAAAGCTACCGGTAATTTACCAAAGTTACCAGAAACTTCAGTAATTTTGGTAATTAACAGAAAATCTTTGGAAATCTATTGTATATTTTCTAACGTATACTTGAGTAACTTGAAAAAATGACTCGGACAAAGTATACATTGTTTATGTCTGTTTCCATAATGTCCATTACTTTCTAGTAGATAGGCCACATGGTTCAGGAGAAAAGCGCCTACTTAATGAAAAAAGCATTAATCAATATTGGCCTTTTTTTCAATTAACTCATGAAACTATTTCAGCTATTGACTGTGTTCACAATGGCCACCAGTTTGATACCAGAACATCGGCAACAAATACATACTGACACAGTAAAATAAAAGTGTGTGAAAAAAATACAAACGACATTTCAAGACAAGACAAAACATTTTGGTTTTACTATCCTTGTGGGGACATTTCGCCAGTCCCCATCGGTCCCCAACGGTCCCCTCTATTTTAGGCTTAGGGGTTAGGTTCAGGGATAGGGTTAGAGGTTAAGGTTCGATTGAAGGGTTAGGGTTAGTGTGTGCACACACATTTGTGTTCATGTGTGTGTCTGTAAAATCACAGGAGATTGACCAAGTATGGCAGTGATGAGAATGCGTTTCACCAGGCTCTCTCACGGATTATCTCTCTGTTGTGAACCCTATGCAACATTAGGCAGAAAAGACCATATATTTTATGGTGCTGCTGAGTCCATGAACTACACCCGTGTCACTGGACCTAACCTGCAGAGGGCAGTGCAGGACCTAACGCCTTCTGTCACCCTATAGACAGTGGGTTCGTTTGTTTATTATTTGTTGACTTGGATCCCCATACTCTACTCTACTACTCTACAAGTTTAAAAAAATCATGTGTATGTTTGTGTGTGTGTGTCCCCACAGTTCCTGCCGTTCCATGAGAGGTTGTAAAGGTTGTAAAGGTTTACGTAATTTTGCTGTTTCCTTGAGTAATTGGAGACGGAAGCGAGTTTCATGTTATCGTGGCCCTGTATAATACTGTGCGTTGCCATGATCTCATTTTAGACTTGAGGACTGTGAAGATGGGTGTCTGAGCTGAAGGCTATTTGATTGTGCTGACAAACTGGGCATTTTCATCACAGTAATTATTTCTCATGGAAACTAGAAGAGAAGCAGTTCATCTCTTGCCATCCCTTAACCAGGAAAGACTGGCATCCATGTTGTTGGTGTTAGATCTATATGTGCAGTTAAGGGCAAGGCATAATGCTCTGTTTTGAGCCAGCTGCAGTTTTGCCAGGCCTTTCTTTGCTGCACTTGACCATATTACCGGACAGTAATCAAGATGGGACAAGACCGGAGCCTGATCAACTAGTACAGTTGATTTTTGTGTCAAACATATTTTAATAACAGACATACCCCTCCTTATTTTCACAACAACGTTTCAATATGACTTAACCATGATAATTGACCATCCAATGTTATACGTCGGAGTTTAGCTTCGTCAACTTGCTCAATAGTCACACCTTTTATGCACAACTCTAGTTGAGGTTTTAGGCCTTGGAGAATGTTTTGAACCAAATACAGTGATTTTAGTTGTAGGTGTATTATAAGACCAGTTTATTAGTAATCACACATTCGGGTACTGACTGTAACTCCTTATTTCAAATTTGAGTGAGCTCACTGGCTTTAGGCGCTGACATGTAAAAGTGTGGAATCATCCGCATATATAGTGTGTGTGTGTGTGTGTGTGTGTATATATGTGTGTGTGCTTTGAATGCGTGTGCCTACACGTGCTTTGTGTATGCTACAGCACGTGGCGCATACGCTTTCTGTGTTTTGTCTGTTTTTGTCTGAGAGAGAAAGACACACACAATCACACTAACCTGGGAGGACAGTTCCGGCTGAGTAGCCAAGGAAACTATATCCCTCAGCTCCCTGACACACCCCGAGGACATCACATTTAGTGCGTCTCCTGTACCCGGACATGACTTAATTGTTTTGCTGAGATACCGAATGCTATTCTCATCAGAAAGGACACATGAGGTAAAGAGAGGTAAACTCTTCCAGGACTCTGTGCTCTTTGAAAACACTTCATGAGGATGCACTTTTGACCCGTGTTGTTTTTCAAAGTTCAGTGGTAAAAGGTAGAAAAACCCAGGCTGAGCTGGACAGGGCTCCTGTGTAATGACAAATGGTGTTCCAGGAGAGCAGCTCAGTCCCGAGGCTACTGCATTCAGACATCTACTGTGGTTGACAGGCTATGATCAGGGGACGTGTACATGAGGCAGGTAATGTCTGGATAAAGAGCACAGGCACAGCATGAGAAAGAAATAATGTTGAAGTTAATAGCATCTCAAGGCCTGGGGGCAAAAGAGACAGGCTCTCTCTATCTCTCTCTCTCTCTCTCTCTCTCTCTCTCTCTCTCTCTCTCTCTCTCTCTCTCTCTCTCTCTCTCTCTCTCTCTCTCTCTCTCTCTCTCTCTCTCTCTCTCTCTCTCTCTCTCTCTCTCTCTCTCTCTCTCTCTATATATATATATATATATATATATATATATATATATATATATAGGAGGTTAAACCAGAGAGTGGGCGAATGAGAGTTTGTGCATGTGTGTGTGTGCGAGCAAGTATGTGTGTGGAATGGTGTGTCTGTGTGTGTACATGTGTGCACGCCTTCATGTGTGTGTGCGTGCGTGTGTGTGAGAATGTTTGTATGTATGGGTGTGTGTGTGTCTGTGTGCATGTATTTGTGTGTGCAAGTGTGTTTGTGTGTGTGTATGCACAGACTGTATGTGGCTGCATGATGTTAGTGCCATTGATCAAATCTAAACGTATCTATCATTCATTCAGTGGAGGTCGTTCCTTACACAGCATGGATGGAAAAACACACCACATAATTTGCGTACAGACATTATTTACGACATACATCAGATATGATTGGCTGAGCCGTCTTACCGTGTTCGTCCAACAGAATGTTGTCAGGTTTGATGTCTCTGGAAAAGCACACACATGCACACACACACACACACACACACACACACACACACACACACACACACACACAGAGAGAGAGAAACAGAGCAGCATTAGGTCACTGACCATCTCCATCAACATCACCATGACAATACTGTATCGTTGTTGGACAGAGAACAAAACATCAACAACAAAAAATGTGTCATGTCACGTTACATCCTTAGAACAATATCAGCCTAGAACAAATAAACAAAAACAACACACACAGAAACGCACAATATGTCAAACACAGTTATATCACTAGCAATAATGTCCCAATGTCTTTAAATTGGACTGACAGGAACTGTGCTTTCCAGCCAAACACTCAATGCCCCTCAAATGGGCTGGAGAATCAGGCCCTCGGGAATCAGGTTGTGTTCTAAATGGCACCCTATCTATCCAAATAGACTGCACACAGAGCCTTGTCGTCAAAAGTAGTGTAGTCTATTTGGATAAATAGGGTGCCATTTAGAACACATCCTAATTCCGAGGGCCTGATTCTCCAGCCCAGTCAGAACAACCTGGTCTAAGAAAATGTTGCATTACTCTGTTGTCAAATCTGTATTAATGTGTGGATGTCCATCACCCATTTGGTAAATGTTATGAATTACAATTTGTATTATATGTTACAAATTTACATAACATACACTATGTTACAAATTTGCAAAAGTACAATATGTTACAAATTTGGAAAAATATACAATATGTTATGACTTGCAAAAAACGTATGATATGTTACATATTGTAGCTAGGTGGCTAACATTAGCTAGCTCGCTAATGTTAGCTAGGCTAGGGGTTAGGGTTAAGGTTAAGGTTAAGAGTTAGAACTTCTGCCACTTCCAACAAGCCCCGGAGCCAGTGTAGTACAATTCGACCTTAGTCCTGCATTGACAATTTGCCTGTTTGATGGTTTGTTGGAGGGCAGAGAGGGATTTCTTATAAGCTTCTGGGTTAGAGTCCCGCTCCTTGAAAGCGGCAGCTCTACCCTTTAGCTCAGTGCGAATGTTGCCTGTAATCCATGGCTTCTGGTTGGGGTATGTACGTACAGTCACTGCGGGGATGACGTCCTCGATGCACTTACTGATAAAGCCAGTGACTGATGTGATGTACTCCTTCACGCCATCGGAAGAATCCCAGAACATATTCCAGTCTGTGCTAGCAAAACAGTCCTGTAGTTTAGCATCTGCTTCATCTGACCACTTTTTTATAGAACGAGTCACTGGTGCTTCCTGCTTTAATGTTTGCTTGTAAGCAGAAATCAGGAGGATAGAGTTATGGACAGATTATCCAAATGGAGTCAGAGGGAGAGCTTTGTACGCGTCTCTGTGTGTGGAGTAAAGGTGGTCTAGAATTGTTTTCCCTCTGGTTGCAGATTTAACATGCTGATAGAAATTAGGTAAAACTGATTTAAGTTTCCCTGCATTAAAGTCCCCGGCCACTAGGAGCACCGCCTCTGGATGAACGTTTTCCTGTTTGCGTATGGTGGAATACAGCTGTGTGGTTTTAGTGCCAGCCTCGGTCTGTGTTGGTATGTAGAAAGCTACAAAAAATACAGATGAAAACTCTCTAAGTAGATTGTGAGATACTCTACCTCAGCCGAGCAAAACCTTGAGACTTCCTTAGATATCGTGCACCAGCTATTGTGTACAAATATGTATAGGCCCCTGCTCCATTTCTTACCAGAGGCTGCTGTTCTGTCCTGCCGATAGAGTGTATAACCCGTCAGCTGTATACTCTTAATGTCGTCGTTCAGCCATGACTCGGTGAAACATATGATATTACAGTTTTTAATGTACTATTGGTAAGGTATACGTGCTTTCAATTCGTCCCATTTATTTTCCAGCGATTGAACGTTAGCTAGTATCCTCTGCTAGGATAAGTAGTGGGAGGAGCAGACTGAGGGGCCGAGAAAAGTGCAAGGAACTCAAGATAGCAGTGGCAGCTGTACAGATAACTCATCCAAAGTGCTTTGACTTCTCAAACACAGCGGAAAGCTACGCTATATGATGCCCGTCTCCTTATTAATTCAGCCACTTACTTCCTATGGCAAGAAAAAGTATGTAAACCCTTTGGAATTACCTGGATTTCTGGATAAATTGGTCACAAACTTTGATCTGATCTTCATCTAAGTCACAACAATAGACAAACATAGTGTGCTTAAACTAATAACACACACATTATTGTATTTTTCTTGTCTATATTGAATACATCATTTGAACATGTAGGTGTAGGTTGGAAAAAGTATGTGAACCCCTAGGCTAATGACTTCTCCAAAAGATAATTGATGTCAGGAGTCAGCTAACCTGGAGTCCAATCAATCAGACGAGATTGGAGATGTTGGTTAGAGCTGCCTTGCCATCCACACGAAGCATTGCCTGATATGAACCATGCCTCAAACAAAAGAGATCTCAGAAGATTAAGAATTGTTGACTTGCATAAAGCTGTAAAGGGTTACAAAAGTATCTCTAAAAGCCTTGATATTCATCAGTCTACGGGAAGACAAATTGTCTATAAATGGAGAAAGTTCAGCACTGTTGCTACTCTCCCTAGGAGTGGCCGTCCTGCAAAGATGACTGCAAGAGCACAGCGCAGAATACTTAATGAGGTTAAGAAGAATCCTAGAGTGTCAGCTAAATACTTATAGAAATCTCTGGAACATGCTAACATCTCTGTTGATGAGTCTAGACTACCTAAAACACTAAACAAGAATGGTGTTAATGGGAGGACACCACAGAAGGAAACATTGCTTCATGTTGTGAAGTTTGCAAAAGTGCACCTGCATCTTCCACAGCGCTACTGGCAAAATATTCTGTGGACAGAAGAAATTACAGTTGAGTTGTTTGGAAGGAACACACAACATGTGTGGAGAAAAAAAGGCACAGCACACCAACATCAAAACCTCAACTCAACTGTAAAGTTTGGTGGAGGGAGCATCATGGTTTGGGGCTGCTTTGCTGCCTCAGGGCCTGGATAGCTTGCTATCATCGACAGAAAAATGAATTCCCAAGTTAATCAAGACATTTTGCAGGAGAATGTTAGGCTATCTGTCCACCAATTGAAACTCAACAGAAGTTGGGTGATGCAACAGGACAACGACCCAAAACACAGAAATAAATCAACAACAGAATGGCTTCAACAGAAGAAAATACGCCTTCTGGAGTGGCCCAGTCAGAGTCCTGACCTCAAACAGATTGAGATGCTGTGGCATGACCTTGAGAGTAGTTCACACCAGACATCCCAAGAATATTGCTAAACTAAGAAGAGGTATGGTCCAAAACTCCTCCTGACCGTTGTGCAGGTCTGATCCGCAACTACAGAAAGCGTTATTGAGGTTATTGCTGCCAAAGGAGGGTCAACCAGTTATTAAATCCAAGGGTTCACATACTTTTTCCAGCCTGCACTGTGAATGTTTACACAGTGTGTTCAAAGACATGAAAACATGTAATTGTTTGTGTGTTATTATTTTAAGCAGACTGTGTTTGTCTGTTGTTGTGACCTAGACGAAGATCAAATCAAATTTTATGACCAATTTATGCAGAAACCCAGGTATTTCCAAAGGGTTCACATACTTTTTGTCACGATCGTCGTATGGAGTAGAAGGTGAGGACCAAAACGCAGCGTGGTTAGTATACATTAGAATACTAAGGTCAGGGTGTGACACTTTTTCTTGTCACTGTAGCTAACTAGCAAGTACACAGCTGGACTCTTTCTGTTGTGCTGGTTAAAAACAAACACGTGACTCTGGCAACTGTTCTGGGGAACTACGGTAAGCTTGTAAAATAATGTGACAGGTGAAATGAAGAATGTGATCTGCTTCATCTCCTAATGTATTGTACAAGTTGTCTGAAGGTATTTACTTAAAAAGCAGCTATAAATGTTCACATTTATTGAAAAACTTCAAAGAAATAGTTTCAACGGTTTACCACACAAGCCTAGTGTGTGTGTAGTTGTGATGCGTGTGTTTCAACCAGCAGGTAGGGCCATGGAAAAACCAGAGCAACCTGAGGAGAGGGACATGTGTAGACCAGACCATCCTTTTTGTGTGAGAACCGCACAGGGGACAGATCACACAGACTTTACCATGAGCATCAAAGATCAATGATGAAACAGAGAGAGACACTCCAAAGAACAACCCTACTGTCTTTGTTGTCCATTGTATGAAAATGACATGTGATGAAGAAAACCTCATTTCCCCAGGAAACCCTAAATTTTGCATTCGTACCATTCGTATTGGTCCTTCTCTGTAATGATCAGACACTACTTAATTTTCTAAATGTCCCTTAAAGGACTATGATGGAGGACAACGTTGGATAATCACCTCAGTGACAGAATAAAAAGATCATGTGTAAGATACAGTACATGACACATCATCACATCTGGCTATGTGTCGATCGGGGCTTTGGAGATAGCTGACAACATACTGTAGAGTTCTGGATCATAACACTGGATCAATCACTCAGCGGGCTAGTAGCAGCAGCACTTGTCGGGAGATCATGTCCACTAACCATGAGCCTTCCCAGCCTCGTTAGTCCTGACAGCCACATCAGCGGACAGGGTTGATTAGCATATTAAAAGGGTGCCTGCTGCAGCAGGTGGGGCGGGGGTGTCTGTGTACCCTGAGACGTCAGTGTACCCAGTCCAGGGCCCGGGTTAAAAAGGTCAACTGTGTTGCACTTAATTAGTTGACATTTCCCTCAACGGTTGCACGGAGAGGTGTTTTATATTTAAAACCCATGGCAGCCATTGTGGAACACCAGACAGGAGCTGCTGCACCACTCAATTGCCTGCTGATGGTTTTGGGTGCGACTGTGAGAGCCGGAGCCAGCCGGAGCCATCCACAACCCACCCCTGCTGTCACCCAGACAATGACCTTGGCTGAGATATGGAAACATTGGGGCTTTATCACCCGTTCTCTAAAAAAAACACTGTTTATTGTTTGGCATTTTCTATTCAGCTGAATCACATGCACTCTGCCTGCGTAATTCTAGGATGAGAGCCCCGACCGCTGTCTGATAAGAATTACCCAGGCAATTACCTTGGCCCGGCTCCTTGTTCATGGACTTTTATTAGTAGAAGACAAAGGAGTGGAAAGCTTATTTGTGTTGATAGAATGTGCTGGTGTTCAGACTTAGCCTGGTCCCAGATAAGTTTCCATGAATAAAGCACATACAGATCTGGGAAAAGAGAAGTTCAGACTCATGTTGTCTCCCTCTCCTTTACTGTTGTTGTCCTGTGTCTGCCCAGTCGCTCTGGAAAAAGAAAAGGAGAGCCACACACTCTAGGAGCTCACATGCAATTAATAATAGCCAACGTTTCGACAAACAATCTGTCCTCCCTGATGAAGACAGCTTGTCCGTCGAAACGTTGGTTATTAGATTATTAAATGATTGCATCTGAGCTCCTAGAGTGTGCGGCTCTCCTTTTCTTTTTCAAGTGTTTCTTTCACCTCTAGATTTCCCAGTCATTCTACCTCCTGGCCGACTGTCACTCCTGGTGTAGCCAAATCACCTCCACCTTCCCTGGGCGTAGTATTAGCATGGGCCCCACGTTATCATTTTTCATCCTTTCAGTGGTACAGCACCGCGCTAGGCCCTCGTCTCGCGCTACAAACTCATTAGGAAATGGAATCGTTTTATTCCAGCAATAAGAGATGGTCAACAGATGGACTCGGGCCTGATGTGCCCACAGCCAGTTGGCTGGGGGACTATTAAAGGTGTCACTTTTTTCAAGTGTTTCTTTCACCTCTAGATTTCCCAGTCATTCTACCTCCTGGCCGACTGTCACTCCTGGTGTAGCCAAATCACCTCCACCTTCCCTGGGCGTAGTATTAGCATGGGCCCCACGTTATCATTTTTCATCCTTTCAGTGGTACAGCACCGCGCTAGGCCCTCGTCTCGCGCTACAAACTCATTAGGAAATGGAATCGTTTTATTCCAGCAATAAGAGATGGTCAACAGATGGACTCGGGCCTGATGTGCCCACAGCCAGCTGGCTGGGGGACTATTAAAGGTGTCACTTTTTTTGCCACTTTTAATAGAAGCTTATTTGGAGGTGCTACCAAGGGCTTCATCGGTCCCAAAAAATTCTTTCTCTCTCTCGCTCTTCATCTCTCTCTTGCTCTTTTTCTCCCCTTACAGAAAAAATAACTTGTGGAATCAACGTGTTTTTGGTCTCCATCTCTCAATTCCTCTCTTGCTCTCTCTTGCTCTTTCTCTCCATTTCTCTCTCTCGTCACTCTCTCCCGCTCTCTTTCATCTTTTCTAGAGCTTGCACAGGCAGCGTTTGCAAAGGCTGAGTTGTGAATAGAAAAGAATTGCTGTACGGTGTATATTCCCATTGATGGACACTATATTGAGTAAAGGAGCATATTTGTCCTTCAAGATCAATGCCCTTCTATGATGTTAGATTAAACAAACTCATCTCCAGCATAGGCCAGCTGATTCCCTATATAGTGCACTAGTTTTGACCAGAACCATATGGGCCCTGGTCCAACGTAGTGTGTTAGGCTATATAGTGAATAGGCTACCATTTGGGACGCGTCCTTGTTGGGATCCCCCGTCCGGAGTGAGGCTCATTGGTGATTCTGCCGAGGCAGCAATGGAAGGACAGTGCAACCGATCCGCCTGGCTTTTCTCTCGCTTGACTAGTCCAACAACCTATTACCTGGATCTAATGATCTCATTACACCAGCTATCAGGATGAGAGGAGTAACCAAAACCTGCACCTGGTCACCTGACACCCCTCTGATACAGGGAGACAGAGGACAGCCTGGGACAGACCCAAAAGTCCTTCAATGTGCTCCTGCCACACACAGGTCAGAAGATTGGAAAGAGGCTGTTTGGGCTGTTAGGTTCTGTATCATCGTCTTTGTACATGACCCACTCTGCAGCCAACTCCTAACGAGGACTGCTTTGATGACTCCCTCAGTACTGTGGAAGGTTAGAGATAGCACCACAGACAGCGCATACCAGGCCTTAGGACAGAGATGTCCCAGAGTGATGTCCCAGAGTAGAGCAAAGCAGGCTGGAGCAGCACAGCGAGGGAGCGCCAGTCATCCATCAGCAGAAGCCAGACGCCCACGCCCACCAGCCATGAGAGGAATCAGCAGAGAGCAGCACGCTTTGAACGTGGAGGGAATCCTCAACTAACCACAGCAGGCAACTTACATCTAAAACGAACAGCCTCAAACCCATTAAGAGCTAAGGGGTTAGCCAAAGCAGAGCTTCCATAAATTTGAGTTTAATCAGTTAAATAATAGCAGTAATAATAACAGCTCTCACAGAAGGAGTGGCAGAGTTGGAGGATGGTTATGCTATTTCTTACTCATAGACACAGCGCTTGGATTTCACTGCCAAACGAGCGTTCATCTGGCTCCCATCTAATTTGGGCCGGTTTGAGTCGGTTGGTCTTCAGAGATCGCCTGTTTGAACAAGGCATTCTGAGGCACGGCTCACTGAATCACAATTATTACAGATGAATTATTTACTAACTCAAACTCATATGGAGAACGCTGAAAGTTCACAAAAAGTGGAAGGTCTTGTAAGGTACGTGACTGTAATATACAAGTAGTTAACTATTATTTTAGGGTAGACTAAAAAGGTAAATATGTTGTCATGCTCCCAGTAAACGTTCACAAATCCACTGTTGTGAGTTTAAACTACGTTTAATTTACCTTCTTTTGTTTTACCTGACTTACAGTCTGAAATATGAACACATATGTCTCCTACTGTCATGAAATAATTATGCAGACTATAGATACAGAACACTAAACTTTTCATTGGGAAGACGGAAGCTTCCTTTACTCACAGAACCATCCCTCTCAGGCGCCATAATACTGTGGGATGAGAAAGTGTTGACAAATGTGTGCCATTTATCTTCCTTTAACAAATGAGTTTCCGCGGTAGAGAGACTTGCTGAGCGAGATAATGTGTCTGTGCTCTAGGTGTTGCTGAAGTCAAGCCAAGTCAGGGACACAGTGGGCCGTGACAGAGCTGTGGGGAGAAAGATGATGAAACAGTACATTTGGAGAAACAATGTCTGGTCAGTGCCACATTCATTTGCACAGGGAACCAGAAGGATACACAGTGCCAGTTTGAGGCTGTGCTGCGCTGAGCAGAGCTGAGTTTGGCTGACTTGAGCCGCTGCAAAATCTAGCTCTCGTCAGAGAGTAAAAGGAAAACACACACAAAAACAAACCAGGGTGGGAGAAAATGAGAGAGCTCTCCAAGAGCATCAAACAACAGACATCCACATGATGCAACAGGCTTAGAAATGTTTTTATTAGGATATGCAACAAAATGTCTGGGAGAGATTTAGAGAACAGACGTACACTCCCCTATATGAACACCTCCCTGGTGAAAGCAGCCCAGCAGTGTTGGAATGAGAGAACAGCTGTGGGTTACTATGTTCCATTCGATAGCAATCTGAACAAAGACAGAGCCAACCTTGAAAGACTTTCAACATGGAATGAGTTTCAATTGAGGCGGTAGAAAGGCTCAAATGTGATTATGCATTCAGTGCTGTTGCCATTTGGGGGGTGCAGGATTGAGGCTTTGCAATCACATTTGACACTCTGACTGTATCTTTCCTCTAAACATAGCCTGGGCGTGTCTGTAGCTTCTAAAGCTCTTGTCTAAAGCTCTTGTCTGAAGCTCTTGTCTGAAGCTCTTGTCTGAAGCTCTTGTCTAAAGCTCTTGTCTGCCTCGGTTGAAAGCAGGCGGTGGCTCTCTCTCAGAGCTCAGAGCACAGCGTTGTTCAGAGCCATGCTGTACTTTCACAGTGCTGTAGCCTGTAATTAATTCAATAATTCAAACTGAGACCATAAAGACAGTAGAGAGGGCTACAGTCTCTGTGGCACTTCTGTTTTTAGTTTACAACCTTGGGCCCCAACAGCAAGCAAACATCAAATTGTATTCCAGACGCAATATGACTTCTGATGTCAAAACAGATCATTTTACTTAGCTACATAAGACGAACCACTGTCTTGGTCTGGAGCAATGGAAAACAGGCTTCATATTCTAAAATCATCTGTCAAATGCAATCTTATCTCGCTTAAGGACATCATCTACAATCTTTGTGCAGACCAAGCATCTAGACATCATGAGGTTTCATCAGTCATCATGTGGTTTCATCAGTCATCATGTGCTGTCGACCATTACCTAACAGCCCAACGGGAAGTACCTTCAGCATGACATATTAAAACCTATTGAGGATTTCAAATCAATTGGTCACTTTCGTCAAAGTGCAGAAGCTACTGTGGCGAGCTAGTGAGTCAATAACACCACAGCTCCACCACTTCCTTTTCGACAAGTCCTAACCTGTGGACTAGTGGTAATGCTCCCGGCTTGAGTTACATGGATACTGCTCCCCACTTCCACCATTCTCATTCCCACTTGCCTGTCTCCCCCTCCAACTGTCTAATCAAGCTGCTGTGGGGAGTGAGTCAATAACTCCACCACCTCCTTTCCCTTTGTCTTGTATGAGAGGATCGTCTCTGAAGATACCACTAATTGAGATGCATCTTAGTGTTAATAATTGAAAACCCTATGAGAAGGTTCTGACAAAACAGGCCTTGATGATTTGTTACCCTGATGGTCATAGATCTATTGTGAAAAATGTAAGCTGGAGTAAATATGGAGAAGTGCACTTACGAATGTATGATTTTTCTTTTAAAGAAATCGATCATCAGACCTGATGCAATGTCGTTATCAACATTATCCTCATGAATCATCCGTCATGAGTCATAGGATACTGTATACTGGATAGAAATTCTGCTCAAGGCCAGGGTATCACCAGCAGACGCACACACACACACACACACACACACACACACACACACACACACACACACACACACACACACACTGAATACACGAAACTACTCACAGTGTGCACATCCGCCCTCTCAAAGTATTCCATTTCTATACAGATTCGATTAAAATTAGAATACCCATCTTTTCCTTCTTCACTAATAAATGCAGATTGAATGTGTTTGATTTGATCTAAACACGCATCTCCCAAACACCTGCTATTAGGATCCTTTGTTGGAATGGAATGACAGAAACAGAAACTATCCCACTGAATCGATTCATGAGTCATGTATTGAGAAATGATCACCCAGTCTATTTCCCTGCAGTGGTTTCAGCGCTCATGAGGCATTTCTAAGTTATATTCTTCAAGAATCAATGGTTACATATAATACATTTTTAAGTCCAAAAATGGATGTAGCTACTGTAGATTGTCCCTTTAAGGCCTACCACTAAATGGTGTATCCTGCATGTGATTAATTAGCACTCTGGAACCCTGAAGCCTCCCATTTGTCCAGGTCTGATAAGGCCATTCGCCATCATTATTATCCTGTTCCCCTGCACACAGGTAGAGGGCTATCATACAACCCGAGGAAGGTCTATAGGGCCACCTCTGCCTGGAGTGTGTGTTGGCGTGTTCGTGTGTCTTGACTTATCATCAAGTCAACCCCTCACTTTCTCCAGGCTGACCTGACCTTCACAATTGAAGGTCTTTCAGGTCAATCCAATTTGTCACGATGAATGACAGGACAGTCAATTCATTCGTCAGTTACTTAAAGGAGCTTGAGGGATGCTTTTGGGTGGTAGCCATCTATGTATTTTGGCGGTCGGCCGTGGACGTCGGAGGCTTTGGCATGGCAGCATATACTTGTGCCTAAAAAGCACTTATGTGCATTCCAAGATTGAATAAGGAGTCTATGTTTTTGGGCCTAGACAGAGTTTGGACATATCATAAAGAAAATAGTCAGCCGCTCACTGTAAACTGTTGTGTCAGGTGTAACTACTTTCACGTCCCTTTGCCCTTGATCAACACAGTATTCGGAGGTGCACTATCTAATGCAGCAGGTATCCAGGACTGGCAGCTCACAGTGTTGGGCTCAATTCATAATTGAATTGAGGGTGCCTCGTAAACGCCAATTCAGTTCTTGAATTTGAATTAAGTTAGAATTTTATATAGTAAACAGCATACAGAATTGTAAGGAAATAGAAATGAATTCAGTGAAATTCTAAATGATGTGTAGTCTACAATTGATTATCAGGAAAAACTACAAAAAATGTATGATCAAGGAAAACAAAAAACTGTATGTGAATATTCTAAGTTATTATATTTCATTAATCACTTACGTGTTGTTCAATATGGAGACATTACTACATTTCTCAGAATGCATTAGTTTAACACTCAAGTTAACCCCGAAGGCTTGATAAATAAGGCAAACAAATTAAATGGTTGGTGGAAATATAATTGGCTATTCTAAGTACTAAGGGTTAAAGAGTATATGATCATTATTTCCAGGGAAAATGTATATATTCGTTGTTTTCTTTTTTTGTTTTCCTGAGTGAGGGAGCTCCAAAATGCAGGTGTTTCAGCCTAGCTCAGTGCTTTCTGTGGTGGTGGGGCAAGCGGGCAGAAAACACGGAGCGTTGAGCCATGATTGGCTCAGTGATCTGTCACTCATGGGAACATTACGTCACCTAAGGGTAGACTTTGAAAATATTTGCCCCTTGGGTGTTGCCATAGAGTTACATTACAAGTGCCCATCCAAGGCTCAAGGTCATTGGCCACAGATAAAATTATGACAAATCACGTTATATCTACAGTAGCTTTGATTGGACTGTCAACATCATACTTTCAAAATCTTAGCTAGCAGTCATCATCATGAATGAAGTTGACAATCTACTGGCAAATCCTTTTTAATCCTTGTCATATGAAGAGAAATAATGAAGAGAAATTATAGATAAAACATATCGGTGCTCATTGGCCATTGGATATAAACATTACACAACAAGTTGGAAACCGCAAATTCAACAATGAGTGGTTTGGAAGGAATCAGTGGTGAGTCTAAAAATGTCTTGTATGCTGCTGCATAAATTATGTAATATGCCAGGAAGATAAGTATACTGTAGCTAAGAAAGTCATACTAAGTGTTTGTTGTGTAGTAAGCTGTTAGTAACCCATTTGCCCCACCCTAATAATTTGGTCTATTTTCACCTCTTAATTTCGCCTAATGTTCTGACTTGGTGGTGTTTTCGAGAAATGTAGTCATTGAATAGTGTAAGAGCTTTCTTTGTCTGCTTATATGCCCCCTTTATTTACCCTATGATTCTGACTTGGTGTACAGGGAGAACACTGTAAGAACGGCCCATGTTCTGAATTCTGTTGCTGTACATTTCAAAAGTGCTGAACAAATAGTTATATTGACGATGTCCATCCTTGCTCGGTCGTTAATGTCTTAATCGGAATTATGGATTGCATCATGTACTTGTCATCCACTTATGCCATAGTTTGTACATCTCAATTGTCTGTAGAAACCACATTTATCATGGTATAGGGGACGCTTGCGTCCCACTTGGCCAAAAGCCAGGGAAAATGCAGCGCGGCAAATTCAAATACAAGTATTTAAAAATCAAACTTTCATTAAATCACACATGTAAGATACTAAATTAAAGCTACACTCGTTGTGAATCCAGCCAACATGTCAGATTTTAAAAAGGCTTTTCGGCGAAAGCATAAGAAGCTATTATCTGATGATTGCACAACAGTAAACAAAGAGGGTAGCATATTTCAACCCTGCAGGCACTACACAAAATGCAGAAATAAAATATGAAATATGCCTTACCTTTGACGAGCTTCTTTTGTTGGCACTCCAATATGTACCATAAACATCACAATTGGTCCTTCTGTTCGATTAATTCCGTCCATATATATCCAAAATGTCAATTTATTTGGCGCGTTTGATCCAGAAAAAAACAGCTTCCAAATCGCGCAACGTCACTACAAAATCTTTCAAAACTTTGCCAAAACATTTCAAACTACTTTTATAATGCAACCTTGGGTAATTTTAAACGTTACTAATCGATCAGATTGAAGACGGGTCTATCTGTGTTCAATACAGGAAGACAACAAACCAAGCTACTTTTCAAGTCTTGCGTCTTCAACTCTCAACAGTGTTACACAGTTCCTAGATGGCCGTACTTCTTCATTGCACAAAGGAATAACCTCAACCAAATTCCAAAGACTGGTGACATCCAGTGGAAGCAGTAGGAACTGAAAACAAGTTCCTAAGCAATATTGTTTCCCAATGAGAAGGCACTGAACAGACAGAGACCTAAAAATAAAAGAAATCTGAACAGTTAGTCCTCTGGGTTTTGCCTGCTACATAAGTTCTGTTATACTCACAGACATGATTCAAACAGTTGTAGAAACTTTATAGTGTTTTCTATCCAAATCTACTTATATTCTTTGCATGAGTAGCAGGAAGTTGAAATTGGGCACGCTATTTATCCAAAAGTGAAAATGCTGCCCCCTATACCTTAAGAGGTTTTAAGCAAGTCAGCTTTATCAGCTATCTTTTTTTAAAGGCAGTAAATGAGGCTGAATGAACTGTTTCGCTGCCAGACTAGAATCCTCTGACAGCCAGGTATAGCAGTGGTAAGGTGTAGGGACTGCTTTTGGGACTCTGCTGTTGGGACAGCTTTATGTAGGCAATACAATTAATGTATTGTTTAGTGTTGTGTTGTGTAGTGATTTTGCAGGGAATGCATCCCACCTTTATTTTGCCCTAACAAGATGTACATGCAAAAATCCCCACTGAGAAGGTGCTTCTCATTTCAAGCACATTTTCGTCCCCTTTCCTTCTCCTTGCCTCCTCTCCTCGATAACCTTCGACCTTTTTCAAAAGGAGGCCAGAGAGGACGGAGGAGAGAGGACGCAGAAGTTGAGAAAATCCAATTGAGAAAAGGCCTTTGACTGTGTGGAATTTCATTGAATTGCACCAAATTAAATTCTACTTCCTGTCACTCAAACTCAAATTCAATTTCTACATCCTGTGTGATGTGGTCAAATCAATTCAAATTTCAACTCATGAGTTTTGAAAATCAATTTGAAAATTATGAATTAAGCCCAGCTCTGATCGGTCTCTCTTAAAGGATATGTTTTTTTTTTACAACCAAATCTCAATGTATGTTGTCAATGACATGTTAAGGGTCCAGACACCTTTTTTGTGATTTTACATGTTTTTGATAAATATACCCCAAACAGCAAATCACTTCCTCATCCTCAATCTAAGAGACTAGTCAGGATCGAGGCAAAGACGATCGGAGCAAAGTACAGAGAGATCTTTGATGAAAACCTGCTCCAGAGCGCTCAGGACCTCAGATTGGGATAGGGCTCACCTTCCAACAGGACAATGACCCTAAGCACACAGCCAAGACAATGCAGGAGTGGATTCAGGACAAGTCTCTGAATGTCCTTGAGTGTCCCAACCAGAGCCCAAACTTGAACCCGATCAAACATCTCTGGAGAGACCTGAAAATAGCTGTGCAGCAATGCTCCCCATCCAATTTGACAGAGCTTGAGAGGATCTGCAGAGAAGATTGGGAAAAACTCCCCAAATACAAGTGTGCCAAGCTTGTAGCGTCATATCCAAGAAGACTCGATGCTGTAGTCACTGCCAAAGGTGCTTCAACAAACTACTGAGTAAAGGATCTGAATACTTATCTAAATGTGATATTTCTGGGTTTTTAAAAAATACATTAGCAGTTTTTTGCTTTGTCATTATGGGGTTGTGTATGTAGACTGGTGAGGGGGGAAAAACAATTTAATCAATTTTAGTAGAAGGTTATAATGTAACAAAATGTGGAAAAAGTCAAGAGGTCTGAATACTGTCTGAAGGCACTCGACTTCAAGAAATTCGGACTTAACCTCATCAATCACGATGACCTGAGTTCTGTCAGTAAGATAATCATGAAACCACGAACAGGCATCAGAGCTCAGGCCTATCGAGGACAACTTATTCAATAAAATAGCATGATCAACAGTATCAAAAGCTTTTGACAGGTTCTCAAACAAAGCAGCACATTTCATTTTAGTGTCTAAGGAATTGACAAGATCATTAACAACTAAAGTGGATGCTGCGATAGTGCTATGCCCAGGCCTAAACTCTGACATGAAAATGTTTAAAATGTGTATTGACACTTTTGCCTAATCACTTATACTAGTCTTGATAGGAATTATGGATAGTTTTAATGATCTTTAAGGAAAATAGTTGTATTGAACATTGTCAAAATACATTTCTCAGATAAAAAATATCAAAGTTGTACATTTAGGAAGGAAATGGGTTAATAATTATTAAAGGGAAAATCCAGCCAAACTCACTCATTCCTTTATGTTACAGTGTTAAATAACATTATTAAGATGTGAGAACAATATTTTATGTGAACAAATGTTTCATTTTGACGTTATAATAAGGCTTGTAGCAACATAGAAATTTGTGGAAATCTGTTGCAGGTCAAGTCGACTACCAAATCCACAATGCAATGCTCTCTCTATGGGCCAGCTGGCTAGCTAGATAGCTAGGTAGCAAGAAAACGCAGCTATAAACAATAATACCAAAGATAATATCAGCATGTGAAGTAGCTAGTTAGTGTAGTTTGTTTTGGTGATTTTACAGGTTTCTCCTTTCTATAATATCTCTGGCAATGGCACCATGCAATGTACCCTGGACTAAAGAGGCAGACAGGAAAAATGTGCCAGACCCTCCGTTAAATAACACAGGTAGGAATATCGCAAAAATATGATCAATGGCTCATTCGAGAGAAGACATTCTCCCGAGTTATCACTTTATCACAGTGCTACGTCATACCGGATGGATTTCTGCCTGCTTGAATGCCAATAACTCAGAAACACATGAAAACATGAAATGACACATGGAATTGATAGAACATCAATCAGAGATGCACAAAAACAATATCACATAAAAAATGGGTTAACATTTCCTTTAAGATCACTACTATCCCCGCCCTTATGGAGTGGCAACACAAGAGATCATTTCAATACTTCTGGAATATTCCCTGATAACAATGTTAAATAAAAAATGTGGGTTATTGAGCCAACAATGATGGGTGCTGCACACTTGGTCGGAGTGCTAGCAATGAATCCAGGACTTCTTTTTATGTTAGTAACCTTAAAGAAAATCTTGGACTATCATTTATTTGATCATTCAGCAAGTTTCCCCTATCAGCATCCAGCCCAATATGTAACGCTCGTCTGTGATGGAAGAAGAGGAGGACCAATGCGCAGCGTGGTAAGTGTTCATATTTTTAATAACGTAATGAACACTGAACAAAACAAATAAAACGGCAACGAACAGTCCTGTATGGTGCTGGAAAAACACTGAACAGAAAATAATCACCTACACCACACAGGTGGGAAAAGGCTACCTAAGTATGATTCTCAATCAGAGACAACTAGCGACACTTGCCTCTGATTGAGAACCATACCAGGCCAAACACAAAAACACCACATAGAAAAAGGAACATAGACAACCCACCCAACTCACGCCATGACCATACTAAAACAACGACATAATAAAAGTTCCAAGGTCAGAACGTGACACAATATCATTGTGAATAGGCTTAGAAGTTATTTCAAAGAGGTAGCCCGCTGAAATAAAATGGTGATTAAATGCATCAATGATGCCATTTTTTTTCCCAGAACGAGGCCCATGTCTGAATAAATTTGTTGTGGCAGAAAGAAGGAAGTAGAACCCTTCAGGGATTTTACATTTTTCCAGAATTTAGCCAGGTTTCAATTACAATCCAAAAGGTTACATAATAATTCCGGAGTGTACCAGGCATTCGATCTACCTTTAACCCTTCATTTTTTGAAGGGAGCATGATTATCCACAACAGTAATGAAGACATCTGTAAAAAGGCTGAAAGCTACATCAGGTTCAGGGAAAGCTGAAATACAATCAAGGTCACTAAAATAAAGATCATGTAAAAAAGCCTGTTCACTGAAGTTTTTAAAGTTCCTCCTTGTGATGTCACTAGACTTAGATTTTTGTATTCTTACATCTCTAACACAAAGAACTGGGCAATGTTCACTAATATCTTGGGTGAAGTCACCAGTATTTTAGTCTGGTGTAATCGTTGAAATAAGATCAATCAGAGTTGACTTTTAAGGCTCTTTAGAGTTGGGCCGTGTAGGCTTAGTCACCAGCTGGGTTAAGTTTAAATCATTACACATGTCTTTTAGATTGTCTGAAGCCTGCATTTCCCAATCATAATTTAGGTCACCCAGGATAATAACTTCTGATTTAGTATAAGAAAACAACAAACTAGTTAACTCCTCGAGTACACAAAGGTTAGCAGAGGGAGGACGGTAAAGACCCCTATGACAGTTATGGATACATTTTTCCCCAAACAAAGGTTGAAAGATAGCTCAAAGTTTTTGATAAGGGAAATGGATTTCGTTAAAGAGACAGCGAAGAATGGCCACCACCTCTACCCTGTCTATCGGTTCTGAACACATTATAACCCTAAATATTAATAACAGAGTCCCAGAATGTCTGCATAGCCCATATCTCCATGTAATCCAGTTTAGGAAGTAAGCTCCTAATGTTCAGATGGATCAATCCAAGTCCTTTATGGATTTTAACATCACATAACTACGTTCAATAGGCAGTTGCAGGCTCTTTCTGATGGCTGATATTGATATAGTTGATATGGCTATAAGGTTGCATAGAACTCCCCCATTGGGTCTACTCTACTCTATAGAGGAAAGACTACAACCAATGTCAATATTAGGAACTCTCAGAGTAACCAATGATGGAATGTTATTAACTGACTTGCATGGGCATTGGTTGCTATCGTGCATCAACCCAAGCCCTCTATGTGATTTGAAAACCAGAGTGGGTATTACATTGGTACATTTAAACTAATAACACTGGGTGAGCAGACCACAGTGGACTTCTCTTTTGAGCTAACAATAGCAGATCTAAGAGTGGAGTTCAATTGAATGAGTAGAATATTACAACTGACTCCTGGCAGTATAGACAACAGAACGACAGTAATGCTTAGAAAGGATGGGAGGTATTACCTGAGCGGTGCTTGGACAGTCTTGGACTGTAAAAATCTTAACGCAGCCTTGAAATGTGACGAGAGGGTCCAGGATCCTAGATGGCTTGGGTTGAGTCCTTCATCTCTTTAGAGCATCTTTGTTTGCAAAAAGTGTCCGAATAGTCAATAAAAGTTATGAGTGGCAGCTGTCTTTAAACCAGATATGAAGTGCTATGAGCCTGCTGAACTTTTCGCAGCTTCGACCCAGCGACGGCACGGGGCCAGAGCCTTTCAGGGTGTTGATGAGCTCAATAAAATCCTGTTTCATTAGCTCTGATTGACCCTTTTTGATATAATCTGATTCCACACAGGCTACACAGAAAATCGAACAGCTGGATAGGGGAAACGTCTCGTGTTGAGCAAAAGGGAATGTAACATTGTGGATAAAGTTTGGAATAACACAATTGCATGTGTACAACATCTGAAGACCCGCATCACTATACTGAGAGCTTTGCCGTTTCTAAAAGATTGCATATGTGTGTTTTTGGAGCCTTTGTTCATGTTTTTTTGGGGGCCCTCATACTACACAATGAGGATGAGGAAGTGATTTGCTCTTTGGGCTGTTTCTTTAAATCGTGAAATCTCAATAAAAAATTATCTGGACCCTTCTATAACATGCCATTTACATTTTTGGTTGTGAAAAAAAAAGAAAAGATTTGGTTGTAAAAAAAATAACTTCTCTGGGGATGACGATGTGGATGATGATGATGAAGGTGTCTCTCCCACTCACCTGTGGATGATGCGTTTGCTGCGGAGGTAGCCCAGCGCCAGGGCGTTCTCACAGACATACAGCTTGACAGTGCTCTCTGAGAAGTGAACATTCTGCTGGAGGTGGTAGCGCAGGTCTCCTCCCAGCAACAGATCCACTACCATGAACATGTCCTCCTCATCCTGGAACGAGTACCTACAGGAGAGGAGAGGGAGGAGGAGGAGGAGGAGAGGGAGGAGGAGGAGGAGGGTGTGAAAGAAGAGGTGGAGGAAGAGGAGGCGGAAGAGGAAGATGTGGAGGAGGAGGAGGAGGATGAAGAGGTGAAAGAGGAGGAAGATGTGGAGGACGGGCTTGTGGAAATGGAGAAGGAAGAGGAGGAGGAGGAGAGGGAGGAGGAGGGTGTGAAACAAGTGGAGGAAGAGGAGGCAGAAGAGGAAGATGTGGAGGAGGAGGAGGACGAAGAGGTGAAAGAGGAGGTAGAGGAGGAAGATGTGGAGGACGGGGTTGTGGAGATGGAGAAGGAAGATGAGGAGGAGGAGGAGGATGAAGAGGTGAAAGAGGAGGTAGAGGAGGAAGATGTGGAGGACGGGGTTGTGGAGATGGAGAAGGAGAAGGAAGATGAGGAGGAGGAGGAGGATGAAGAGGTGAAAGAGGAGGTAGAGGAGGAAGATGTGGAGGACGGGGTTGTGGAGATGGAGAAGCAAGATGAGGAGGAGGAGGATGAAGAGGTGAAAGAGGAGGTAGAGGAGGAAGATGTGGAGGAGGAGGAGGTCGAAGAGGTGAAAGAGGAGGTAGAGGAGGAAGATGTGGAGGACGGGTTGTGGAGATGGAGAAGGAAGATGAGGAGGAGGAGGAGGATGAAGAGGTGAAAGAGGAGGCAGAAGAGGAAGATGTGGAGGAGGAGGAGGGCGAAGAGGTGAAAGAGGAGGTAGAGGAGGAAGATGTGGAGGACGGGGTTGTGGAGATGGAGAAGGAAGATGAGGAGGAGGAGGAGGATGAAGAGGTGAAAGAGGAGGTAGAGGAGGAAGATGTGGAGGACGGGGTTGTGGAGATGGAGAAGGAAGATGAGTAGGAGGGGAAGGGAGAAGAAAAGGAGGAAGAGAAAAAAGGAAGAAGAATAAGAAGAATATCAGCCTATGACGTCCCATATTTCTTACATTTCTTACATATCCTAACAGCTTACAAGGTTTGATATTATTATATTGTGTTGGGAGTCAGAAACCAAATTGCTGTAATGTGACTCTTATGCAACTTGCCTCGGGGCGACAGGTAGCCTAGTGGTTAGAGCGTAGGACTTATAACTGAAAGGTTGAAAGATCGACTCCCTGAGCTGACAAGGTACAAATCTGTCGTTCTGCCCCTGAACAAGGCAGTTAACCCACTGTTCTTGGGTTGTCATTGAAAATAATAAATTGTTCTTAACTGACTTGCCTGGTTAATAAAGGTAAAACATTTTTTATAAATAACACAAAATAGAAGAAACCAACACACCAACATCTATTCAAAGCAATTACCTTGGTTCGCCAATATCCAACATGTGAACAAGTTCAATTAAAATTTTGTGTGAGGCATGTAATGAAAGTGGAGGGTTAAATTATCAAGGCTAAAAGACAGCGCTGCAATCTTCACGACTACATGATGCAAAAGCCAGCAGAATATCCCCTTATGACGTAAGGTGCCGGTGAGCTCTCACAATGACTAAGCCAAGCCAGAGATGTCGCTAGTTATTCTAAGCCCAAACTAATTCCCAGAAAAGGCTATTCGTTAGTGGCTAGTGATGGAAACACCACTCAAACACACTGATAGAACTGTTCCATCGAAAGAAGAAGCTTTATGTCAGGTGTGGTATGACAGAGCACATCCATCTAACAAGGACTCCATCCATCTAGCAACCATGCAGCGGAGTGCCACAGCAGGCCTGCTACATCAGACCTTGCCTGTTCCCCTACTTTCCCCTGTTCCCCTACTTGCCTGTTCCCCTACTCCTACCCATTGATTTCACGTGACGGAATTCCCACTGTGATCTGTACTTGGCACTGTAAAATCATTTGTGTGAAAAGTATTTCACTCAAGACCTTCCTTGCTTGACTAGCCTTGAGTGAATCTCCAAGGTAATCAACACAGATCAAAGGCAACTTTACACTTTCATTCTGAACATTCTGTTAGGTTCCACAGAAGTTTCTTATCTACTTGTTCGAAGTTCAGTGTAGTCATTTACGTCAGCGATCCATCCATACACTATCTTGTCACCTGTCAATGGAAGTGAAAGGTTTATTAGTGCTTCCATGTGTAACTGATGTGAAACGGCTAGCTTAGTTAGCGGTGGTGTGCGCTAAATAGCGTTTCAATCGGTGGCTTTTGTGGAGCGATGGGTAACGATGCTTCGTGGGTGACTGTTGTTGATGTGTGCAGAGGGTCCCTGGTTCGCGCCCGGGTATGGGCGAGGGGACGTTGTAAAGTTATACTGTTACACATGCCTTTACTTCCTCCGTGAATAATACCAATCATTGGCTGGCATTCAACTAAGGATGGAGGGGGGCTTGCTGCAGTAGGAGGACATCATGCCAATGATTTCAGGGTCAGTGAGTGTAGGATGGAGGGGGGCTTGCTGCAGTAGGAGGACATCATGTCAATGACTTCAGGCCCAGAGAGTGTAGGATGGAGGGGGGCTTGCTGCAGTAGGAGGACATCATGTCAATGACTTCAGGGCCAGAGAGTGTAGGATGGAGGGGAGCTTGCTGCAGTAGGAGGACATCATGTCAATGACTTCAGGCCCAGAGAGTGTAGGATGGAGGGGGGCTTGCTGCAGTAGGAGGACATCATGTCAATGACTTCAGGGCCAGAGAGTGTAGGATGGAGGGGGGCTTTCTGCAGTAGGAGGACATCATGTCAATGACTTCAGGGCCAGAGAGTGTAGGATGGAGGGGAGCTTGCCAACCCTAAGTGTAGGATGGAGGGGGGCTTGCTTCCGTCAGGGAAAACTCACCACTTTGTCCTCTCAGCAGCTCAGGTAGAATGGCTTGTTGGTCTATGGTCTGTCATAGTCATTGCAGAATAGAGCTTAACTGGTGTTTGGTGAGATCTCACTGTAAGTGCAACACAGTGAAAGCATAACACAGGAGAGTGAACACTACCTACTGAATAGATGTTACAGAGCTGCAGAGTGGCTGTCTAACATCATTCCCTCAGGGGACAATGCCTTAAGGTTCACTGCTATAGGGTATTTCTCCTAAAAGGTTCACTGCTATAGGGTATTTCTCCTAAAAGGTTCACTGCTATAGGGTATTTCTCCTAAAAGGTTCACTGCTATAGGGTATTTCTCCTAAAAGGTTCACTGATATAGGGTATTTCTCCTAAAAGGTTCACTGCTATAGGGTATTTCTCCTAAAAGGTTCACTGCTATAGGGTATTTCTCCTAAAAGGTTCACTGCTATAGGGTATTTCTCCTAAAAGGTTCACTGCTATAGGGTATTTCTCCTAAAAGGTTCACTGCTATAGGGTATTTCTCCTAAAAGGTTCACTGCTATAGGGTATTTCTCCTAAAAGGTTCACTGCTATAGGGTATTTCTCCTAAAAGGTTCACTGCTATAGGGTATTTCTCCTAAAAGGTTCACTGCTATAGGGTATTTCTCCTAAAAGGTTCACTGCTATAGGGTATTTCTCCTAAAAGGTTCACTGCTATAGGGTATTTCTCCTAAAGGGTTCACTGCTATAGGGTATTTCTCCTAAAAGGTTCACTGCTATAGGGTATTTCTCCTCCTAAAAGGTTCACTGCTATAGGGTATTTCTCCTAAAAGGTTCACTGCTATAGGGTATTTCTCCTAAAGGGTTCATTGCTGTAGGGTATTTCTCCTAAAAGGTTCACTGCTATAGGGTATTTCTCCTAAAAGGTTCACTGCTATAGGGTATTTCTCCTAAAAGGTTCACTGCTATAGGGTATTTCTCCTAAAAGGTTCACTGCTATAGGGTATTTCTCCTAAAAGGTTCACTGCTATAGGGTATTTCTCCTAAAAGGTTCACTGCTATAGGGTTTTTCTCCTAAAAGGTTCACTGCTATAGGGTATTTCTCCTAAAAGGTTCACTGCTATAGGGTATTTCTCCTAAAAGGTTCACTGCTATAGGGTATTTCTCCTAAAAGGTTCACTGCTATAGGGTATTTCTCCTAAAAGGTTCACTGCTATAGGGTATTTCTCCTAAAAGGTTCACTGCTGTAGGGTATTTCTCCTAAAAGGTTCACTGCTATAGGGTATTTCTCCTAAAAGGTTCATTGCTGTAGGGTATTTCTCCTAAAAGGTTCATTGCTGTAGGGTATTTCTCCTAAAAGGTTCACTGCTATAGGGTATTTCTCCTAAAAGGTTCATTGCTGTAGGGTATTTCTCCTAAAAGGTTCACTGCTATAGGGTATTTCTCCTAAAAGGTTCATTGCTGTAGGGTATTTCTCCTAAAAGGTTCACTGCTATAGGGAATTTCTCCTAAAAGGTTCACTGCTATAGGGTATTTCTCCTAAAAGGTTCACTGCTGTAGGGTATTTCTCCTCTAAGATGCATAGATTTTAAAAAGGCTCTGCGGTGAGCCTGCGAAGCCTCAGTGTCTCGTGGGGAACGCAGGGTTGTAAATTCGGCAAAGAGTATGAGGGACATCTGCAAAACAGAGCAGATTAATGGCTGCCTTTTCTAATAAACATACAGTATTTTTTTTGAAAAAAGTAGAGAAGAGATGGCGCCGCCCACTAACCAGTGTATGATGCTCCTGAATGGCCGGGAGCACCCTGCGCCCCATAAATCACACAGACAGACAGAGGATGATAACTTAGGCCCACAGACGATGGTGTCATGATGTCACCAAAGTTTCCCAGTGTTCTGTCAAGAGAAGGGCTGAAGGAAATTGTAAACCCAAAGTTAAGGAGGAGAGGAACTCACTCCTGGGAGCCTCTGCAGCTCTGCTGTCTTTAAAGCGGCAATCTGCGATTGCTAAAATGCATGGTATATGGCCATTGTAAATATAAATTATAAATGCCTCATGAGCTTAGTTCAACTGTCACACTCCATGAGAACCCTAAAAATAAGCTTGTTTTACTTGTTATTGTAAACAAATCCTGTATAGCCTCAAAACATGATTAAATCTATGATTATGGATAGTCAGTCCTTGCACCATAGCTCTGTCTATAAATTTGAGAGTGGTTACATTTCTCTAGCCCCATTACTCAGCTGTTCACCGAAACAGTGGTGGGGTGTCCGCTGTGTTGTTGTTTGAACTGTAGATTTCCCCTTTAAAACGTCAAGAAATCAGTTGTGAGATGTTAAAGTACCTCTGAAGAGACAGTCTGACATGTTGGGGAGCTGGGGGATAGTTTGACAGAGCCACTGAGGGAAGTCAAAGCACCTGAGATCAAACACATGTAACTATCACATTAACATCAGATGCTGTACTGTATACACTCACTGACAGTCTTCTCATGGGTGACTGTAGGTAAGAGTGGACTAGTTTAAAGTGTTGGACAAAAGTCTGAAAAAAGAAACAGGAAATTGAACTGTTTAGAAATCACTAACTTACGGTTGCCACACCTGTCAGGTGAATGGATTATCTTGGCAAAGGAGAAACACTCTCTAACTGCGGTCGTAAACAAATTTGTGCACAATATTTGAGATAAATAATATATTTGTACATATGGAAAATTAATCAGATCTTTTATTTCAGCACATGAAACATGGGACCAACACTTTACATGTTGCATTTATATTGTTCTGACATGGTACAGGTGTCTTCTTTTTTTAAGCCCATTACCACTTGTGTGAGATACAGTATATACTTTCGATTCAGAGTAGATTTGTTAAAAACTACCAAGAATATCGCTGTTCGAGCATAAATTAGCCCAATGCAGTAAAAAGTGAAGTATTTGGTCCCATATGCATAGCATGCAATTATTACATCAAGCTTGTGACTTTACAAATTTGTTGGATCCATTTGCTGTTTGTTTTCCAGATTATTTGTGCCCAATAGAAATGAATGGTAAATAATGTATTGCGTCATTTGAGTCATTTTTATTGTAAATAAGAATATAATGTTTCTAAACACTTCTACATGAATGTGGACGCTACCACGACTACGAATAATACTGAATAAATCGTGAATAATGATGAGAGGTCAGCGTGTCTTTGGGATATGATATTTGTGCGTCTGTAACTAATTAAGTATGCGAGAAATGGCAGTGGAAACTGGAAAAGCCTCTATGGGCAAATATTGATATAATAACCATCATATTGAAGTAAACTTGGAGTAATACAATTATATGGTGTGTGGTCCTCCCACTATGACTCGGGAAAGCATGCAGTTTATTAGGATACAGATCAAATAAATCATGATGAACTTCACAAGGTGGTGAATGTGCACAGTGATCTTGACGCTCCTTTCCAATAAATATCGAGGGTCCTTTTCTGGTGACATGATCATTGATGCTTGAGTGCCATTGAAAAAATACAAATATTCTGCTCTGATCCATAATAATCTCATCATGTAGACTATCCTACCCGCACAGCCTACATGCACTGTATCCTCGAGCTGTTGGCTACTTAGCTAGAGCGAATGTGCCAAGACCAGAGTAGGCACATTTTCTATTTAATGCAACAGATTTTGTGACAAAACTGTCGGTAGAGTTGAAAATGCGTTGGGAACACATTGAACTTTAGATTTGTATTCAGTACATGAAAACTTAAGCGAAAAGGTACATTTTGTGTGCATTATGTCGTCACACTGATTTTTATCGCAACAAGTCCATTTGGTGGAAACACCACTGGTGGGAACACATGCATATTTTCTTTGTGCAGATTATAGAATATTCGCATGAAAATCTGTCACCAATTGGATAGAAACCTAGTTTATAATGGAACCAAAGAAGTGATTGCCACACATTCTGAGGACTAAAACCTTGTCTAGTGAGTTAGATGTGTTTAGAAGGGCTTGCCAGTCAGATCTAAGAGAATCTAAGCATCTCAGTAGTGCTGTGCTCTGCAGGGCAGTGCTCTCTATTTCTCTCTACAGAGCTCCTTCTGATGTTGGGAAAATACTCCTGGTTCAGCGGAGTCTGCCGAGGTGAGAGCGTCTGGGAGCTGTCACTAGCACTTACATAGGGAGAGGGACATGAATTGCCTTGTTTCCTGCAGGAGAAATATCCGTTTATTTTCCTTTACATTGTGGGCACTTATGGGGGAGAAAAGTAATGTTAGTTATTTTTCTGTAATGTAGTGGCATGATCCAGCCAGCTTCCCCTCCTAAAGCCAGTCGGAATATTCATGAAAGAACGTGTTGGTTTAGCTGGAGTGGCCTGGAGAAGGGGGGATAGCAGTTCCTACCGGGAATCGATAGTGCACGAAGAGTCCGTAGCCTACTGGAGAAAGCTTAATCTAGTAGAAAATCTGATTCTTATGTTTCACTGGTGGTTTATTATTCTTGTTCCCACAGCACTCTACTGAAGTGGGAAGTTGGTGAAACCTAACCATTATAGAATCTTATGCGGCGGTGGGGGAAATACGTTTAGAGGGTGTAATACAATACAATGGGTGTTTCTCAATATACAAACAACCGTGCTCCACACTCTCATGTTCCGAGTGTAGTCTCTGACAATGTTCTTTTGAGTACGTTCTTGTGAGGATGAGAGTGTTGAGAATGCATAAAACCTTACATTTGAGAAGCACTCCCCCTACTATATTACCCCACGCTTCACCTCCCATTCACTGAACTTTCTTCCAGCCAGGTCAACGGCAACAATAGACGAAACAAAATTTACACAAAGCAAACGTTTAATTTCATAACTATCAGCTAGATATGTGAATCGTAATAATCTAGCTAACCAGACAGTTTAACAGGCAAAGTGAACTAAAACTAATTGTATGCAAAATAGATGTCAATTCTTCGTGGCTATCTGGCTAGCTAACAGTAATAACTAGTCAGTTAGCCCTATTGACATATTATGGGCTTGCAATCTAGGGTACGTAGGCAAGTAAACATGCCAAAACTAACACAGCATGTATTTATTAATGTATCAAGATAAAATATTTTAGTCAGGCAACATATGAGATGTATAGGCAACATTTCATTCCGAAGTCGGAGTGTATTTTCTCTCGCTTCAGCTCAAATAATGGCAGCCATTGATTTCAAGAACTTTTGCATTGCTCGTAATTGGTTACGTCATATTTCTTTGCATACTTTCCATAGAAGCTTGCATCGATGCATGCTTCAAAATATTTACAAATGGAGTACGCAATCGAGAAGTGCCCTCCGTGCTCCGTTTCGCATACTTGGATTTGGACTCAGAGGCTGACCCTCCTGTGCTCCAATATGTGTGCTCGGAGCACGGTAGTATGCATTTTGAGAAACACCAAATGTAATAATCTATCATTTATGTTCTTAACCCTGGGCAACATGGGCCTGGGAGGCTCATAGGGATATTGGTATCCACAGTACTCTACCAATTACATATTGTTCAATTCAAAACGCTCCCCAAAAATGATTATTCTTTTTTTTTTACAGAAATGCACTGCAATTTAAGCTTTAAACTTTCTCTCTGCCTTATGGCAAAATGGTAGAATTGCAGGATAATAGCTTTAAAGCTGCAACAACAGGAAATCTCTCTGCCCAATGACAACATTTTGAGAATGCAGGAGCTTGACAATGGCAAAAATGTATCTCCGATGCCAAAACAGGCGGGCCTTTAAAATGTTCCAAGACTTGGTTCGTACAGTCCAAATACTGCTGAAGTCATAGTAAAACAATTTACTAAACCTCGAAGCCGTAAGACTGCTAAAAGGTTGGTTAAATAGCTAACCAAAAAGCTACCCGGACTATCTGAATTGATCCTTTTTTGTTTAACTCATCACATACTGTATGCTGCTGCTACTGTTTATTATCTATCATGTTGCATCGTCACTTTATTCCTACACCGAACAAAAATATAAATGAAACATGCAACAACTTCAAAGATTTTACTGAGTTACAGTTCATATAAGGAAATGTGTCAATTTAAATCAATTAATTAGGCCCTAATCTATGGATTGCACATGACTCGGAATACAGGTACTGTATGCATCTGTTGGTCACAGATACTTAAAAAAAAACTAGAGTCAATTGATGCACCTGTGCAACAATCTAAGTAACATAATGAAAAAATCCCATCAAAATCTGTCAGTTTAAACTAGAGATGGGCTGCATCTCAATCTACCACATCCACCTATGGCGGCCTTCAGCAATTCTGTCCCTACTCTCACACCATGCACGCTACAGAACTCAAGTGTCTTTGAATATGTATGAATACTTAGCTGCAATGGTCATCTGCCGTCTTGGCCTCGATAAATTACAATAAGCAATCACCACAGCTTACTGTAGAACTAAGACTATACTGTCCTAATGAGCCACATATGAGGCAGTGCAAACCTATCTAGAGAGCAAGAGAGAGAGAAAGAGCCATTTAGCATCCCCAGCAGGTTGTCAGGGTGGCATAAACTGCCACCTGTTCATTATTTTCAACAAGCCTGGGATTCTGATTAGTTTTCTTGGCATGGAGTCTCCCACCCAGGTCAGTTTGTTCTACCGCACATGCAGTTTGAAAACACCATTCAGGCCAATTTAGAACCAGCATATCTCACAGTAAGCTACTTCAGAGGTGGAATCCCGTGCAAAGAAAAGTAATGGACTTTGGACCAAAGGGTTCCAATGATGTTTTTCCTGAAAAATATTCACACCCCTTGACCTTTTCCATATTTTATTGTGTTACAGCCTGGATTTTAAATACATTTAATTGAAATTGTTTGTCACTGGCCTGAACACAATATCCCATAATGTCTAAGTGGAATTCTGTTTTTCATAATTGTTTTAAACAAATTGTTATGGCAAGCCTAAATAAGTTCAGGAGAATAAATGTGCTTAACAAGTCACATTATAAGTTGCATGGACTCCCTCTGTGTGCAGTAATATTGTTTAACATTCTTTTTTAATAACTACCTCATCTCTGTACCACAGGCATATAATTATCTGTAAGGTCCCTCAGTTGAGCAGTGAATTTCAAACAGATTTAACCACAAAGACCGGGAAGGTTTTCCAATGCTTCACAAATAAGGTCCCCTACTGGTACAGTAAAAGGGTAAAAAAAATGAGACCATGAATATCCCTTTGAGCATGATGAATTTCAGGGATTTCACCATGAGGCCAATGGGGACCTTAAAACAGTTACAGAGTTGAATTAATAGCTGTGATAGGAGAAAACTGAGGATGAATCAACAACATTGTAGTTACTCCACAATACTAACCTAATTGACAGAATGAAAAGAACAAAGCCTGTGCAGAATACAAATATTCTAAAACATGCATCCTGTTTGCAACAAGGCACTAAAGTAATACAACAAAAGTTGAGGCAAAGAAATGACATTTTTGTCCTTAATACGGAGCGTTATGTTTGAGGCAAATCCAATACAACACATTAGTGAGTACCACTCTCCATATTTTCAAGCATAGTGGTGGCTGCATCATGTTATGGGTATGCTTGTAATCGTTAAGGACTGGGGAGTTTTTTAGGATAAAAAAGAAACAGAATAGGGCTAAGCACAGGCATATTCCTCGATAAAAATCTGTTTCAGTCTGCTTTCCACCAGACACTGGGAGATGACATCACCTTTCAGCAGGAGTTGCTTACCAAGAAGAAAGTGAATGTTTCTGAGTGGCCGAGTTACAGATTAGACTTAAATCTACTTGAAAATCTATGGCAAGACCTGAAAATGGTTGTCTAGCAATGATCAACAACCAATTTGACAGGGCTTGAAGAATTTTGAAAAGAGTAATGGGAACATTTTGTACAATCCTGGTGTGGAAAGCTCTTAGAAACTTACCCAGAAAGACTCACAGCTGTAATTGCTGCAAAGGTGCTTCCACAAAGAATTGACCTGGGGGTGTGAATACTTATGTAAAAAATACATTTCTGTATTTCATTTTCTATAAAATCTAGAAACAGGTTTTCACTTTGTCATTGCGGGGTATTGGACGTAGATGGGTGAGAAAAAACAAACCATTTTGAATTCAGGCTATAACAACAAAATGTGGAATAAGTCAAGGGGTATGAATATTTTCTGAAGGCACTGTAAGTCCAGATATTAGTTTCGCATAGTGGCCTATAATGCACAACATAATGTATATTCTAGCACATTTACAGCACATTTACTATAATGTATGTTTAATTGACTCCCATGTTGTATCTGTAATTGCCTCCAAATCAATTAAATGTTCCAAGGCCATTACTCTCTGGTTTACGTTGGAGTTTGCATATTTAGACAGAACAAACATGCCTTAAATCAATAACAAGAAGTCTAATGAATAGCTTATAGTTCAGCTCAATTTAATTGACAAAGTCAACACAGTGCTGATAGAAATACTGGAACAACTTTCACAATCAGATAGCCTACAAAAAGCAATCACTGACGCACACACACAAGCACACACACACACACACACACACACACACACACACACACACACACACACACACACACACACACACACACACACACACACACACACACACACACACACACACACTTAGAGAGAGAACTGAGGCCATCTCAGAAGTAGCTGATTTAAGCCTGCCTCTGCAGAACAGACCTGGATGAGTCCCCCCAATGTGACGGTGTTACATTGATTCCGGTCCCCCGGTTGACTGACAGCTCCCTTCAGCCAGAGGCTAATACTCCTTCAGCTGCTGTCGACCGTGGGGAGAAATTACGCCCCATCCCAGCAGCCCCGGCTGAGGAGGTACAAACTACAGTATGAGGCATCAAGGTCACCCTACTGTCTTCTGCCTTAACGCGCTTCACCTTCAGTTCACTGAGCTGCCTCCCCTTCAGCGAGACCATCCCAGCACTGTGACCTTCCACTAACTGACCTGACAACCTGCCAGAAGAAGGGCATACTAGTGTCCTGTAACATAACGTGATGTTTGAATAAACCAAGACACTGTGTGAACAGTGACGTTATGTAGAGAGGCCCCGGTGTGCATTAAGGGGATTGTGGATCACTCCCTGGGTCGTTTGGTACACAAGGTATAGCAGATTGTATGGCAATAAGACTAATAGGCGTGTTTACTGTATGCAGGTAACCTTCCTGGTTAAATAAAGGACAAATAGTGAAGAACTGTTTTTGACGCATTGAGACCATTACAAAATAAGCATGTTTAATGAAAGACATGAGACACTTCACTACCTCACTGATGCCAATGAACATTCTTGTCCATGCACTTCATTAACTTCAAGTTCTTGTTCTTCTTCATTGTCGATTCAGTAAAGCAATTTCTGCCTTGGGATGCTCGCCACAGGATGTGGAGTGAGATAGAAAATTCACCTTCAATAAAATCCCTTCCATCATTGTCTCAGCTCCATCCAGTTTCACTGACAGCAACAGCTCAGGATGACGCCCAGACCAGCCAGTTTCCATAAAGGCCCTGTCTGTCTCTGAGTAGGCACTTCTGCATCATCAATAGTAAAAATACATGCTTGCCTTGGTAGAGTGAGTGATGTGCAGCTGAGTCGGGCTCTGGGTCGGATGCCTAGTGTGTGTGTATGTGTGTGTGTCTCAGTCTCTCTCTCTCTCTCTCTGACTAAGTTCAGTATGTCTTTACAATGTACTTACAGTACCAGTCAAAAGTTTAGACACACCTACTCATTCAAGGGTTTTTCTTCATTTGACTATTTTCTACATTGTAGAATAATAGTGAAGACATCAAAACTATGAAAAAAAGACCACGTAGTAACCAAAAAAGTGTTAAACAAATCAAAATATTTTTGGGATTTTTCAAAGTAACCACCCATTTGCATTGATGACAGCTTTGCACACTCTTGGCATTCTCTCAGCAAAGATTCTTGAGGAATTCTTTTCCAACCGTCTTGAAGAAGTTCCCACATATGCTGAGCACTTGTTGGCTGTTTTTCATTCACTCTGTGGTCCAAATCATCCCAAACCATCTCAATTGGGTTGGGGTCGGGTGATTGCGAAGGCCCATGTTAATTGAAATACTACCTCATGAAGCTGGTTGAGAGAATGCCAAAAGTGTGCAAAGCTGTCATCAAGGCAAAGGTTGGCTACTTTGAAGAATCTCAAATATATAACCTATTTTGATTTGTTAAACACTTCTTTGGTTGCTACATGATTCCATTTGTGTTATTTCATAGTTTTGATGCCGTCACTATTATTCTACAATATAGAAAATAGTCCAAATAAAGACAAATCCTTGAATGAGTAGGTGTGTCCACACGATTGACTGGTACTGTACTTCAGTCATCCTTCACAAGTAACTACCCACAGGATTTTCAAAGACAAAAAGTCTGAGATTTTGTTCCACTTTTTTTGTGGTGTTTGTCCTCCTCCATTCTATACGTCAAAGCCTTGGCTGAGCAAACATAAATGTTAGATTGGAGAGGGCATTCAAGCTTCTGCCACTTTCAAGGTGAGAGTCCTCTCGCTACAGATGCTTTTTCACTGTATTCAAAGCCCTTGTTCCTAACAGTTGCTGTTGTTTCTTTCTTTCTTGTTCCTTTCTTTCTTTAACGAATGCTCCCCCCCCACACACACGCACACACACACACACACACACACACACGCACACACACACACACACACACACACACACACACACACACACACACACGCACACACGCACACACGCACACACACACACACACACACACACGCGCACACACACACACACACAGAATGAGCCTTACCAGAAGTTGACAAGGAAAGGATGCTCGAGGTTCCGCATGATCTGCATCTCCTTGAAGACATTGCGGACCTCGTTCCGTTCCACACACTTCAGTTTGTTCATATACTTCATGGCATACATTTTCTTTGTGTCCTTCTTCTGCACAATGCACACCTAGAGAGAAACAGACACTAGCTCTGCATACATCCTGCTATCAACGGAGTTTACTGAATGGGTTTCTTGCTGAACATTGCATTGTGGTTTTACTTAGATGTAAACACAAGCTGTAAGAAAGTTATTTGATAGAATGTGAAAGTACTGTTCTACTGCATCTGTGGCTCCTATTGTCAAGACAATTAAGAACCGATTGTTTCAAGTGGAGGTTGGACTCAGCAATTTACCAAAACAGACTTACCTTCCCGAAACTTCCTTTCCCGATAGCCCTTAGGATCTGGAAGTGGTCAAAATTGACTGGGGAAAGAAGAGGAGCATCTCTTTATTTTCATATTCGCAAGAAAACAGCATACAATTTCATACAATCATAATCTTGTTGTATTACATAGAGCATGCACGAGAAAACACTAAATGGCACTAGAAACAATTGACATTCAGTGTCCTTTTTAACTTATGTGAGGCAGTGTTATTATCTCAAATGGAAAAGGATCTAAATGTGAAGTAATTTCGGCCGGGGTAAGTGGGACTACACTCCCAGTCAAAAGTGTTATGCCCATTGGGGGCACAGGGGCATGTGCTCAGATTTATCCTGTTGTAAAATATACTGTATATATATATATATATATATATATATATATATATACACATATATAGTTTTAATGGAGATTTTTTTTGTTAAATGTGTTGTTGTTTTTCTGTAATACTGCTTGTCAACTAGCAATTTTATGAAGTTGGCCCAGACAGGTTCCCAATCTCACACCTCATAACTATCTGCAAAGAAGCCATTTCAGGTTATCAATGAAGTTAGAGTAGCTAGCTTGTCTAACTATCTTAGCTGGCATGCCTGCTGGCAAGCAATAACTAAATGCACTGATGATTTTTGGGGTGCAGGACGCCCCTGCTCCCAGGCCCAATTTAACCCGAACCTGCACCAGTTATCGGTCTAATCTCAAAAAACATTTATATTCAATTGGAACCAGTTGTGGCCTGTCTTCACAGCCATGGCAATCGAAACATAGGGTTATCCCTCTTTCTATCTGCCATCTCCTAGGGTGACGTGCAGCTGCCACCAACTCTCGCTCTGGCCCCGGTCATGTGACCTGGCCGGTGTACCCCCGCCGAGCAGCGACACCTCACATCCCCTCGGAGTGGATGGATTGGATGTGACAGTTAATGATATGCTCTGTTAGTCCTGTATCAGTGGCACTTCCCCTCTCCGCTACTTGTGTTTCACTGTTCACTACAGGCTCTGAGCCTAACTCTGGTTCTGATGGGGTTTTAGGGAAGGAAAGCGGTGGTTTGACTGCGAGGAGAGCAGAGCAGCGGGTGCACAGAGACAGAGGCTGTGGGTGCCGGTTACTTACTCTTTCTCTATCTCTCTGTCTGTCTCCCCTCCCCCTCTCTGTGATGATCACAGAGGCAGGAAGCTCTAGCGGAGCCCCATATACACTAGTACGCAGCCATGACTGAGTAAGTCATGCGGTTGCTGTGGCGACTGAAACAGAACCCACGGGTCCCAGTCAGCCAGAGTGTGAATAAAGCATGATCACCAGACAGGCGTGCCCATTAAGAGAAGTGAAAGCCCCAGGGGACAGACAGGCAGACATGGAGGGGGGACAGGTCACAGCTTTGGCATGATTGTCAACAGAACAAAGTCACAGAACAAAGAACACTTAATTCCCAATCCCATTCTTAATAGACTTATAAAGCACTCAGTCCTGTTGATGTACTAAATCTCTCTCTATGGTTCTCTATCTGTAATTTGTCCTGTTATTTCTCTGGCCAACACCAATCCCAGGTGCCCAGGCAGTAAATTCAGGGCATTGGAAAATTGAACATTCAGCTGCAATGTCAAAGCCACAACAACAATGTCAAGGAGCACTCCAGTTATTTTGAACTCCCAAGTACAAATCCAAGGCACACATGACTTTTATTTCTGAGGTGATGACTTTGTCCGTAATGAGTAACTAATGGGATCGATGGCAGAAGCTAACGTTTAAGGAAATAACAAATGTTGTAAGAAATGTATGACGATTATTCTGGCAATGGCATAAGAATACCACGTGGCTGGAGTCACAGCAAACAATGTCCATAGTGTACACTCTAGAAAAGATGCTGTACAAGTGTACAGATATACAGTTGAAGTCGGAAGTTTACATACACCTTAGCCAACTACATTTAAACTCTAAAGTTTTTCACAATTCCTGACATTTAATCCTAGTAAAAATTCCCTGTCTTTGGTCAGTTAGGATCACCACTTTATTTTAAGAATGTGAAATGTCAGAATAATAGTAGTGAGAATGATTTATTTCAGCTTTTATTTCTGTCATCACATTCCCAGTGGGTCAGGAGTTTACATACACTCAATTAGTATTTGGTGGCATTGCCTTTAAATTGTTTAACTTGAGTCAAACGTTTCAGGTAGACTTCCACAAGCTTCCCACAATAAGTTGGGTGAATTTTGGCCCATTCCTCCTGACAGAGCTGGTGTAACTGAGTCAGGTTTGTAGATCTTCTTGCTCGCACACGCGTTTTCAATTCAAACGTTTTCAATTCTATAGGATTGAGGTCAGGGCTTTGTGATGGCCACTCCAATACCTTGACTTTGTTGTCCTTAAGCCATTTTGCCACAACTTTGGAAGTATGCTTGAGGTCACTGTCCATTTGGAAGACCCATTTGCGACCAAGCTTTAACTTCCTGACTGATGTCTTGAGATGTTGTTTCAATATATCCACATAATTTCCCCTCCTCATGATGCCATCTATTTTGTGAAGTGCACCAGTCCCTCCTGCAGCAAAGCACCCCCACAATATGATGCTGCCACCCCCATGTTCCATGGTTGCAACGGTGTTCTTCAGCTTCCAAGCCTCTCCCTTTTTCCTCCAAACATAAAGATGGTCATCATGGCCAAACAGTTCTGTTTTTGTTTCATCAGACCAGAGGACATTTCTCTAAAAAGTACGATCTTTGTCCCCATGTGCAGTTGAAAACCGTAGTCTGGCTTTTTTATGGCTGTTTTAGAACAGTGGCTTCTTCCTTGCTGAGCTGCCTTTCAGGTTATGTCGATATAGGACTCGTTTTACTGTGAATATAGATACTTTTGTACCTGTTTCCTCCACCATCTTCACAAGGTCCTTTGCTATTGTTCTGGGATTGATTTGCACTTTTCGCACCAAAGTACGTTCATCTCTAGGAGACAGAACGGGTCTCCTTCCTGAGCGGTATGACAGCTGCATGGTCCCATGGTGTTTATACTTGCATACTATTGTTTGTACAGATGAACGTGGTACCTTCAGGCATTTGGACATTGCTCCCAAGGATGAACCAGACTTGTGTAGGTCTACATTTTTTTTTCTGAGGTCTTGGCTGATTTATTTAAATTTTCCCATGTTGTCAAGCAAAGAGGCACTGCGTTTGAAGGTAGGCCTTGAAATACATCCACATGTGTATCAGAAGCTTCTAAAGCGATGACATCATTTTCTGGAATTTTCCAAGCTGTTTAAAGGCACAGTCAACTTAGTGTATGTAAAGTTCTGACCCACTGGAATTGTGATACAGTGAATTATAAGTGAAATAATCTGTCTGTAAACAATTGTTGGAAAAATTACTTGTATCATGCACAAAGTCGATGTCCTAACCGACTTGCCAAAACTATAGTTTGTTAACAAAAAATGTGTGGAGTGTTTAAAAAACAAGTTTTAATGACTCCAACCTAAGTGTATGTAAACTTCTGCCTTAAACTGTACATGTATCTATAGGTACAGGTATGTCAGCTTTCATGTATGTGTGTTTTTCTCTGAAAAGGAGAGCATTCACTCTGTCTGTCACAGCTGACCTACCAATAAATAATCCTTTGCTAATGCTTTGTCACCTTCATTAATTTGATACAGCTAAACATTTGCATAACACGTTAGCCTACTCCCACTGATGTGCTCTATAAGCTGTTACAGTAACTGTATTCTAGTGAGTGAAGAAGGTTAGCTGTAGAAACCTTAGATCATCACTTATTGGCTTCCAAAATGTAAAACACCCTCAGATGACAGCTGATTCATTATGTAATATATAGAAAAAACATCTTGTCTTTAATTAAAAGGGAACCAAGTGACAGCCCTTGAATTGCTGATGTACTCTTAACTCTGTCGACTTGTTGGGGTTTTGTCAAAGTGAGTGAATTCAATCTAGAGGATTTGTCACATTCAAAGATGTTGAATTCCACTTAGCTAGTATATACTGTAAGCCCAGCACAGTGCATAATTACACATAGAACTATATTACACATTATATTACATATATTACACATATAGCTATATTAATAATAATAATTATATGATCTCTATAATACACTGTCTGCATACCTGAATGATAACTACCATCACACGTTTCAGAAACACATAGCTACCTTATGAGACTTTAAGAAATCTGTTAGGAACCGTGGCTTTACTGATGCTTACATTTCTATCGATGTACTGCATCTTCTTCATCTGTTTGTTCAATCTATCGTCTTCATTTTTGATACAGAGGCTACTGGAGTACACTCAGAGAAGACAAATCCAAAAGGAGAAATGTCTAATAGTCCTCATTGCCCACTTTATAACAGGCTCGTTCTTTACTCACCCTCCTCTGTGTCATCGGTGACGGAAGCCTTGTTGGATTGTCCCAGCCCCATGTCTGTTCCTGTAGTCCCCAGCCAGGCAGGTCCCTCTCAACTCAGTATGGAATAGCTGTCCCACAGCCAGGGAGACATAGCCTGGAGCCTGGGCTGGACCAACCTACCTAGATCCACCGGTTGGGTTGATTGGAACTTGGCCTGTACTCTTCTCTGTATTCTATGGTTCCACACCCAGGGGTGTGGCTCTATCTCTGACCCCCCTTAACAGGAAACCAAACTATATAAGAGAAGAACACACAAACATGACACAATGTGTCAAAATCAAGAAGGGAGGGGGCTGAGTGGTTGAGCCAACACATCACGGTAATGCTCTAATCGTGTTAGTAGGAGATTGTCGAGAGATGCTCTTTCCGATTGTGAACTTGCCAAATTCTTTCGAAGGAGTAAACCCAGCAAACCAAAATTGGTTCTGTGAAAGTTCCCAGAACATTCGTTAGGTTGCAACAAATGTTCTCCTAACACAAAAACTGTCCAGTCGTGATGATGATTATAGAATGTTCCTAGAAAACATTTAAACACGTTCTTTAAAGCTCCCCAGAATGTTTCATTATGTTGTGGGAACAGTCTGGTGAGAACATTGGGGTGACATAACAAATGTTATGTTCACAACAACAACACAAACATGTCTAGTTGTGCAGATGATTCTACAATGTTTATTTTAGGCTGCAAAAAAAAAATCGCAAAGCACATTCACCTGAGGTTACAAAAACATTCAGATAATGTTTGTATTAGGGTGCACAACCCATTCCTTTGATGTTGCAAGAATGTTGACAGAACAGCCTTTCTGAGATCTTTAAAGGATCCCAGAACATTTAATTAGGTTGTGGGAACAGTGTGGGTACATTACAAGAGATAGGATCCAAAACCACAAATGTACTCAGTTGTGATGACATTCATACAATGTTTAAGTTAGGTTGCACAGGACATTCCTATAATGTTGTAAGAACGTTGGCACAACTTTTGGTTCCCAGAACATTTCAGAAGCCCTTTCAGAAGTCAAATGACCTAGTGGCCTCAAATGACCTAGTGGCCTTATTAAATTTTTTCAAAATTAAAAAATTTATTAACATAACTTCAAAAACCAGCTGAAAATCTGGTGTTTCTATGTCAAACAGTTTTGTTATATTTTAGTCTTCTGTAATGTACAGTATCAGTCAAAAGTTTGAACACACCTACCCCTTCAAGGGTTTTTCTTTATTTTTACTATTTTCTACATTGAAAATAATAGTGAAGACATCAAAACTATGAAATAACACATATATAATCATGTAGTAACCAAAAATTAGTTAAACAAATAAAAATATATTTTAGATTCTTCAAAGTAGCCACCCTTTGCCTAGATGACAGCTTTGCACACTCTTGGCATTCTCTCAACCAGCTTAACCTGGAAAGCTTTTCCAACAGCCTTGAAGGAGTTCCCAAATATGCTGACCACCTGTTGGCTTCTTTTCATTCCCTCTGCGGTCCAACTCATCCCAAACCATCTCAATTGGGTTGAGGTTGGGAGATTGTGGAGGCCATGACATCTGATGCAGCACTCCATCACACTACTTCTTTGTCAAATAGCTATTACACTGCCTGGAGTTGTGTTGGGTCATTGTCCTGTCGAAAAACAAATGATAGTCCCAATAACCGCAAACCAGATGGGATGGAGTATTGCTGCAGAATGCTGTGGTAGCCATGCTGGTTAAGTGTGCCTTGAATTATGCTTTACGGTGGGAACCACACATGCGGAGATCACAAAGACATGGCGGTTGGATACCAAAATCTCAAACTTGGACTCATCAGACCAAAAGGACAGAATTTCCACCGGTCTAATGTCCATTGCTCATGTTTCTTGGCCCAAGCATGTCTCTTCTTATTATTGGTGTCCTTTAGTAGTGGTTTGTTTGCAGCAATTCGATCACGAAGGCTTGATACACACAGTCTCCTCTGAACAGCTGATGTTGAGATGTGTCTGTTACTTAAACTCTGTGAAGCATTTATTTAAGCTGCAATTTCTGAGGCTGGTAACTTTAATGAACTTCTGGGTCTTCCTTTCATGTGGCGGTCCTCATTAGAGCCAGTTTCATCATAGCGCTTGGAAGTTCTTGCGACTGCACTTGAAGAAACTTTCAAAGTTCTTGACATTTTCCGGATAGACTGACCTTTATGTCTTAAAGTAATGATGTACTGTCATTTCTCTTTGCTTATTTGAGCTGTTCTTGCCACAGTCTTATACCAAATAGGGTTATTTTCTGTATACCACGCCTACCATGTCACAACACAACTGATTGGCTCAAACACATTAAGGAAAGAAATTCCACAAATTAACTTTTAACTCCAGGATGCTGGTCTTTTAGGCAGAGTTGCAAAGAACTGACTGGCCAATAAACAGACTGGCCAATAAACATAAATGATTAAGATGGGTAAAAGAACACAGACACTGGACAGAGGAACTCTGCCTAGAAGGCCAGCATCCCAGAGGCATCTGTTTCTCAAACTAGACAATCTAATGTACTTGTACTCCTGCTTAGTTGTGCACTGGGGCCTCCCACTCTTCTTTCTATTCTTGTTAGAGACCATTTGCGCTGTTCTGTGAAGGGAGTAGTACACAGCGTTGTATGAGATCTTCAGATTCTTGGCAATTTCTCAAAAGGAATAGCCTTCATTTCTCAGAACAAGAATCGATTGACGAGTTTCAGAAGAAAGTGCTTTGTTTCTGGCCATTTTGAGCTTGTAATCAAACCCACAAATGCTGATGCTCCAGACACTCAACTAATCTAAAGAAGGACAGTTTAATTGCTTCTTTAATCAGGACAACAGTTTTCAGCTGTGCTAACATATTTGCAAAAGGGTTTTCTAATGATCAATTAGCCTTTTTAAAAATGTCAAAGTATAAACTTGGATTAGCTAACACAACATGCCATTGGAACACAGGAGTGATGGTTGCTGGTAATGGGCCTCTGTACGCCTATGTAGATAATCCATAAAAAATCTGCCGTTTCCAGCTACAATAGTCATTTACAACATTAACAATGTTTACTCTACACTATATTTCTGATCAATTTGATGTTATTTTAATGGACAAAAATTTGCTTTTCTTTTAAAAACAAGGACATTTCTAAGTGACCCCAAACCTTTGAATGTTAGTGTATATTGTACAGTAGTAGGTGATATAGAGACACATGGCATTTTAATTTCATTCATAAGACATTTTAACCGCCTTTAATCATACAGTACAAACACAACCCTATTTTTTTTACACTTCTTATGTTGACAATCTACACATTTTTTCAGTCACAGGACATTTTAACAGCATGTAATCATACAAATCAAATCAAATGTTATTTGTCACATGTGATAGTGAAATGCTTACTTACGGGTCCTTTTCCAACGATACAGAGTTAAAGATGAAAAAATAAAAAATAAAAATAAATAGTGACCCGAGGAATAAATACACAGACAATAACGAGTAACAATAAGAAGTAAAAATAGCATAGCTATAACATACAGGGAGTACCAGTACCGAGTCACTGTGCAAGAGTACGAGGTTATTGAGGTCGCTATGAACATATAAGTAGGGGTAATGTGACGTACATGGTGAGTGTGAAAGTGTGTGTGTATGTGTGTGAGTGTGTGTGTGGCATCAGTATGCATGTGTGCGCATGTTTTGTGTTAATGTTATGTGTGGGCGTATGTAATGTGTGTATGTGTGTTGGGGTGTCAGTGTAAGTATGTGTGAGTGTGTGTGCATAGATTCAGCGCAAGAGAGTTAGTGCAACAAAGGGTCAATGCAGGTAGTCCGGGTCACCATTTGATTAGCTAATTAGCAGTCTTGTTTTGCAGTCTCATGGCTTGGGGGGGGTAGAAGCTGTTCAGGGTCCTGTTGGTTCCAGACTTGGTGCACTGGTAATGCTTGCCGTGCGGTAACAGAGAGAACCGTCTATGGCTTGGGTGGCTGAATTCTTTGACACGTTTTTTTTTTTTCCTGATACTGCCTGGTCCTGGAAGGCAGGGAGCTCAGCCCCATGTGATGTACTGGTCCGTACTCACCATCTTCTGTTGCACATTCTTTGAATGTTTTTGGAATGTTATCATCCCAATGTTAGATAAAACCCTAGAACCTAACAGGAATCTTAGCTAATGTTCTGGGAATGTTCCCGGTTTGCTGGATAGGCTACTTTCATACTAGCCTCTGCCGAGTCCCCAACAACAGGGTTAACAATGGGTGGATTTGATTATGCTGAGCCGCGGGGCACCGGTCTATGGCGCGTGACTTGAATGGGCAGAAGCAGTGAGGGAAGAGCACCCTCCTCAAAAGGAACAGTAATCTGCACCGCTCGGTCATGTTGTCAATAAGGCAGCATGGTGCATCATCCAGAAACATCTCTTTTCCATAAAATATATGTTTGAATTTTCTAACTAGTTTTCATTTGGAAGGCATTTAGCATTTATATACATATACATTTATACAGCATTTATATCAAAGGTAATCAAAGGTAATCACTTTTGAATATGAAAACACAGAATCTTGATCCCGTGAGCTTTTGAACTGCTGGCTCATGGCCAGGAGGCAGTCCAGTTCTAAAACGAACGCAATCAACTTTCACCTGGTGTTTCGCCTACTCAGGTGCACGGGCCAGATTAATCAAATCAAGGCGACAGACAATCCATCGTAACTCCTCCTCAATTTTTACTGGATTAGTTGAACAGTACAGAAGAAAACCTCTCCAAACAGTTTTTGTTCTTCCTGTCTAGACTAGTATGCAGGGAATCTAGTTTCAGGAGTTTATTTTACACCTGCTACATTAGGTTGCTTTCATACTAACCCTAAGGAAATTGATAACCTGAAAATTGTCTGACAAATCAGGCAGGCTAAATACATTCTCTGAAATACTTAATTATTGGTGTGGTACACTGATTATTGTATGAGTATGAGGATAAAATAGAATAGTTTCAGTAAGGTTATTTTTTTTGCAGTGTTGAAAATAATTTCAAGCAATTCTTCTAATTTTGCCATGTGACGGAGTATTTGCAGTCTCAAAGGTAATATCCTGCATATTCTACACATTTTGCCATGTTCATATACTATCTGAGTGAGAGTGACAAAAACAAATATGGGGGCCCTATTATGGTCAGGGCCCCTGAGCACATGCCCTGCATGTTTACTCAGTAATTTGGTGAGGATTATTTGAGTGACTGTCATAACTATTGGAAAACTGTTGACTCACTCCAAAATGTCTAAATGATTCTACTTTTCTAACTCTTAACAGCGTAATCTGCGTATAGGTGTAACGGCGTTAAGAACGTGCCCGTAAACTCACTCCACAGCTATCTTAAAATGTTGCAGATAGAGAAATCCAATTGGTACCTTTTAGGTGGGTCAACCCATTGAAATGTTTTCAAGGAGGGCCTGTAACCCAGATCGACAGTTGGACTCAATGGCCGGGGTAGCTCGCTGTGTAGCGAGTGTCGAAGGGGTGAGTGTAACGGAGATAAGAACGTGCCGTAAGCTCACTCCACACGCTAACTTGAAATGTCGATGGTAGAGCCATCCAATTGGTGGCTCAACTCGTTGGAACGTTGTCAAGGAGGGCAGTAACCTGTGTTGCGAAGCAGATGATCACTGGTGTGAGTCCAGTGTGGGGTAGTCGGACAGTGGTGGAAGCAAAGCTTTTAGCAGCACACTGACCCCCGTTACATACAGTGCCTTCGGAAGTATTCAGATCCCTTTAATTTTTCCACATTTTGTTACGTTACAGCCTTATTCTAAAATGGATTACATGTATTTCTTCCCCACAGAAATCTACACACAATACCCCACAACGACATAGCAAAAACAGGTTTTAGTATTCAGACCCTTCGATATGAGACTCTAAATTGAGCTCAGGTGCATCCTGTTTTCCATTAATCATCCTTGAGATCTTTCTACAAGTTGATTGGAGTATACCTGTGGTAAATTCAATTGATTGGACATGATTTGAAAAGGCACACACTTGTCTATATAAGCTCCCACAGTTGACAGTGCATGTATGAGCAAAAACCAAGCCATGAGGTCAAAGGAACTGTCCGTAGAGCCCAGAGACAGGATTGTGTCGAGGCACAGATCTGGGGAATGGTACCAAAATAATTCTGCAGCATTGAAGGTCCACAAGAACACAGTGGCCTCCATCATTCTTAAATGGAAGATGTTTGGAACCACCAAGACTCTTCCTAGAGCTGGCCACCCAGACAAACTGAGCAATAGGGGGAGAAGGGCCTTGGTCAGGTAGGTGACCAACAACCCGATGGTCACTCTGACAGAGCTTCAGAGTTCCTCTGTGGAAATGGGAGAACCTTCCAGAAGGACAACCATTTCTGCGGCACTAAACCAATCAGGCCTTTATGGTAGAGTGGCCAGACGGAAGCCACTCCTCAGTAAAATACACATGACAGCCCGCATGGAGTTTGCCAAAAGGCACCTAAAGAATCTCAGACCATGAGAAACAAGATTCTCTGGTCTGATGAAACCAAGATTGAACTCTTTGGCCTGGATGCCAAGCGTCATGTCTGCAGGAAAGCTGACACCATTCATACGGTAAAGCATGGTGGTGGTAGCATCATGTTGGCAGAATGTTTTTCAGCAGCAGCAACTGTGAGACTAGTCAGGGTCGAGGCAAAGATTAATGGAGAAAAGTACATTGAGATCCTTGATGAAAACATGCTCCAGAGCACTCAGGCCCTCAGACTGGGGCAAAGATTCACCATCCAACAGAACAATGACCCTAAGCACACAGCAAAGACCACACAGGAGTGGCTTCGGGACAAGTCTTGAACCCGATCGAACATCTCTGTAGAGACTTGAAAATAGCTGTGCAGCAACGCTCCCCATCCAACCTGACAGAGCTTGAAATAATCTGCAGGGAAGAATGGGAGAAACACACACAGGTGTGCCAAGCTTGTAGCATCATACCCAAGAACTCGAAGGCTGTAAGCGCTGCCAAAGCTGCTTCGAGAAAGTACTGAGTAAAGGGTCTGAATACTTATGTACGTGTGATATTTCCATTTAAAAAAAAAATATTATTATCTAAAAACCTGTTTTTGCTTTGTCATTGTGGGGTATTGTGTGTAAATTGAAAAGGAAAAAACATATATTGAATCCATTTTAGAACAAGTCAAGGGGTCTGAATACTTTTCCGAATGCTCTGCCCACTCCCCAGAATCAAATGCAGTCACTAGATAATAGTAATAAAGTAAAGGTGGGAAAAAAGTATTGTTCCAAATTTTCCAATAAAGTCCCCCAAACTGTAGACATATACAATAAATATATATTAGACATTTGGCTAAATTACTTCCATAAAATGTAACTTTATTATGTTTAATAAAACACCACAATTTTCCAACACCATGCTAGGGTGGCTAATGCTACAATACTTCCCGATGTTTTAGCATTTGTGGCACAAAGCCCATTCAAGTCACCGATATAATGTTTAAATTATCTAAGTGATTTTATTGAGCTTCACAATCAATTTTAGATTACTTCAGATGATTTGGGCATGGGTGCAAAATTGCTAATATCGGTCCCATGATTTGAATGGTATTTGTGCCACAAATGCTAAAAGGTTAGCATGTGTTAACAGTGCCAGGAAAACAAAAGAATGGATTGCTGTCATACCTTGTCCATAGACTGCTTACAGGGTAAGTAAACCAATATGTAATTTTGTAATTTGGGTGAACTATCCCTTTAATTTAAGTCGCATGTATGATTCCTATGTATGACACAGCCTGCGTGGCATGGGCATTCAAAAAACACTGCACTCCATTATAACGGAATATAACACAAACTTAATATTTTAATTTGCGTGTTAACCTAGCGGTAGCTATAAACAAAGTTAAAAAGAAATCTGATTTTGCTGTCCATTTTGTACGCATTTTCTGGTATCCTTGATAAGGTCACCCTAGTGAATCTAAAGAAAAATTTAAAAACCACTTGAACGCTAAAGTACATAGAAATCGCATTGCTGACTTAGAGGCAAACGGGAGGGCATTCCGCTTAGAATCCAGTGACAAAATAGAAAGCATGCACTGAATAGAAAGTAGCCTAGGCATTCAAGCAGACACCATCATAACCTACCTTTAAATGCCGCGGGGCTTTTAGATAAATAGCATGTCCAGTAAAAAAATTTTTTTAAGGTAGCCTATTTGAAGAGAAGAGGACAGTTCACGGCATCACTTGCTTCTTAGGACGACGCATCCATACACCTGCTCCGACTCACAAGAAGGACTGTCTGGAGTGATGAGGGAAGGATGCGCAGATTGATCATAAAACAAAATAATACAAATAAAAGTGCGATTAGTGTTCTCCTATTTTCTATACTGTTCGGGCAAAATTATTGTTGCTGCTGAGGATACAATTGTATCATGAAGCAAAACAGAACACTGCTACATTGTTGCACGAGATCAGCAGACGGCAGACCGGTATCTCGACTGGACTATAATTAAGATACTTGGCGCTACGCTGTATAGAACTCCCTCCTCGTGCGTCTCGCAAACCTCACCTCATCATATGGAATGTTGCCTTGCCTACTCACCCTCGCCTTATGATTTTTATGAGGCGATTTATTCGTAGGTATTTATTTTCAGCAACTATATGTTCGGAATGCCGTCGGGGGTACGCCAAATAAAAATGTGATTCACATTTTAAAAAATGTTTACAAAATAAAGACATTCTTCACACTTTCAAACAGTCCATTTATATTTCCCAACGGGGCTATACATTTGGGGGAGATTTTTTTCTTGCCTCAGTAGCCTCGTTTCACTGACAAAAATAAAATTAAACCATCTAGCGTTCAGCAAAATAACAACACAATGTCAAATACAGGTAGCCTAGACAAATAATTAACATCCAATCATCTTAACCGTTACTCTCTCGCGGGAATTCCACTAACAGTCTGTATGTAGCCAAACACATCGAAGAGGTGAAAATATGATGAGAACTACATTGATTTGGGGTTCACTTATATTAGAGTAGTGCCTTTCCTCAGCCACAGTGTGTTATATGTTCAAAAGTACTACCTCCCAACTGGATGAAACCTTCACTCTTGGCAAGCCACAGGAGTTTTTGGATCGAAAATTAAGACAACTTTCGAGTAGTAAGACGTGTATAAAAGCAACAGATACCATTAATAAGAAGGGGTTAGAAGCGTTTTATATGGTGAGCTACCGAGTGGCAAGGACAGGCAAGCCCCATACTATTGTGGAGGACTTCATTCTTCCTTTTGCCGCGGATATGGCTGGGACAATGCTGGCGGAAAAGGCCCAAAAAACTATACAGACAATGCTTTCATCAAACAACACTGTTTCACGACACATCAGTGACATGGCAGGAGATGTTTTGAAACAATTACTGCTTCGCATACAAGCCAGTGAATTCTATGCGTTACAGCTGGAGGAGTCAACAGACGTGGCAGGCCTGGCAGAGCTCCTGGTATATGCCCGTTACGTTTATGGGGGGGTCAATTAAGGAAGACATCCTTTTAAGTACTGGACAGCTTTGTGACATCAAATGGACTTTGGTGGTCAATGTGTGTTGGTATCTGATGGCACAAAAGCCATGACAGGGAGACATAGTTGAGTGGTAATGTGCGTGCAAGCAGTTTCTCCCAACGCCACTTGGGTATACTGCAGCATCCACCGAGATGCTCTTTCTGCGATAGGAATGCCTGACAGCTTGAAAGATGTTTTGGACATGACAGTGAAAATGGTTAACTTTGATAAAGCAAGGCCCCTGAACTCTTGTGTATTTTCTGCACTATGCAATGATATGGGCAGCGACCATGTAACGCTTTTACAACATACAGAATTGCGTTGGTTATCAAGGGGCAAAGTATTTCTTAAAGTTTTCTTTACTGACCGTCATTTTCCCTTGTCTGACCGCTTGTATGATGACGAGTTTCTCACACGACTGGCCTATCTGGGTGATATCTTTTCTCGTCTGAATGATCTGAATCTAGGATTACAGGGACTCTCCGCAAAATTGAGGCTATGATTAAGAAGTTGGAGCTCTTCTCTGTCTGCATTGACAAGGACAACACACAGGTCCTTCCATAATTGTAAGATTTTTTTTGTGTGCAAATTAACTCAAGTTTACGGACAATGTCAAATGTGATATAGCAAAGCACCTGAGTGAGTTGGGTGCGCAATTACACAGGTACTTTCCCAAAACAGATGACACAAACAACTGGATTCGTTATCCCTTTCATGTCCTGCCTTCAGTCTACTTACCAATATCTGAACAAGAGAGTCTCATCAAAATTGCAACAAGCGCTTCTATGAAAATGTAATTTAATCAGAAGCCACTGCCATATTTCTCGATTAGGCTGTGCTCAGAGTATCCTGCCTTGGCAAATTGCACAGTTAAGACACTGATGCCCTTTGCAACCATGTACTGTACCTATGTGAGAGTGGATTCTCGGCCTCACTAGCATGAAAACTAAATACAGGCACAGACTGTGTGTGGAAAATGATTTAAGACTGAGACTCTCTCCAATACAACCCATCATTGCAGAGTTATGTGAATCCTTTCAAGCACACCCTTCTCATTAACCTGTGGTGAGTTATTCACCATTTTCGATGAGCAAATAAAGTTGTATATGAAAGATGGCTAAATAAAAAGCAAAATGATTGATTACTAATTATATTATTATTTGTGCCCTGGTCCTATAAGAGCTCTTTCTCACTTCCCACGAGCCGGGTTGTGGACAAAAACTCACACTCATTCTTATGTTTAATAAATGTATAGTGTGTGTGTGGCAGGCTTACAATGATGGCAACAAAACAACATTTGAGAGTGCGCTGACCCTGGTGCTAGAGGGTGTGCGCAGCAGGCTGAACATTTGAAGGGGTACGGGAATATAAAAAGTTTGGGAACCACTGCTATAGAGAACCCAAAATATGACTGTGGAGTGGAAATAGTTTTGAAACACATTTTGGGAGTTAACACCTTCATAATTAATTGTGTAATAAACTATACAATTTAATGAATTCCATATCAGCATGCCAAAATGTAGCACACACATGACTTTACGATGCTAGGCTATTCAAATCAAAAACGATAATCTTTATAGTCCTCAAACGTTATGAGGTCACAGGTCACACATGGATTGCATGCTCCACATCACTTTCCACAGGCAGCCAAATTCTGCCTTTTTTTCACTATTTGGTCATTTGCCCAATCATAGATCTTTTCACATCAGCTTTTTATCAGTGCTGATCTGATTGGTCTGAAGACCAATTAGTGAACAAATATCAGAATTGGGCTGCCTGTGTAAACGCAGCCTCTGAAGCCTAAGCAATGCGTTTAATCATGGCAGAGAAAAGAATAGGCAACTTTGGGACAGAGTTCTCCCTGTGACTGCGTCCAAATCTGTCATGACTTGAATTGAGGTGGCATTAACTAATGGCTCCATAGTGTAACCATCCGTTAGGAATTGCATGGCACCGCTGCCTCCTACCTCCTAATTGTGTGGTCCCGACCAAGGTCATGGGATCGACTGGGTGAGGGATTTGCTTACAGTGCACACTCTCTATTACTACTAGTGGATCATGCCAAAATGATTTCAGTCCAAACTATCCATCTTCATGAGACCAGGGCTCACCCCTCCACTCTCCGAGGCAAATGGCACCCCTCAAAATAAGACCAGACCACCTTTAGCCCCTTGGAATGAATGATGATGCTTCTGTCATGCGACTACTGTGCTGTTTAATTGGTATTTATTGTGGGCACTGTTGTAAACTTTAAGTAGACTTTAGTTTTTAAAAAACAAACATTTTAACATCATCATAATTGGTTTTTAATTTCTTAGATATAATCAAATTCACTTTTGAAAATAGCGGGATGGAAGGAAGAATTCCTCCCTTGTAAAGCTGATATCAATTATAATGGGTGTGATCCTTTGCATTATAAATGAGCCTCTTTAGCTCCAGAGGATTCCTTGGAAGTGGAGTCATGCAGAGCTATGTGTGTGAAATTAGCCCCATCTAGTGGATAGCTCTCTCAAAAATGGAATGACAAGCAGTCCAATAGTCCCTACTCATGTATCAAATCAAATCAAATAGTATGTGCCAAATAGGTATAGATAGACCTTACAATGAAATGCTTACTTACAATCCCTTCATTTCGGGATCAGTGTCCCATCCACGGGACAGTTGAGCTAACGTAGGCTAATGGAGTTTTAAAAAATAACACAAAAAAAGAAAGAAAAGTAACAAATAATTCAAAAGCAGTAGTAATATACCGGTTAGTTGAAGTAATTGAGGTAAAATGTACATGTAGGTAGAGTTATTAAAGTGACTATGCATAGATAATGACAGAGAGTACTAGCAGCGTGAAAGAGGGGGGGATGCAAATAGTCTGGGTTGCCATTTGATTAGACGTTCAGGAGTCTTATGGCTTGGGTGTAGCTGTTTAGAAGCCTCTTGGACCTACACTTGGCATTCCGGTACCGCTTGCCATGCGGTAGCAGAGAGAACAGTCTATGACTAGGGTGGCTGGAGTCTTTGACACTTTTTAGGGCCTTCCTCTGACACCACATGGTATAGAGTTCCTGGATAGCAGGTAGCTTGGGCCATACCCACTACCCTCAGACTCTGGCCAAGCAGTTGCCATACCAGGCAGGGATGCAACCAGTGGTGCAGCTGTAGATCCTTTTGAGGATCTGAGGACCCCATGCCAAATATTTTCAGTCTCCTGAGGGGGAATAGGTTTTGTCGTGCCCTCTTCACAACTGTCTTGGTGTGCTTGGAACATGTTAGTTTGTTGGTGATGTGGACACCAAGGAACTTGAAGCTCTCAACCAAACCACTTCAGCCCTGTCAATGAGAATGGGGCATGCTCGGTCCTCCTTTTCCTGTGGTCCACAATCATCTCCTTTGTGTTGGACAGCTATGTTTGTGCAATGTGTTCACAATGATCACATTAGCATATTGGTATATAGCTATAAACCTAGATAGGCCTACACTTACCCATTACCCCACACAATGAATTTGAGACTGTTGTCCTTGGAAACGTTCTATTCCTTTGTATACAATTGCTCAATATGCAAATACAAGATGACTTGGGGCCAAACATTGTTTGTCACACCCTGAGGTTTTTATGTCCCTATTTTGGTTTGGTCAGGGTGTGATTTGGGTGGGCATTCTATGTGATGGCAGGTATGGTTCTCAATCAGGGACAGCTGTCTATTGTTGTCTCTGATTGGGAATCATACTTAGGTAGCCCTTTTCCCTCCTTTCAGTGTGGGTAGTTAACGTTGTTTGTGGCACTTAGCCATGTAAGCTTCACGGTTGTTGCTTTCATTTGTTGGTGATATTTTAAAATAAAGAAAATGTACGCTCACCACACTGCACTTTGGTCTTCTTCCAACGACACCCGTGAGAGTTCTCTGAATTCCTCCATAAGGTTGCAAAGGGAGAAAACTTGTTCTCAACTAGCCTACCTGGTTAAATAAATAATAAATTAACAAAATTGGAAACTTTTAACGTTTACCAGTAAACTACAGTGCCAGCATTTTAATATCTTTCAAGGATTTGATGTAATCTATCACAAAACATCTAGTGGCCCTTTTGGATATTTCAGATTATCGCAGATGTCTGTATTTATATCTAGCCCTCTGTGGCCTTATCACATGTAAAATATATGAAATGATTTAATAAGATGAAAATAGAATGACAAAGCTGTAAAAGATTATCCTAAATATAAACTAATAACATAGTGAATACCATTGGTGTTTAATATTAAGGTTTCAGCATGAAATATCCTTTATATTTTTTTTTACACACATTTCTTTTACTATGTCAATATGCATTTGTGTCAATGTTTTGGAGTCATTCTGGTGGAATTTGTGAAAAAAAGTCAATAATTGGAAAAGTTGCAGAGTTAATAGAAAATACTTTTTTATTAGATGCCTTTTTCATTAATTAGGCTATTTTCTCTTGAACCGTTGGGGAGAAAAAAGGGGTAAAAAGAAAAAAAGTATTCAAGTTTAAATTACCGAAGTTACAATATATTACCATAGATTTGCTGTTAAATACCAATGTTTATAATAGTTTTGCAACCCCATTCCTGCATCAACAAAAGATACAGCATGCAATAGCATGTCTCACACCATTTTCCATTGTGGAAAACCATACAGAATTTAATGTCAGATTTGACATATGTTCATTTTGTTTGGAGTGATACCTGATGGGCAACAACAAAAGAGCATGAATTGAGTAGAGAAGTGAAGAGGAAATTCCACCAACATAAAACCAACGACTTTGTGGCTTCCACACCACATAAATACACATACAGTAAACAATATGTACACACATTTTTTCTTTCCCCTAAACAGAGAGGTTAATCCAAAAGCCAGAGGGTCAAAACAAGTATAAACATCAACAAAGATTCAAGCAACTTTATTGTTCAAGTGTGTGTGTGTGTGTGTGCATGATCTTCCCCCTTCAACTCAGAAATGAAACAGATAAACAATTAAACATAACAAACACTACAAAAGAATTTTAAAAAAACGTTCCAGTGTGTAATTGTCTTACTTACTTCCGAGGGTGGTAAACCAAGCCCAATGGGCGAAGACCATGACACCCTTGCCTGAACTGGACAGTGATGCCATTCTAGGGAAAGCCACAGGCGAAAAGCCATAGGCTCCATGATGCGACAATGGGAGAAGAAAGTACAGGAAATGTAACAATGATGCTGGGAGTCAGGAAGCAGATGCAGCTGGTGAGTTTAATAATAATGATGATGATGACAATCGAGCAATACAAAACAAGAGCCGCGTCTGGGACAAGGAACACCGAACCAATGCTGCCTGAAGAGTGATGCTAGAGAGTGCTAGATAAAGGGGGTGTAATCAGGTTAGTGATGGAGTCCAGGTGTGCCTAATGATGGGGCGCAGGTGTGCGTAATGAGGGTTGCCAGGTGTGGGTAATGACTGGTTGCCAGGACCGGTGGTTAGTAAACCGGCTACGTCGAGCGCCAGAGCAGGAGTAGACGTGATAGTACCTCCCCTCTGATGCGCGGTTCCCCGTGCAAGATGATGCCGGCCAGGGGAACGGTCCCGACGGCGAAGTGTGGGCTGGTCCGGATGGCAAAGGTGGAAATCTCGGATGATGTTTGGATATAGAATGTCGTCCACCGGAACCCAACACCGCTCCTCTGGACCGTACCTCTCCCAGTCCACTAGGAACTGGAGCCAACCCCCACAACGTTGGATATCCAGGAGGGATGTGATGGCATAGGCGGTGCTTCCCTCGATGTCCAGGGGAGGCAGAGGGTTGTCTTGCGAGACGGCTTCAGCCAGGGCACCAGGAACCACCGGCCTGGGGAGGGAAACATGAAAAGAGGGTGAGATCCGGTAATTAGTGGGGAGCTGTAATCTATATGTCACCTCGTTGACCCTCCGGAGAACCGTGAATGGCCTCAAAACTGGGATGATCGACAGACACAATCACCAGGATGGAACACGGGAGCCTTACTGCGGTGGCGATCCGCCCGCTCCTTCTGGCGGCGGACAGTGCGCTGGAGCCTCACGGCGCCATTGCTCCAAACCTCTTCTGCGTGCCTGAACCACTAGTCCACCACAGGAGCTTCGGTCTGGTTGATAAGGAATGGGAAGGAATGGGCCCACTGCCTGCCTGGCAGTGAATCCTCAGGAACCTCTCCAGCTCCTGGTTCATCCTCTCCACCTGCCCGTTAGACTGAGGCCTGTGCCCGGAAATGAGGCTGACCATGACCCCCAGCTTCTCCATGAAGGCTTTCCATTCTCATGACGTAAATTGGTGGCCACGGTCGGAGACGATGTCCTCCATAATTTGGTTTGATATGGTATGGCTATTATTAGACTTAGCTACTGCAGGTCTATCAAGGCAGTGCTCACCGGTGCGCCAACAGTTGAACTTGAGGTGAGGAGGAATGTTTTAGGCTGACCAGAATTACTTCTTAAATGTAACAATATAATGCTTATCTTTATTTAAAAAATACTTGGATTGAAAATGTATTTATTAGCCTCCTCCTGTGCGCCTGTCTGTATAATAGTAGCCTATCTGAAAATGATAAAGAATGCGTGTTGGTGTCAGGAACGTGGGGCCGGCATATCTCTATCTTTCTCTCAGGGGCCTAAACTTCTCTTCCTTTATATGTACTTTTTAATTATTCATATACAGTGGATGCCTTGGCCTATCAGCCTATATGTATGCAATGCCCTGATGCATTTAGCGCTCAAATCTCTGACAGTGGATTATTATTGTTTTAGGAAAGTAAAAACCAATTAAACAATAGGTTTTAACTTTTCAAATATGCCACACATCGAAACACAATAAATCGTTTTTGGGAAATGTATTATATGAAGTTTTTAAGGACACATAAGTGAATGGATAATTATTGCCAAATTCACTTGTTTATTGTGGTGGCATGTAGCCTAGTGGTTGGAGTGTTGGACAAGTAACCGAAAGGTTGCAAGATCAAATCCCCGAGCTGACATGGTAAAAATCTGTTGTATTGCCCCTCAACAGGACAGTTAACCCAGTGTTCCTAGGCTGTCATTGAAAATAAGAATTTTTTCTAAACTGACTTGCCTGGTAAAATAAAAAATGTATGGGGCTGACAGCACCCAGTTGGAGGTTTCTTTATATTCTTGGATCTGAACAGGTCTCTCGGATCCGAACCAGCATGGGTCCAGCACCAGCACTTTTACTGCATAGTTGCGACTGTAGGCCCGAACAACTCCCTGGGTGTCACAGGGGAATCCAGTAGGTCCACTTTTTCCTTTGTCTGTTAATCTTGATAAGATCAGCGCCCTTTCTGCCACCACCTCTAGGCTCATGATATGACCACAACCTTGGATGGCAGTACGGGAGGCAAGGGGTTTCGGGTCTGTAATCACAAACATCTGGGTCTAGGGTGTCTTCCAGGTGCTTCTCCACCTCTTCCTGTAACTAAAGAAGTCACATTGAGAGCTCAAATTGCTTGGGCTGAGGCCTTGCACATCTTTTGAAAAACGGAGTCAGTAAAGCGCTCCACCATCCCAGGGAGTGAAGCGCTGGTGTCATTAGTAACAAACGTGCTAACAAAATATAAATGGATAAAACAAAACAGTGGTACCCTTAGCAAGAATATTGCTTATGAGGGGTTTCTCCCACAAGCTCTTAGCTTCCCTGAGGCAAGCTGGTACTGCAGGGAGCTGTTCTTTTATCGGGGCTGTATGGGACGTAAGTCTCTTCCCATCGTATAGGTCCTTTGACGGGCCCTGAGCACCTCCAGGAGACGGCCACTCCATGCCGAGTCTGGCCATGCGCCCACTTGCAGACACAAAGGAGCCCAAATGTTACTGGAGGAGGTGCAGCTCCCCTTCTCTTGGGGTCATCAGGTCTGCGAGAGGGAGGGAGAATGGGGTCATCAGTCCCCATCTCCTGAACTATCTCAAGGATATCCGTGAGATTAATTCCAACATCATCCTCGTCAGACCCTAACTTGCTTCCCCTGACATTACGTTGTCAGACAGTGAGGGGAGAGAGTCAAGGCAATTCATGACCTCACACCAACTGGGTTCGGTGGGATAGCAGTGGCCATTCTAAGGAACAAGGCTTGCAAGGGGAACCGAGTAACACCTGTTGTAAGAATAATGTATAGACGTGTAGGCTAGCTAGATAGAAGCCTTGCGGCTGGTGGCTAGCAAATAGTAGCTTGTGTAAACAGCGTACCAAGCTAGCTAGTTAGGAGCCTTGCAACTACAGTTTAAGTCGGAAGTTTACATCCACTTAGGTTGGAGTCATTAAAACTCGTTTTTCAACCACCACAAATTTCTTGTTAACAAAACTATAGTTTTGGCAAGTTGGTTAGGACTTTGTATATGACACAAGTAATTTTTCCAACAATTGTTCACAGACAGATTATTTCACTTATAATTCACTGTATCACAATTCCAGTGGGTCAGAAGTTTACATACACTAAGTTGACTGTGCCTTTAAACAGCTTGGAAAATTCCAGAAAATTATGTCATGGCTTTAGAAGCTTCTGATAGGCTAATTGACATAATTTGAGTCAATTGGAGGTGTACCTGTGGATGTATTTCAAGGCCTACCTTCAAACTCAGTGCCTCTTTGCTTGACATCATGGGAAAATCAAAAGAAATCAGCCAAGACCTCAGAAAAAAATTGTAGACCTCCACAAGTCTGGTTCATCCTTGGGAGCAATTTCCAAATGCCTGAAGGTACCACGCTCATCTGTACAAACAATAGTACGCAAGTATAAACACCATGGGCCCACACAGCCGTCTTACCGCTCCTAGAGATGAACGTACTTTGGTGCGAAAAGTGCAAATCAATCCAGAACAATTGCAAAGGACCTTGTGAAAATTCTGAAGGAAACAGGTACAAAAGTATCTATATCCACAGTAAAACAAGTCCTATGTCGACATAACCTGAAAGGCCGCTCAGCAAGGAAGAAACCACTTCTCCAAAACCTTCATAAAAAACCCAGACTACGGTTTGCAACTGCACATGGGGACAAAGATTGTACAGCTTGGTCTTAAATGGGTCTTCCAAATGAACAATGACCCCAAGCATACTTCCAAAGTTGTGCCAAAATGGCTTAAGGACAACAGAGTCAAGGTATTGGAGTGGCCATCACAAAGCCCTAACCTCAATCCTACAGAAAATATGTGGGCAGAACTGAAAAAGTGTGCGAGCAAGAAGGCCTACAAACCTGACTCCGTGACACCAGCTCTGTCAGGAGGAATGGGCCAAAATTCACCCATTTAGTGTGGGAAGCTTGTGGAAGTCTACCCGAAACGTTTGACCCAAGTTAAGCAATGTAAAGGCAATGCTACCAAATACTAATTGAGTGTATATCAACTTCTGACCCACTGGGAATGTGATGACAGAAATAAAAGCTGAAATAAATAATTCTCTCTACTATTATTCTGACATTTCACATATTTAAAATAAAGTAGTGATCCTAACTGACCAAAGACTGGGAATTTTTACTAGGATTACTAGAATTGTGAAAAACTGAGTTTAAATGTATTTGTCTAAGGTGTATGTAAAATTCCGACTTCAAATGTAACAGCTAGCAATATTGAGCACCGCGTAAAGCCATAGCCGCAAGGCAATAGATGCATATCAACCTGCAAGGTGCGCAAACATGCTTGATAAATAAATGATTAATACATAATGCATAAACTATTATAAAGGATTAATTACATGAAGAAATTAATGGCAATATATACCTTTAAAATAATAAAAACAGTTATTTGTTTAGATTGTCAAAGATATGTTTTGTGTAATTCTACAAAGCCCCGGGAAAAACTTAGCCCTATAGACCATTTTCGTTTCCCCTTAAAATAAAAACATTACAGTGTAATCCATTTGATCAACTTTATTTGTATATTTGATTAGTAATAGAGTTATAGTCATTGATAAAGTCCAGTTACAGCTTCTTTTGACAAAGTAGAAACCAAAAAGATGATGATGATAATAATAATATAACCAGCCAGGTGTGCAGGTGAAATTATTTGCTGTATTCCTAAACAAAAGCACCAGTGCACGAACAATTGTAAAGGATTAATTGCATAAATACATATTTGTGGAAATACATTCATCACAAGATATAAAAACAGTAATTTGTTGATTGTATCAGTCACTGTATTGTGCCCTTAATTCCCAGGCCTTTACACATGAATCAATCCCGTCTTCTCTTTATGCTTCGGGTCCACAGTCAGCACACAACTTCAGTGCTTTGTGTGATCAAGTTCCACAAACAAATCGGTTGCACTTTACACAGTTTTTATACAAGTTCCACAAACAAATCGGTTGCACTTTACACAGTTTTTATACAAGTTCCACAAACAAATCGGTTGCACTTTACACCGTTTTTATAGGCCTTGTTTCGTGTGCACCTACCGAATTGACATTGTGTCTTATCTTTCCTGAGTGGGAGCTGTGGTGCTTGGGTAAAAGGGAGAATAGGACCTACTGCATTGGCGGCCTGCTTAGCGGTTGTAGCTTCTTTCTTGGCGTCCATGTGGTTCTCACGAAGCTCAGATGTCAGATCCAGTGGGATGCGTGGTGCTGAAGATACACACGCTCTTATTTTACACCTGTACACCATGAGTGTTGCTTTGCCACTCTCGGTCACTGATGTGGAGTACAGGATATTGTTTTGCGCAGTGGGGGGCAGCTCCCGCCTTTGTATGTTCACTGTTCCGAGCAGGCTAGTCTTCGTTGCAATCAACTTGTCTCCCAGGGAAATTGATTTGAAGACGACATCCATTGAAGACAGAATAGCATATTGTAATTTGACTTTTATTATGTTACTAGTTTTTGCTTAGTAGCCAGAGCAATGCTGCCGCGTGAGTGAGTGGTCATGTGCTGAATGCATGGACAGCACGGATATTCTTGGAAGAAGTGGAATTTTGAGAAAGCTGCACCTCTTGAATTTTGAGAGTTATTTGACAAAGGTAAATGTCATAGAAACGACAGAATATGGTATTTCAGATACTATATAGAAATGACAATGTTTTACCTGCATGTGACTATAAAGGAGATTTTAAAAAATGGGAGGAGACTAGTATTTTGAAGTTGAATTCCTCATTGTACACTATATAAGAATATATCACTATGTTGTCAAAAAAGTTCAAGACTTTTTCCCTTCAATAAAATCATTCAAACTACTTTCTGCACATTTCTGCTACTTTCTTAGGCTACACAAGTGCTATCTCTTGCAAAACAATTCATGTTTACACCTATGCAGTATCATTAGCAATAATAATAATAATAATAAACGTCTACTTTAGTAAATAAAACAATTATAACAGGTATGTTGTAATAAAAATGAGTGGTGTCCACTGATTAAATTCAGTCTTTATGCATTGTGAAAAGGGAAAACCCAGATATTTGCAAAGTTTGTGATGAATGACAGGTTGTTTCTTCATTCGTAATAGATTTGAGGTATAAAATCAATCAATCAAACTGCTTTATTTTAGGGGTTTAGTGAAGGCGAGTCATTTTTTACCCTTTGGACAAGGGGAGTATTCAGAATGTTAAGACTACACAAGAGTTAAGTGGGAAAACAGGTATCCAGTTGATATGAGGACAGCTAGAGTAGTGACACTTCGTGAGGAAGAGAGGCAAGAATAACCAGAGGGTGGGAAAGTGGCTCCTTTTAATGAGGTGAGGGTCTCATAGATATATAGATATATATATATATATAGGCCTAAGACCGAGACAGTAAGAAGAAATTCAACCACACATTTGTTTCACAAAACCAGAGAGCACAAAGCATATTGCATGTAACAAACAGCTACATGAGCTACAGCATGGTCAAGCAAGTTAATGTTTCCAACATTTTCAGACGACTAAATAACTATGGATTTAGAACCACAGAGTTACCGCAAGTCACAAAGAAAACAGGAGCTGCCTCCACTACTCTAGCAACATTTCAACTTCAAAATTTCAGATTTCAAAAATAAAATCACCTATGCTTATTCTAATACAGTGATAACTCAAATATACCAAAAACAATTGAGTCCAATCACTGTAAGCTAAATATGATGTGGCTGTCCATGGTTTAGATTTCTGTGTGTGTGTGTGTGTGTGTGTGTGTGTGTGTGTGTGTGTGTGTGTGTGTGTGTGTGTGTGTGTGTGTGTGTGTGTGTGTGTGTGTGTGTGTGTGTGTGTGTGTGTGTGTGTGTGTGTGTGTGTGCGTGTGTGTGCGTGCGCATGTGCGTGTGTTTGTGCAAGTACAAAAACATGTTGACTCACCCACCCTAGGGAAACACAAATGACATCCTTGTCTCTTTCATGTATGACTCTGTCATACAGTACACACTTTAATTTTTTTGTTGTCCTAGACCTAGGCTACCTGACTAAAATGGTTGTTCGCTAGCCTAACTTCCATTCATGGGCTAGTTAACATTAGCCTTCTACATCTAGCTACATATTGAATTTCCATCCTCTCAGGCCAGGGGCACAATGTATGATGTTAGGTTTGGATCAGAATCACTGTTATAATCACTGTCCAGTATAGAGAATTAAGTAAAACCACAAGTCCAAATCCCTAGCTCCATCCATGGATAATTTAGGAAAGGACCAACTTTAGCTAGCTAGCTAGCCACAGAAGGTCAACAACACAACAAGATGCAACAATTCAAGTTGTTTCTGTCAATTAAGTATTGTTCTTGATGTGATGTGATTGGAGTGAAGCCAAATCCAAACTGGCTTCCCTTGACACTTTTTTTTGGTGCGCCAAGACCATTCACAGTTGAGCTCACTCAGTTTAGCTCAACGCTGATTGGCTATTATTTAATTTAAAAAATTATCAAGGGAGGCCAAATGCTCGCTGGCTTCCCTTGCATTCAATTTTACAGGCAGCAACAATGTCATACTCTTTTTGACCAGACAGCATCAGATAGATGGCCTACACATACAGAGATAGAGAAGTGCTGTTTCACTCACCCGGATGCTTTCTCTGTTGAGATACAGAAAATATACAAAGGTATGTGGACACCCATTCAAATTATTGGATTTGGCTAGTTCAGCCACACCCGTTGCTGGCAGGTGTATAAAATCGAGCAGCTATGCAATCTCCATAGACAAACATTGGCAGAAGTATGGCCATACTGAAGAGCTTCGTGACTTTCAATGTGGCACCGTCATAGGATGCCACCTTTCCAACAAGTCAGTTCAGAAATATTTCTGCCCTGCTAGTGCGGCTTGGCAGGGTCCTGTTTCGGAGGACGCATGGCTCTCGACCTTCGCCTCTACCGAGTCCGTACGGGAGTGGCCGTGATGGGTCAATACTCTACCAATTGGATGTCACGAAATTGGGGGCGAAAAAGGGGTGAAAAGTCAAAAATAAAATTCTACCCTGCTAGAGCTGCCCTGGTCAACTGTTAGTGGTGTTATTGTGAATTGGAAACGTCTAGGAGCCACAACCGCTCAGCTGAGAAGTGGTAGGCCACACAAGCTCACAGAACGGGACTGCCAAGTGCTGAAGCTCTTAGTTCGTAAAAACCTTATGTCCTCGGTTGCAACACTCACTACCAAGTTCCAAACTCATCAACTGTTCATTGGGAGCTTCATGAAATGGGTTTTCATGGCCGAGCAGCCGCACACAATCCTAAAATCACCATGTGCAATGCCATGCGGCAGCTGGATTGGTGTAAAGCACTCCGCCATTGGACTCTGGAGCAGAGGAGGAAAATTATGAAACAAAGAGAGACAAAAGTTACATTATTTTATGTTTTTTTTTTCTTGGTACATTATTTGGGGAAGCCTGGCTTCCATTGGCATCTATGAACACAGGCCAGTGCTCACACACACACACACACACACACACACACACACACACACACACACACACACACACACACACACACACACACACACACACACACACACACACAAACACACACACACACACACACACACACACACACACATACACACAAGCTTTCACACTCACCACTTACGCTTCTGCTACTGCTCCACATACACTGCTGCTACAACTCAGTCTATTATCTATCCTGTTGCCTAGTCACTTTACCCCTACCTACAGTATATGCACATAGCTACCTCAATTACCTCATACTCCTGCACATTGACTCGTTACTGGTACTCCCTGTATATAGCCATGCACTTGTTATTGTTATTTATTTGTCATTCACTGTAACTATTTCAATTTTTTAAATATATATACATTTGTTTCTTTAACTCTGCATTGTTGGAAAAAGATATGTAAGTAAGCATTTCACTCTTATTCTACACCTGTAGTTTACAAAGCACATAAGAAATACAGTTTGATTTGATCTGATCTGCGAAAGCCTGGGTTTGAGTGGTAGCCTATTTGCAATTTTTTGTTACTTCATGGCCTGTAATTGTTTTAATAAAACGTCCTTATATTATACACTGTATGATCCAACTTCCATCGATCCAGATGTGATATGACTTCCCAAAAGTTCTGTGAGAAATATAAAATAGCCTTGTGAATTATAATGTAAAAACGACATAACTGTCACATAATGGTAGATGACAGCAACAGGCTCCACAAAAATACGTGTACTATGATTATTAGCCACCTAGTGGTGCTTGTGAGCTATAGAGTGCACCAAAATATATCCTTGTAACCTCTATTTTATATTGCATTATGCAAAGCAATAATTATGAAACAGCTATGTATTTTGTACTTTACTGTAGACTGAGAATCCAATTTTGGGGACCGTTTCGGCAAAAGCCGAGGTTATACAAAATTCCAAAATAACCCCTTTCTGTAGGCCTACATACTTTCCCCCATTGCTTTTCCCTTAAACTTCTGAAAACGTATTTGAATAAGATTATATGTCCATGATAGAAAACTGTGCTGTACCTGTTTTGTTGTGCCCTATCTGGCCTGCTAATGACAGGTGTTTGTTGCTTTCAATACCTGTCAGTGGCCACATGGAAGTGGGTGGCATAGGCAAGTGGTACCCCAACTTCTTTGGTTACTGTACCACCAACTGAATTTTGCTCTGGCCAGTTGACCCCTGAAGTCCTAGTACCCCTAGTTGGGAACCACTGGCCTAGGCAACTTAAAGTAACTGTCCTGTGAAAATCTCTCTTTTAGAAGTTAATATTCTGTTAATTCTTACCAGTGACAACCTGTCATTCAGGTCTGCCCCACCTGTGTTGAGCCCCACATGTTTAACCCCCCCAAATAAATGTTTGTGGGGGTTGCCTGTTTTGCATGTTAGTGTTGCATTAATACATGTCACATATCATTGAGTTAATAAAGCCTTCACACAAACATGGTCTCTTTTTTGCTTTCTTGAGTAAGGCAGCTCCAAAATGCAGGTGTCTCAGCCTAGCTCTGTGCTTTCTGTGGTGGTAGTGGGGCAGCCAGTGGAAAATATGGAGCGTAGGGGTTAGTAATGTTCTCTAGTTGCACCATAATTGGCTCAGTGTTTTGTAACTCATGGGGACACTATGTCACTGCCATATCTAAGGGTAGAGCTCGAAAATTCAAGCCCCTTGGGTGCTGCCATAGATTTACATTAGAAGTGCCCATCCAAGAAGGCTCAGGGTCATTGGCAACAGATAGATGATTTAAAATCATGTTCTATCTACAGTAGCTTTGATTGGACTGATCTTGTCAACATCATACTTTGAAAATCTTAGCTAGCAGTCATCATCATGAAAGTCATCAATCTACTGGCAAACCTATTTAATCCTTGTCATATGAAGAGAAATACTGAAGAGAAATTATAGATAAAACGTATCGGTGCTCATCGGCCATTGGACATAAACATTACACAACAAGTTGTAAAATTCAACAATGAGTGGTTTGGAAGGAATCAGTGGCTAACTGCAAGCATAGCAAAGAAATCACTAGCCTGCTATTCAGTGGAGTGGGTGTGTGGTCCCAATTCTCAGATCAAGGATCTCTTTTCCAAGCATAATAAACATTCAATAAACATTCAAAATTGGCCATATTGTAAATCCAGCATGATTTCTGCTGCGCTCAAAACAACTGTTAACTCAGAACTGGGAAATATGACTTCAGTGAGTTCAAGACAACTGGGAAAATATGTTTTGAACGGTCATCCAACTCAGAATTGTAAGTCGGGATCTCGGGCCTCTTTCTAGAGCTACAACCTGAAGATCACTGACGTAATCATGATTATTATAATTTTTTTCCAGTTGTCTTGAAAACACCATATATCCCGATGACAAAGTTCGATGACAAAGTTTGATGGCAACATTTTCCCTCAAAGGACTGTCACACCACCTTCCTGTTCAAGTTTCAAGTGAGCACAGCACAACAAGGTCCAAAAATGTATTGTATGCTGCTGCATAAATGATGTAATATGCCAAGGAGACATGTACACTGTAGCTAAGAAAGTAATACTAAGTGTATGTTATGTAGTAAGCTGTTAGTAGGCCATGTGCCTCACTCTAGTAATTTGTTCTATTTTCCCCTCTAATTTTGCCTACTGTTCTTACTTGATGGTGCACATGTAGCCTATAACATGTTTTAGAGAAATGTAATCATTGAATATTGTAAGAGCTTTCATTGTCTGCTTATATGCCCCCTTTATTTATCCTACGGTTCTGACTTGGTGTACAGGGAGAACACTGAAAGAACAGCTCATGTTCTGAATTCTGTTGCTGTACATTTCAAAAGTGCTCAACAAATAGTTATATTGACTACGTCCGTCCTAGCTCACTCATTAATGTCTTAATCAAAATTACGGATTGCCTCTTATCCACTTGTCGTCCCCTTATGCCATAGTTTGTACATCTCAATTGTCAATAGAAACCACATTTGTTTAAGCAAGTCAGCCATATCAGCCATGTTTTTTTAAAGGCAGTAAATGAGGCTGAATTAAATGTTTCGCTGCCAGACAAAGCTCTGCTGATAGCCAGGTGTAGCAGTGGTTAGGTGTCGGGACTGCTGTTGGGACAGCTTTATGTAGGCCCTAACAGTTTGTGGGCACCGTTTGTCACTGTTATAGTGCAATTAATGTATTATTTAGTGTTGTATAGTGTAGTGGCTTTGCTGGCATTCATCCCCCCAAAATGTTTTTTGTTTGCCCCTCCAAGATTGACATGCTACAATCGCTACTGACTCATACCCAAATAATGTTGTTGACTCCAGTGGTGGTTGCTGAGGGGAGGATGGTTCATAATAATGGCTGGAACTGAGCTGATGGAATGGCATCAAACACATGGTTTCCATGTGTTTGATGTATTTGATACCATTCTCCGCATTCAGCTCTAGCCATTAGCACAAGCCCGCCCTCCCCAATTAAAGTGCACCAAGCTCCTGTGGTAGACTTATCCTATACTCATATTTGAGGCCAAAGCATAAATTGGAGATAAAACATTTCAAAAACCCCACCTATTTCAAACGGACTGTTTCATAAATGCCTTATATTTCCTCATAGAGAATGATATCATCCTCTCAATGAGCATGAGCTGACCAATCAGCGGACTTTTCACGTGAATATTTTTAATGTCCTGCATACAGGACACCATACTGTTGTTGTGGTATGCCCACACCGTTCTAAAACATAAGAGCTGCTTTTTAATATAGTTGTCATTGCCCAAAATGATAAGAAAGGCTATTTCACTTATATTGTAATTAATTATAGGTCATATTTCATAAAAATCTGGAAACACTTGACAGATATTTTAAAAACGACATGCACATCTAAACTGGGAAGTGAAGTTATTTTAACTACATATCTTGCGTAAAGATGACGGATCTGCGCACAGAAAACGACATTTCCATGACACTGTGGGAGCGTTGGGGAGCTATAGGCCTGTGCTACGTTAAAATATTAGTATGAACTAGGAAATTCGTAAATTTCCGACTTTATAACTGTTTGAACGCGGCACTTGTATAACTACAATATTTTTAGCAAGTCGGACTTTTCCGAGTTTTCTAGTTCCGATTAGAATTTGAACATGGCAATAAGGTGGGGCTTCTGTCTTTTTACTCCGAAGCGACAAGTTATACTCCGTAACTGGTTACTATGTTGCAGCAGGTGGTCATTGTGTGCAGTGGACAAGTCATGTGAATGGAAATATTACGTTTATTATTATTTTTTATGACAACGCGTGATTAAATATTTTAGAACGTGTTTTTGACGGCTTATTTCTTACTTGAAAGGTGTGTGATTATAAATCCAGGTAGTTTTCCCCCGAATACTTTTTTATTCTAACGAGTGAAACTCAGAATAGTTGCTGTGTCTTGAGAAACGTGGCTTTTATGAACAGCTTTTATTGCATTTTTGCGGCGAACCATGGCTTTTGCTAAATTCAGCAAAATACTTCGCCTGTCTAATTTTGACATAAAAAAGAAGGCAAAACAATATGAACACGTTCATCGAGACATCAATCCTAATGACCAATGGGAAATTATCGGAGAGTTGGGTGATGGGGCTTTTGGAAAAGTTTACAAGGTAAGCAATATGGGTTTCAACATACTTTTGGTCATGTGGTGAATGTGGACACCTGCTCGTCAAACATCTCATTCCAAAACCATGGCATTTAATATGGAGTTGTTTTCCCCATTGCTGCTATAACAGCCGCCACCCTTTTGGGAAGGCTTTCCAGTAGTTAGATATCGCAACATTGCTGTGGGGACTTGCTTCCATTCAGGCACAAGAGCGTGAGTGAGGTCCGGCACAGATGTTGGGCGATTGGGCCTGGCTCTCTGTCAGTGTTCCAAATCATCCTAAAGGTGTATTCGATGGAGTTGAGGTCAGGGCTCCCTGTGTAGGACAGTCCAGTTCTAACACGCCGATCTCAAACTATTTCTTTATGAACCTTGCTTTGTGCACAGTGGCATTGTCATGCCGTCAGCATGCCTGATTCAATCTTTTATAACGTGTTTTGATGGTTTATTTCCTTACTTGAAAAGTGGGATTTAATCCAGGTAGTTTTTTTTTCTCCCCCGAATACTTTTTTTATTCTAACAGGAGTGAAATCAATATTTGCTGTGTCTTGAGAAACTTTTAGTTGTCGTCTAGTGTTTCCAGCACAAGTTTCACCTTTTAATGATCAAGCTGTTTATCATCAGCTTCTTGATATGCCACACCTGTCACGTGGATGGATTATCTTGACAAAGGGAGAACAGGGATGGAAACAAATGTGTGTACAATTTTGGGAGAAATAATATTTTTGTGTTTATGGAACATTTCTGTGATTTGTTTTTATCTCGGCTCACGAAAGCAACACTTTACATGTTTTTATATTTGTTCTATGAAGGTACAAGTCAAAAGTTTGGACACCCACTCATTCTAGGGTTATTCTTTATTTTTTACTATTTTCTACATATTATAATAGTGAAGACACAATGAAATTACACATGGAATCATGTAGTAACCAAAAGTGTTAAACAAATCAAAATATATTTCATTTGTGATTCTTTAAAGTAGCCGCCCTTCGCCTTCATGACCGCTTTGCACATTCTTGGCATTCTCTCAACCAGCTTCATGAGGTAGTCACCTGGAATGCAATTCATTTAACAGGTGTGCCTTGTTCAAAGTTAATTTGTGACAAGGTAGAGGTGGTATACAGAAGATGGCCATATTTGCTAAAAGACCAAGTCCATATTATGGCAAGAAATGACTGTCCGTTACTTCAAGACATGAAGTACAGTCGCAAAAGGCATCAAGTGGTATGATGAAACTGGCTCTCATGAGGACCACCACAGGAAAGGAAGACCCAGAATTACCTCTGCTGCAGAGGATAAGTTCATTAGAGTTACCAGCATTAGAAATTGCCAATTAAAAGCACCACAAATTGCACGTCACAGAGTTCAAGTAATAGACACTTCTCAACATCAACTGTTCAGAGGAGACTGTGTGAATCAGGCCTTCATGGTTGAATTGCTGCAAAGAAACCGCTACTATAGGACACCAATAAGAAGACTTGCTTGGGCTAAGAAACACAAGCAGTGGAAATCTGTCCTTTGGTCTGATGTGTCCAAATTGGAGATTATTGATTCCAGTTCCTGTGCCTTGGTGAGACGCAGAGTAGGTGAACAGAAGATTTCCACATGTGTGGTTCCCACTGTGAAGCATGGAGGTTTGTGGGTGCTTTGCTGGTGACATTGTCAATGATTTTAGAATTCAAGGCACACTTAACCAGCATGGCTACCACTGCATTCTGTGGCAATTTGCCATCCCATCAGGTTTGCGCTTAGTGAGACTATAATTTGCTTTTCAACAGGACAATGACCCAACACACCTCTAGGCTGTGTAAGGGCTATTTGACCAAGAAGGAGAGTTGATGGAGTGCTGCATCAGATGGCATGGCCTCCACAATCACCTGACCTCAACCCAATTGAGATGGTTTGGGATGAGTTGGACCGCAGAGGTGAACGAAAAGCAGCCAACAAGTGCTCAGTATATGTGGGAACTGCTTCAAGACGGTTGGAAAAGCATTCTTCATGAAGCTGGTCGAGAGAATGCCAAGAGTGCAAAGCTGTCATCAAGGCAAAGGGTGGCTACTTTGAAGAATCTCATATATTTTGATTTGTTAACACTTTTTTTGTATACTGCTGTACATGATTTCATATGTTATTTCATAGTTTTGATGTCTTATTATTATACAATGTAGTAAGAATAAAGGAAAACCCTTGAGTGAGTAGGTGTGTCAACTTTTGACTGTTAAGTGTTTATGCATGTATATAGCCAATTGTGACTTTGCAGCTGGCCTATCTAAGGGGAAATCGCTCAGTCCTGCCTCCAGAACAAGACTCATGACAAAAGTTTACCTACAAGTGCTGAGGGACGGGCAGTAGGGAGTTGCTTGATTTGCACTGCTCACTTAACCTCTGGCGCCTCATCACTGTATCCTCATAAGAGGATACAGGGGGGCGGCAGGGTAGCCTAGTGGTTAGTGCGTTGGACTAGTAACCGGAAGGTTGCAAGTTCAAACCCCCGAGCTGACGAGGTAAAAATCTGTCATTCTGCCCCTGAACAGGCAGTTAACCCACTGTTTCTAGGCCTTCATTGAAAGTAAGAATTTGTTCTTAACTGACTTGCCTAGTTAAATAAAGATAGAATAAAGCATTTTGACCCTAGTCAAAACAAACTGCATTGAACATCTTGGAAGGTGCTTTTGTACCGATTGTGTTCACCAATTTATTGTGAACTTTGAGAGATTGCTTCCTTTTGAAGGGCAGCACACTCTGATTTCATGCCCAATACAGATGGATCAACTCCTGTAGAGCTGTTGTACTAATTGGGCTCCATTTGGACCACCCCAGGAGACCCCACTATTACCCTCCACTGTTTGCTTCATCCAAACCCAGCTGTAGTTTGGGTTATGGGTTTATATTTAATCTGTGTCTTTTAGTCCTCACATTTTCCTGCCATGTCGCAATGTATCTGCTCGTGCCCAGTGTAGTACAGTGGGTGCCTTTGACTTAGGGGGCCAGTGGAAGAAGTGAGGCCCAACCAGAGTACAGTGCCCCCACTCATACCTTGTGAACAGGCATGTGAGAAACACCATGTGGGATTTCACTGACGACACTGAAAGGAAAAATAACATGGAGCCACCCTAATAGAAATAAAGGATGCCTTCAGTTACCCCTACCACCAAAATACACCACCTTATGCTGCATGTAGGGCAATTTTAACAGTGGCTATAGACTAAGCAGTTTTCTGTCCAGGGGATACTTTAAAATCTCTTCATGTCTCATACACTTTAGGACTCAGAATAGAATTTAGGATACTAGAAGATGGCTTTGGAATGTCAACTTACAATGGAAACAACACTTTTCAATAAAGACTGAAACATGTGGCAATACTGTCTCTACACTCTTCCCCTTGGCTAAATGTGTTTTCCAGTCCCCAGAAGTCTGGCTGTCCTGGAGTGCTTGCAGAGGAGTCAGTGCTCCTCACCTGGAGCAGTCAGGGTCAGGAGGAAAGCTATGGGCCGGAGGGGTGATGGATACATCCTATGTGGCCCTCGGGCTACTGACTAATCCGTCTGTGGGATGGGGTCTCGGGGCTCCATTCCACAGCCTGTCCAGACTAGCCTTCGTCCCAAATGGTAACCTATTCCTGGTTAGTTCATCAGACTAGATACAGATACCTGTATACTGTTCAAAGAGCAGCTTTAAGTTAACTACTGCTGCGTGACACTGACTACTAGGTCCTCCTTACCATCTGGTGACAGTGACAGGCCAATGGGGCACATTAACCTGAGAGTGATACCTAACCGTGATACCCCCATGACAACCTGAGAGAATATCAACAAAGCCCTGTTGTTCACCCGGATGTGCACAGCCAACCCAGATCATGATGCCAGCCAGACTGACACCGGCACTCTCCCAGACATTACTGGAATCAAAAAGGAAGCATGTTTACCAGCAATGACCAAGCAAACAGATGACTCAACGAGTTGATTTGTTTCACAGGTGTTCTAAAAGGAGTTGTTATAGCCAACATTTGAACTAGATCTTGCCGGCCCTGGAGCAGTGAACAGAAGTGTCCTCGATACTGGTATAATTGACTTGTAGTTATGGGAGTCATCTGGTGGCTTCCTGAACTCCCTTGATATGTCCCAAATGGTAACCTATTCCCTATATCGTGCACTACTTTTGATGGGCTCTGGTCCAAAGTAGTGACCTATAAAGGGAGGAGGGAGGCCTCGACTATCATTCTTAAATGCACGTGTGCATCAACTTGTTCACTTCTGAGACCAAAGATTTCCCAGGGCTACAGGTAGTCATGACGAGAGCAGAGTTGCGTAAATCTCCCCCACATGACGGCTATTGCTGAGATGGGAGAATGTCTCACTTCCTGCTGATCCCTGTGTCACAGCATGTTGTGTTTGCTGGTATGGCCGAAGCACAAGTGCCGATCGGTCCCTTTTACTTATTAATGGGACACGTGCTGCTGAGCAGGCTCCCTGGCAGCTGCTGCCTTGTACTGTGAGTTTCATTAGTTAGCATAGTATTACCTGACGGCGCCATCCCAAATGGTACCCTTTTCCCTATATAATGCACTACTTTGGACCAGAAAGTAGTGCACTATGTAGGGTATTGGGTGCCATTTGGGACTGAGATCAAGGGTTTTCCTGTAATACAGGAGGCCTGCATGGTGAAAGCACATGTTTGTGCTCCAGGGCTGGTAATCTGTGGGGCCCAGCTGTGACCGGCCTGATAAGGATTCTCCTGTAGAGGCTTGTCCCCCATGACTCCCCAGCCCCCTGTCGGTATGTGGCAGGTTGCCTCAGTGGTGACTGTCTTGAGATGGAGTGTGGGCGAGGGAGGGATGTTTTGTGAGGCTGAGAAAATCATGAGTTAACAAGTCATAACTGGTTTTGGAATACATTGAAGCTAGCTTAAATCCCATTCGGAGCCTACTGTTAAAGCACAATACATGATCTAACAGCAGTGCTTTGAAAAGTAATCAAACGTATGCCTTTTTTGTGTATCAAAGCACCATGTTTCACGTTTTTATCAAGATGGGTGACATTTTATACACGAGTGACTGGTACTGTACTATGTTTTATCCAGTCAAACATCAGCAAAATGTACTCAACAGCTCCACGTTCAGAGCCCATCTTAAGAGATTTGCTGTGGTGAGTTCTTCACTGGGGTTTTGAGCCTGAAACCTTTCATAATACCTCGCAGCGAAACTACCACATCCTGAAAGACGGCAGCACCGTACCTCTCTGGGTTCAAAGTTTGAACTTCCCTGCTGCGTCCCCCGGCCATGTTGAACAACTCTCTGTAAATAAAGATACAGTAAGAGTTTAACCCTGTGTGTAATCCTCAGCCTATTTTTATTTAACTACGCAAGTCCGTTAAGAACAAATTCTTATTTACAATGACTGCATACCGGGGAACAGTTCAGGGGCAGAACGACAGATTTTTACCTTGTCAGCTCTGGGATTCTATCCAGCAACCTTTCGCTTACTGGTCCAACGCTCTAAATACTAAGCTACCTACCGCCCCAAAAATGTAAGACGAGAAATAAAATGTTCCCGGTGGAAAGGCAGGTAGCCTAAATAACAGCACATCAGTGTCTACATACGCAGCCAGCAGTGAAAGCTCCTGGAAGATTCCTGGAAGACGCTAATGATTATCCCCTCTAAAGCCAAAGCTTATTTGCAGAGGGCTTAGTGTACACTAACCAATCCCCTGGCTCTGTCTTCCTGCCTGCCATGTCTGTCTGCCCAGGGACTGATTTTGAGCTGTATGACCATTTGTGATCTCCCCTGACCTGTCCTCCTGACCTCTGGGGACTAGAGTCAAGCATCCTGTGGAGACAGACACATTTGGCATTAGTTCAAGGAGAAGATTGAGAGGAAGCGCATTGTATGCCACAGATTGCATCTGGACGTGACATCTGTGTTTCTTACAAATGCCCTCCTATTCCCTATATACTGTCTGTAATATTATGTTCATCTTCTATATTCTGTTTACCTTGGCATCATTTACCAAACAAAATTCTGTCTATGTACACTACCGTTCAAAAGTTTGGGGTCACTTAGAAATGTCCTTGTTTTTGAAAGAATCACCTTTTGTCCATTTTAAAATAACATCAAATCGATCAGAAATACAGTGTAGACATTGTTAATGTTGTAAATGACTGTTCTAGCTGGAAATGGCAGATTCTTTTGGGGGGGAATATCTACTATCATTTTAAAAGGCTAATTGTTCATTAGAAAACCTTTTTGCAATTATGTTAGCACAGCTGAAAACTGTTGTACTGACTAAATAAGCAATGCAACTGGCCTTTTAGACTAGCTGAGTATCTGGAGCATCAGCATTTGTAGGTTCAACTACAGGCTCAAAATGGTCAGAAACAAAACTTTCTTCTGAAACTCGTCAGTCTATTCTTGTTCTGATAAATAAAGGATATTCCATGCGAGAAATTGCCAAGAAACTGAAGATCTCGTACAACACTGTGTACTACTCCCTTCACAGAACAGCGCAAACTGGCCCTAACCAGAATAGAAGGAGGAGTGGGAGGCCCCGGTGCACAACGGAGCAAGAGGTCAAGTACATTAGTGTCTAGTTTGAGAAACAGACGCCTCACAAGTCCTCAACTGGCAGCTTCATTAAATAGTACTCGCAAAATACCAGTCTCAATGTCAACAGTGAAAAGACAACTCCGGGATGCTGGCCTTTTAGGCAGAGTTGCAAAGAAAAAGCCATATCTCGGACTGGTCAATATAAATGAAAGATTAAGATGGGCAGAATAACAGACACTGGACTGAGGAACTCTGCCTAGAAAGCCAGCATACCGGAGTTGCCTCTTCACTGTTGACATTGAGACTGGTGTTTTGCGAGTACTATTTAATGAAGCTGCCAGTTGAGGACTTGTGAGGCTTCTGTTTCTCAAACTAGACACACTAATGTACTTGTCCTCTCATGATCAATTAGCCTTTTAAAATGATCAACTTGGATTAGCTAATCATGTGCCATTGAAACACAGGAGTGATGGTTGCTGATAATGGGCCTATGTAGATATTCCATAAAAAATATGCCGTTTACAGCTACAATAGTAATTTACAACATTGAGAATGTCTACACTGTATTTCTGATCATTTTTTATTTTTTTTTACGTGCTTTTCTTTCAAAAACAAGGGCATTTGTAAGTAACCCCAAACTTTTGAATGGTAGTATAAATGTAGTTGGTGAATAAAGGTGATTCTGATTGCAATACTTTTGAACAGAGCCCTATGGGCCCTGGTCAAAAGTAGTGCACTATAGAGGGTATAGATGCATTTGGGATGCATTCTCTGTGCAGCAGCAACATAACAGTAGCTTTTAACACTAATAAATAACTAGTTATCATTATTAGTGTGTTCTTTATGTTCAATGGGACACATGCCTTTTGATCGTTCTCACGTTCTCACGTTCTATGTGCTTTTGGAGAACTCTGGCATACTTCATGCAGAAGCCTAGTCCTACTCTGATAAATGGAATGGGATGATAGCCACTTATATTGCGAGAGGCTTTATTCTCAAGCGACTGACAGTTAACACCTACATTAGCTAGACCTGATATGCAAGTCATTCAGTAATCTAACACACAGCCCTAGTGCCCCCAGCCCAAAGCTGCTGGAGATGTCTTTTTTTTCTTTTCTTCATTTTTGTCATAATGTTTAAGTCATCTGTAGGCTGAGGTCAAGATTTACTCGGCAGCCTAATGTTAACAATAATTCTAGACATCTTAACGGCAGCGCTAAGGTTAAGCACATATATTATCTTGAGATGGGTTGGGGATGGGATCTGTGTCCTGTCAGGGTGCGCTGGCAGAGTGCATACTACAGTGTACCAGCAGACAGGCCCACGCCTCAGCACACCGCCCCATGCTTACTGTATGCTGATATCTGACACTATTGATTCAGCCTGGAGGTAATTGGCCCCAGGAGGCTGTGCCAGCAGCAGAGTGCAGAGACGCAGCACCCAGTGTGTCTGCTCCTCTCCTCTCACAGCCAGGTGTAGTAATCCGCACAGTCACTCCTCCAACTGGATCTCAGGCTTTCCCTGGCTTTATTTATGACCTCTATGTTCTATTTGAACAGATTATCTCCTTAAGTGCTTTAGCAGGATGATTTACTTTGGGGTAGGGTGGGAGGGGGCAGCAGTGTGTGTGCTCACAGCCATTTACCCAAAAGGCAGGAAACAATGGCTGATCCCTCGTTTAACTTCTTCAACCTCTGCCACTTCGTGGAGCATTGGTGTTGTTTTTTTGCAGGGAGAGGATGATCGACTTTTCTCATGGAGTGTCACAGACATACAGGCAGGTGGGCTAGCAGAGGAGAGGGGCCAGTGTCAATCAGTTGTTATTGACATCCATGGAAACGTTAGGCAAAACAAACCACTGATCAGTTGTTTTGTTCCCCAGTATAATGATTGAGTTAGGGAGCTCAGCTTTGGACTTCTTCGCTACGATAATGGGAGGGAGACTCGGTGGTGTGAGCCTGTTTTGCAAGCCGTTTCCCGCTTCTTTTTTCTGTTAGTATAATTAGGTTAGTGTGATTTACACAGCTCTATCCTCAACCAGCACCTCTCCTCTCCCTGCATCTTCCCTCCTCCAGTGGAGAGTCTCCAGGGCCTTGATGCCTTCCAGGAAGTCAGCGCTCCCTTGTGAGGCACAACGAGTGTGGGAGGGGGAGGGGAGGATGGAGATCTTGGCTGTGAAGGCTTGTAAAGTGGGACTGGTAACATAATGTGGTGCCCTGTTACCTCCGATGGTGGGAGCAGAGCAAGTTCCTGATGGTGGTTTTGAAATGCAAATGCTCAGCGATTTAATTGTCAGATACACTAGCATGTCTCTCTCTCCGGTCATACACCATATGCAAATATTAGGTTAGGTTTCCTGACCTTGTTACCTCACCAGGAAAAACATGTTTTAAAAAATCCCTGGACTTATTCCAGGTGAGATCATGTGTTCAGGAAACCTCAGGTCTGTAACTATGGTAGGCTAGTAACTCGATGCCTAACTGCAGGGTTTACCCATATGTTTTCCCACAGCCCCCTCAGGTATCGGACCCCACCAGGCTGTTCAGTCTGCAGCCTCACATCTCAAGGTCATTGGGAGGAGCTAAAGCCACACACACAAACCCAAACTAACCTGGTGGGGGGTGGCACAATTTTATAACCCTTAAAAATCCTATTTTCCCTTTACCCTATGACCTTATTAACTCTAACCCTAAACCAAATTGGAATCCTAATGCTAGTTCTACCTGAATCCCAATCCCCTAGAAATACAGCTTTTGACAATGAAAATGTCAGTCTCAACATCAACAGTGAAGAGGCGACTCCAGGATGCTGACATTCTAGGCAGAGTTCCTCGATCTAGTGTCAGTTCTTTTGCTCATCTTAATCTTTTATTTTTATTGGCCAGTCTGAGATATGTATTTTTCTTTGCAACTCTGCCTAGAAGGCCAGCATCCCTGAGTTGCTTCTTCACTGTTGAGACTGGTGTTTTTTGGGTACTATTTAATGAAGCTGCCAGTTGAAGACTTGCGAGGCATCTGTTGTACTTGTCATTTTGCTCAGTTGTGCACCGGGGCCTCCCATTCCTTCCTATTCTGGTTAGAGGCAGTTTGCGATGTTCTGCGAAGGGAGTAGTACACAGCGCTGTACGAGATCTTCAGTTTCTTGGCAATTTCTTGCATGGAAAAGCCTTAATTTCTCAGAACAAGAATAGACTGACGAGTTTCAAAAGAAAGTGCTTTGTTTCTGGGCATTTTGAGCTTGTAATCGAACCCACAAATGCTGATGCTCCAGATACTCAACTAGCCTATAGAAGGCCAGTTTTATTGCTTATTTAATCAGAACAGCAGTTTTCATCTGTGCTAACATTGCTAGCTACTTTGTCTTGGGATATAAACATTGAGTTATATTTTACTTGAAATACACAATGTCCTCTACAATTAATCCACACACAAAACAGACAACCAAATCGTTTCTAGTCATCTCTCCTCCTTCCAGGCTTTTTCTTCTCTTGACTTTATAATGTGGTTGGCAACTTTCATAAATTAGGTGCATTACCGCCACCAACCTCATTCGTCTTTCAGTCACCCACGTGGGTATAACCAATGAGGAGATGGAACGTGGGTTCCTGCTTCTATAAACCAATGAGGAGATATGAGAGGCAGGACTTGCAGCGTGATCTGAGTCAAGTAGAACTGACTTCTGTTTCAGCCCTTGGCAACGCAGATACTTGTTGGCAGGCAGGCAATAATTGAATAACATGTATGTCTGTCTAAATTTATTCTGTTAATCGCGAGTCAGATAGTAGCTAGCTAATAATTTCCTGATACCAGTGATGGTGTAGGCTTAAATCAGTATGTTTGTGCAACAGTATCTTCCAAATAAGAGGAATAGGCAAAACATGAATTAGCTAAGAGAACATTTAATCTAGCCAAAGGTTATAGAGTCCCTGAGGAAACATTGACCAACACTTTGGTTCCTACCCTGTCACAATAACGCATCCCTTGCTTTTACATTCATTGTCATGTCAAACAACACTTTATTCAAGGTGCCCATTATATTCCAACTATAGAATTAGAATAATCATTCTATCTCTATGATTACAAGAGTTCACCCAAGTGCTTTGATCTAAATCGCAAGTCAAATTGCAATATTTGCTCAATAAAATTAAACATTTTTTGGGGGGGGGCCCTATGTTGTGTAGAGTTGCACAGAAAATGCACAGTTGAATACTGTTGGATTGAAAGCTATCAATCAATTAGAATGGAGAAAGCCCCATTTTTGAAATCGCTTACAATTTATTTGTTGCCTCCTATCGTCAATCACTACTCAAAGTAAATGTCAAACTTTTTTATTATTCAAAAACCATGAAATACTTTGATGAAATACAAAAATAATTATATATTTTGGTCATATTGCCCAGCCCTACCTTTACCCCTCATTCTCAGAACTATAACTATGACACAAAAACATATACTTTCCTTCTAGTTATGTGCTCACCACTGACTCACCCTCCTTTTTTGATGCTTGTTTATCATTCTGTTGGGGACATGTACAATCTGTTTTGTGTTTAACCAGTGTGTAGTGCCATTTTCAATGTGGATGGGCTGGCTGGCTACAGTGGTTCCTCCTCCGCAGCTCTTATAGGGTGTGGAGTTTCCTTTCCTGTTGTGCTTTTTAAAGTGCGGTTAAGTAACATGTTAATTAGACTCTCGTGTTTGTCAGAGAATTGACTCTCCGAGGGCTTTGATTGGGTTCTCTTCTCATGAGAAAGTCTTGCGCGCTCTGAGAAATTCACTGAGTGGGCAGGGCCAGGATATGGTTTTGAAGTCCAATCGTTACTGTCAACTGTTTCCAGTATATTAAGTGTAATAAACATATATTTAAGAAAATTTACTGTCTCATGACGTATTCAATACCTTTTTTTTCAATTGTAGTCACATACATTCGTAATTCACTTCTGTGTTTTCTAAACAAGGTGGTTTTCACAAGTTTAATTTCCTTCCTAACACCCCACTAGTTCGCCACACTGCCGGCCCCCACCTATGATGTTTCTTAGCATTAACCAATATAAAATTCACTGTTCTTGTATAGCCTGTTGAAACAGCCCCCTTGTGCAGAAATCATTTGTGTACTACCTGTGTGCTCACCTTATGCTATTTTACCAGTGTCTCAATAGATAATAATGAATCTCAAAATTCATATATGTTATGGCAATTTGAGAAGGCCCATTGACTGAATCTATTGACTGAATCTATGCTTCTGAATGGCTCTATCCTCCATCACATGACAATCTTCTCCCCATTTTTTTTGTGTTATGTAAATGTTGACTCGTTTGTCTTCTAGGCCAAGAATAAGGAGACTGGAGCGCTGGCTGCAGCCAAAGTCATTGAGACGAAGACTGAGGAGGAGCTGGAGGATTACATGGTGGAGATAGATATCCTGGCCAAGTGTGACCACCGCTACATCGTCAAGCTGTTGGACGCCTTCTACCATGATGCCAAGCTCTGGGTAAGAACGTAGGGGCCAACAGTGGGCCAGAACTGGGCCGTGTGGAGTTTGTTCTGTTGTTACCCAACTCAATGGTTTAATCCCCTCCTTAACCCTCTATTACAGAATAGATTCTGGTCTGACCTGATGGTGAACCCTATAGGTTACTAGGAGGATCAAGCTAGATCTTTCAGTGCCTCCCTTTTTGTAGGGTACACTTTATTTGAGCTTTCCCTTGCTTTCTTATTATTGAATAGACGGCATGTTTTGCATGTACTTTGTAATCAGCCCATGTCTGCCAAGACAAATACAAGTGACCTTATTATGGAGCCGATAGAAATGGCAGCTCTGCTTCTAGCTCCTAAGCAACTTTGCAGTATTATTTTGTGTGTGTGCTTCTTACAATTTGAGTTCAACGTTTTATGCGCTATTCCATACAGACGGAAATAACTTTCGGATATCAGTGGCGGTAACTCACCAGCGTTCCGAATTGGCTATTTTGTTCATACCCCCCAAGTCAATTGAACTTATCCCTAAGGGCTACTCAAAGATGCCGTCGGCGGAGTGGAAGTTTATTCTGACTCAGGAGGCGTGCACACCATACATCACTACAGAGTATATTACGCGCTAATGTTCAGTCCCTGGACAATAAAGTAGACAAGTTCAGAGTGAGGATCTCCTTCCAGAGAGACATCAGGGACTGTAACATACTCTGTTTCACAGAATCATAGCTGAGGAAACGCTAAGGAAGTTTTATCAACACATTGCCTGTAGTACTCTCGACCATTGTTACTCTCCCTTCTGGGATGGCTACAAGGCCCTCTTTTCGGCAAATCGGATCACATCTCCATTCTGCTCCTCTCTTCCGATAGGTGGAAACTCAAAAAGGAAGTACCTGTGCTAAGATCGATTCAACGCTGGTCTGACCAATTGGAATCCATGCTTCAAGATTCTTTTGATCATGCGGACTAGGATATGTTCCGGGTTGCCTCTGAGAATAACATTGACGAGGCGATTGAGTTCATAAGGAAGTGTAAAGGTGATATTGTTCCCACTGTTATTTTAAAACCTAAACATGGATAGATGCCAGCATTCGAACACCAAACTGAAAGCGCGAACCCCTGCATTTAACCACAGCAAGGTGACAGGGAATATGGTTGAAATGCAAACAGTCCAGTTATGTCCTTCGTAATGCAGTCAAACAGGCAAAACTATAGTACAGAAACAGTGGAGTCGCAATTCAGCGGCTCAGACACAAGACGTATGTGGCAGGGATGCCAGACAATCACAGATTACAAAAGACACAACCAGCCATTTTGCGGACACCGATGTCTTGCTCCCGGACAACCTAAACAACATATTCTCCCGCTTTGAGGATAACACTGATGCGGGCCGCTCTCGTGGCCGACGTGAGTAAGACCTTGGGAGGGTTAACACGCTTAAAAGGCTGTAGGTCCAGACAGCATCACTAGCCGCGTCCTCCCGTCCTCAGAGCATGTGCAGACCAGCTGGCTGGAGTTCAATTCAATCTCTCCCTATCCCAGTCTGCTGTCCCCACTTATTTCAAGATGTCCACCATTGTTCCTGTAACCAAGCAAGCAAAGGTAACTGAACTGACTATCGCCTGTAACACTCACTTCTGTCATCATGAAGTGCTTTAAAGAGGCTAGCTAAGGAACATATCACCTTACCTTACCTGACACCCCTAGACGCACTGCAATTAGCCCCAATAGATCCACGGACGATGCCATCGCACTGCACTCTGCCCTATCCCATCTGGTCAATAGGAATACCTATGTAAGAGTGCTGTTCATTGAATACAGCTCAGCCTTCAACAGCATAGTACCTTCCAAGCTCATTAAGCTTTGGGCACTGTGTATGAATCCCGCCTTGTGCAACTGGGTCTTCGACATCCTGACAGGCCGCCCCCCCAGGTGGTGAAGGTAGGGAACAACACCACCACTACACTGATGTTCAACACAGGGGGCCCCACAAGGTTGCGTGCTCAGCTCCCTCCTGTACTTCCTGTTCACCTATGACTGTGTGGCCACACGCCTCCAACTCATCCAAGTTTGCAGAGGACACAACAGTGGTAGGCCTGATCACCAACAATGAAGAGAGCCTACAGGGAGGATGTGAGGGCCCTGGGAGAGTGGTGCCAGGAAAATAACCTCTCATTGTTGACAAAATATCAACAAAATTAAGAAGCTGATCGTGGACTTCAGGAGACAGCAGAGGGAGCATGTCGCCATCGATATCGACAGGGATTACAAGGTGGAGAAGGTGAAAAGCTTTGAGTTCCTCGGTGTACATATCACTGTCAGTCTGAAATGGTCCACCCACACACATCGTGTGCAGAAAAACCTTGAGGCTGAAGAAATTTGCCTTGGCCCCTAAGACCCTCACAAACTTTTACAGGCAAATATTCGTAGGAACCTTTTTGTGACTGAAGCCGTTTTAATGGTACTATAACAGCTTACTCAATTTAATAAATATATAAACTACGTATTCTACAGATATACTAAATATTCTATCCACATACTGTCCATAATGTTTATACATCCCATCACGTGTGTATCACACAGACTCCGGACTCCGACATTGCTCATCCTAATATTATATATATCTTAATTCCATTCTTGTACTGTTAGATTTGTGTGTATTGTTAGATATCTGCATTGTTGGGGCTAGAAACACAAGCATTTTGCTCCATCCACAATAACATCTGCTAAATATGTGTATGCGACCAACATTTTTATTTGACTTGCTTTGAATCGTGCTGGACATAAACTATCCTAGGAATTACAAAATGCATGAGGGGGAGGGAAATAGTCAAACATCCAAGCCAACAAGTTATTAAAACAAATAATCACTGTTTAGACTGTAGCAACACTTTATGTTATTCTGAACTCCGATTGATACAGAGTTAGCTTCTGACATTTTTATAATTCATGTAATTAATTTATTCTCTTTGTTTGACTACCACTGCATCACTGAATGTGATCGAACTGTGACCGTTGAAACCATCACCTGGAAATGGGTGCTGTATAAACTCATCAACCGCCAAAGGCCATGTGATATAAAGTTGCTTAGTTGAAATTGTCATAGAGGGGGGAAGTAAAGATTATGTGAAGGGCTGTTCTTGCAGACCAAGGGGGGCACCACACCGGATATGGCAGGGGGTCTATTGCTCCACCTCCCATCTGTTAAAAACGCAGCGGCATAGCTGAAATTATTTTGTATTTTCTACAAGGCCTCTGCACAGGGACTGTCGGCTCATCTAGTATAAAGGTCAGTGTGCAAATACACGTACAGCTTTCAAATCACACATTTCCTGTGTGTCCTCTTGGTGGGGTTTCAGTTTTTTTCTCTGATCGCATTCTCAATAACTATTCTAGAGTAAAAGCCTATAATTTAGTGTACATAGGCAGTATAACCAGACTTGAATTTGATGTTATTCAAGAAGCACAGGTTATTTACATCTCCCTTAAGAGTGAGTGGTCAGGTGCAGCCCAGTATTCAAGCACTCATATACCACTTATCACTGTTTATTTCTATTTTTGGTACTGTTAAGATTGGAGATTTACGTTTTCTGCAAAAATGGAAAGGCAAGTGGAAGGGGGAGAAGGTGAGCAACTTGTCTGTTGGCCCTGCATTACACCAAAACTGCTTATAGAAAATTGTGATAAATAACTATACCAGTTTAATATGAGGACCAAAAAATCGACAGCTGTGCCGTACAGGTTGCAAAATAGTTGGGAGGATTTTATGTGCCAATTCTATGGCACATGGTTTATGAACTGATGCCCAAAACAACGGCTGATTCAAAATGTAGTTTTTCAATTTAAATTATTATACAGAATTCTTGCAACCAATATAATGTTTTTTTATACACTACCGGTAAAAGGTTTTAGAACGCCTACTCATTCAAGGGTTTTTCTTGACTTTTTTCTACATTGTAGAATAACAGTGAAGATATCGAAACTATGAAATAGCACATGGAATCATGTAATAACCAAAAAAGTGTTAAAAGAAATCCAATTTCTGAGACTGGTAACTCTAATGAACTTATCCTCTGCAGCAGAGTTAATGCTGGGACTTCCTTTCCTGTGGCGGTCCTCATAAGAGGCAGTTTCATCATAGCGCTTGATGGTTTTTGCAACTGCATTTGAAGAAATGTTCAAAGTTCTTGACATTTTCCGCATTGACTGACCTTCATCTCTTAAAGTAATGGACTGTCATTTCTCTTTGCTTATTTGAGCTGACATTCCCATAATATGGACTTAGCCCTATTTGGTAAAAAAACATCTTCTGTATACCACCCCTACCTTGTCACAACACAACTGATGGTCTCAAACACATTAAGAAGGAAAGGAATTCCACGAATGGACTTTTTAACAAGGCACACCTGTTAATTGAAATGCATTCCAGGTGACTACCTCATGAAGCTAGTTGAGAGAATGCCAAGAGTGTGCAAAGCTGTCATCAAGGCAAAGGGTGGCTATTTGAAGAATCTCAAATATAAAATATATTTTGATTCGTTTAACACTTTTGGTTACTACACATTCCATATGTGTTATATCATAGTTTGATGTCGTCACAATTATTCTACAATGTAGAAAATAATCAAAAAGAAACCTGTGAATGAACACACTCTTTGTCTCTGTCAAAAGTTTTAGAACACCTGCTCATTTAATGTTTTTTCTTAGATCTATCTCTCTATCGATATATCTCATCTATATCTCACTTGTTTTGGTAATGTGCGTATGTAGGTTGTTTTTGGTCGCAGGTTCAGGAATGACTTAAGAATTGCAACATTTACCTGGAGCTAATGCCGCAAATAGCACCTGCTGGGTGATTTTTGAAAAGTCAGTCAATCAATAATGCTCTTAGCAAAAGTTTTTTTTTATTTGATTTACTGTCTGTAGAAAAGTTTTTAACCTTTTGTGAAACATCACGGCGCAGTTGAAAAATATATAGAAAATCAGATGGTGTTCAGATGGGGGTTGAGGGGAGCTGAAGGGTGGGACTAAAATTAACAACAAAATGAACTAATATACTGTCTGTAAAATGTGTATATAGTATGTAGAAGCCTAAGTATGGTTGTCCATTAGTTTACTCCAATTAGGGGAGGGATGATGGGGGTTAGGTGAAAATAGTAAGGAAGGAACATGTGAAAAAAGTAAAATATTTTTACCCAGAAATGGGCGATTGGATATTATGCAGATAATTACATTTGATAGATTGTGGCTTCTATCTGCAATATTAAAGCTGAACTACCCCCTAAAAAATATATATTTCAAAAAATATTTGGAGGTGTAGATGACGCATAAATAGAACTGTCGTACTTGGATATCATTACAAAAGAAGCATGTTCTAGTTTTAGACTCTCCCTCGCCACTCTCTCTACAGTGTCATAACAACTCATACATTTCTGGGTGTGGATGAGGCATTCGATCATAAAACCTCCACACAAACACTGGCACCACAAACTGAGAGCCTCTCCCTGGCTAAGGGCCAGTGCCGAGGGGATGACTAAAGATGTGTGATCCCTGGAGCATGCCACTCTGCCTGGGCGGGATGTCTCTGCTGACGACATGCTGCAGACTGAACTAGCGGTTGGGCTGTGTGCCTCAAACCCCCCCCCCCCCCCCCTTTTTCAGCCGGCGAGCAGGGGTGGCACATTCTGCTACCCACCCACTCTGCTCTGTAGAGAGGGAGAGAAGGCTGTTTGTTCTAGTTTGGGAACAACCCGCTCTACAGTGTGAGAAATAGGGGGCCTTTTAACATAGGGCTGCCACTGACTGCTGACATTAACACGCACGACTGCAGCCAGCCAGCCATGATAATGCTTTCATCTGGAAATCATCCCATGGTAAACCAATACATCTCTATTAACGGGTGTTAACAGATGGGCATCGTGTTCAGCTGCCAGGGCCAAGATAAATCCCTGCTGCACATTCTGTGTGTCATCCGTGTGCGTGTATAGTCTCTACCTCTTCTGTCCCTCCTTGAGGCTCCGTCTTGACGAGGAGAGGGCTCTCCGCGTAAAGGAATGCTGCAGTGTTCTGTTGTTACCAATCAGAGGCAGAAAGAGTCCATTAAACAGGAGGTGAATGATGTCAGTGTAGGTTCCTTGTTCTTGAGTCTTTCCCCCTGTTCTGAATCACTCCGGAGGGAAGTGTTTTGTACCCATCTGTCACTGAAACGATACTAATTTTCCATGGTGTCACAACGCATAATACTGCTGATTTTGAACATGATGGAGAAAGCATGGTGGTCTTTTTAAATACAAGTGACACACTATTTAATACCCAGTAGATTCGTTAAATGAGGTTGTAAATCGGTGTCGGTGGACAGTTGAATAAACCTAAGTCAATGTCTCCTAGGTGCTGCCTCAGCCAGTTTACTTGTATATCTAATAGTGTTTTGCAGGTCCACACGCCAGTATCGGCTCAACTTAACTTGCCCGACTGAGCAGTCAGTGGCAGGAATTCAAAAAGGGCTTAGCCAGTGAAACTACATCTTTTGACAGCCATTAATTAACCCATTTCTCTCCAAACGAAACAAAAGGAGGTGGATTATCACACATCCTAAAGAACTTCTGGGAATATTGCTCAATGTCCTTTTCACGGAACCCATAACACAGCCCTCTCAAAGACTCTGTGGTTGTGTACAGCCAATGTCTACCTTCCTAGCTCTATTGGGCTGTACGCCGGATGTATTTTGTGGCTGCCTACGCCAGGCTCTGTTGACGGAGCTGTGTGAGTAGGTGGTGGAAGAATGCGGTATGTACAATTTATTTGCGTGAGGGCGTGTACGTTTTTGTATGTACGTACATGTGCAGCCCATACAGGCTGTAGATCTGACCAGTTGGATCACCAGTGCAACATTGCTCACGTCATGAGGAAGCAATCCCTCAAAGGGTGGGGGAGAAGTTACCGACCTAGCAGCAATAGATAGTCATCATTAAATTCCCCTAAAAACGACCTGGTGTGACACGTAAATCTGACTAAGCCTTTAGGTGTTCGCCGCCGCCTTAATCCTATGTACAGTACATGGCTTGTCATCCACATCGGAATTATTTGTTGACTGGTGGATTGGTAGGGATTCAGAAAGCTGACCTCACAAAACCTATTTTTAATATCATAAGAGGCCCTTGTTTTACTGTGGCGACATGGGCACCTCCCTCGTCGTGAAGGTTGGTACACCATCCCCAGCTGTGTGTGTGTCTAGATGTACGGTAACAAGCCACCGTTTTGTCCTCCATTTTGTTCAGTACGAAACTCCTCCACCCTGTCCAGCAGGGTTTGCCAATGCTTTGATAATGGTGTCATAGCATAGGGGCGAGTGATTGGGTTGGAGAGGACATTTTGTGTTGTGTTAAAACAAGACGTACATCTGTGTTTGCCCAATCAGCATGGAGTTATGTAACCGTGAGATCACAGGGCAGGTATGCATGCTATTGAGCTGTCACAAGCCTTCTGAGTGCCCAAGACCAAACACATTGCTCGCACGCGCACACACACCACTTTGAACGTTTTAGTGGCTCTCCGAACTCCTGGCTGTAGGTTAATGTACCACAGTGACCCTCTAGAATCGTGGAATTTTATTAAAACACTTATTTATACTCTGGCTTTGTGATTAGGCCCCCCCGTTGACTTGCATGACTCATTCATAAGTAGCTTTTGAAAGTACAGTGTGGAGGGACGTGTGTGTGTGTGTGTGTGTGTGTGTGTGTGTGTGTGTGAGAGGAGGAAACAAGGATTATGTTTTTGGCAGCTGGATTAAGTCTCTCCGACAGTACATTTTTCAGACTTGTTTTCAGTGGGCCTTTTCCCTCTTGCTGTTTCACCTCAGCAGTGTTGGTATTTGGTTCATGTGTCTTGGAAGGCTGTGGAGTTAGTGACCCTCGCATCCATCGCTAAACACACTGACCGTAGTCCTGTCCTGCACGGCCACGGTGTGTTCCGCCTTCATTGACACGAGGCAGTGCAGAGTGTTTTGAGAAGGCTTTCGCCACAGGTGTCAGAGACTGGAGTGTACAACTAGAAAGGGAGATGTTGGTTTCTCTCCTGTTGACTGGGGCAGCGTCAGCCCGTCTGCTGACATGCCTAAGTGCTGTCTTTTTGTTAGACAGATCGACTGGGTTCTAAGAGGCCTCACTTCCCAGAACTCTTGTCTGTCTGTCTCCCCCTCTTCTCTTGAGTTCAAATCTTCTCCCAGGGTGATACAAGACCTGTTCTCTGTTCACCTCAGTGATGTTGAAAACAGTTAGGCTACCACTTGTCACTACTTCTGTGGACCTTCCCTCTTGTCTCCTCTCAGACCCCTCTTTTTTTTTCTTTACCCCTTGTCCTGTTCTTTGGGAGTCTTTTTTTATTTTTATTGAAATGTGTGTATATATATATATATATTTTTTTTTATGCAATCACAGTTAAAGTTAAACACGATGAGGTTCTAACGTCTACCTTTTGACATTGTGATGTTGATAGTTCTGTAGAAAATTGTGTTTTCACATTCCATGGAATCCCTCCACCCTGTTAGGATGTTTTGTATGTTTGCATTTCCGGAGAGGTTTTTGTGTTCCATTGGAATTTCCTGAAAATAAACTAAATCACAATGCTGGCTTTTTTTTTTTTTTCTCCTTTTCCTCCTCACAGATCATGATCGAGTTCTGCCCTGGAGGAGCCGTAGACGCTACTATGTTAGGTGAGGAGACATGCACTACTGTAGGCCGGGGTAGTCCTTTATAGGTGTGCACTCTATAATATGTGCTCCGTCCCTTGGAACATTGTTTTCCTAAGCTTTTTAGTTTTTTAGTTTCACATTCCGTACCTGCGGCCGTAGCTACAACTGCCACGGCTCTGTTGCTCTTAAGGATATTGCTTTATTATGAAAGGATTAGCGAACGGGGCCAAGTGATGTCTCGTTTTAATGAGTCTGCCATTGTAGCAAGGTACTAGGGGCAGACCGAGACCCACACACTGTGGGAAATACCCCTGCGCTGCTTATCCTTTGATAATCCAGCTCCTCATACAGCAGTTGTTGGCCCCAAATACAACTAACTAAACACGGAGAGGGAAGCATGTAAATGTATTATCAGAGCCAGTTTACGTTCTCTTACAGCTTGTACTGGCAGCAGCTCCATCTACCTCATGGGAAATACTCGGGTGTCTCAACGAACCCACCTCTCCTTTTTTTTTTATAGGGATATTGGTTCTCAGTTAAAGTTGTTGAGTTGTACCATTTTCCTGTTCCGGTATAACCTTAGCCATTGATGTCACTGCGTTAGTGATGTCAGTTTCCCCTAACCTGTGTCCTCCCCTCTCTCTGGTCTGCAGAGCTGGACCGGGGCCTGATGGAACCTCAGATCCAGGTGATCTGCAGACAGACGCTGGAGGCCCTGGTCTACCTCCACAGCATCAAGATCATCCACAGAGACTTGAAGGCCGGGAACATCCTTCTCACCCTGGATGGAGACATCAAGCTAGGTGAGACCATCTTCTCCCTCCACAATGTTTTACTCCTATAATGTACTCCTCTTCTAGAACACTGAGACCTCCTCTAGTTTCCAGAATACTAGAACCAATTTTCTTCTCATTGGATCTTCTAGATTCCACAGCACCTAGACATCTTTTAATCTTCCTCTATGCCCCTTTCCTATCAAGTGTCTATCCCACAGACCAGGGCTGTTATCCACCTTAATCAAAAAATGTTTTGAATAATACTCCAATAAGCAACAGTCTTCTCATTGGACAGTGTGTAATGATCACGTTGTCTTTGGGGTTATCTTGTTGGTCAGCAAGAGCGGGGTGGGAATGTTTACATGAATGTTGCGAACACACAACCAACCCACTTAGAATAAATAATTCCCTGAGACCTCTCCGAAGCATAAAATGTGAGAATTGTGGGAAAACAGCGTTCTGACACGTCTTTTTTCTGCTAAATGTGATTTATTGCTAGTATTCTGTTGATTTTCAGCATTCCTGAAGTTCTTTGTGCTGAGGATGTGGGTCAAAATGGTTGATATCAGATTTTTGTTGAAGCACCACTTGCCTAACAACAACGCTGCTTTGTGGAGCCTACAGTATAATAGCTTTTATAAATGTCAGTTGGAGAGAAACTGAGGAGCAGGATATGGAACTGTACTGTACTCTACAGGGCTGCCCGATAACTAAGAAACCTCTGTGGACTCCCCTTTTCAGCTTCTTTTTGACCAGGCCTCCGCATGGGCCTCGGCCCCGTTCAGAAACTTTGTGCAGTCTGACTGATCCTTCATGTTACAAGGCCCTCTTCTCAATGCCCTTAAATATTTCCACAAGCAGAGACACCAGAGCTTTGATTTATTGACTGGGAGTTGCCTCTGGAGTCATTAAGTCTCAGTCCAGTCGGTCTCGGGAAAAACCCCTGTTGCTGCTTAACAGAGAGCTTTTAACAACAAGTTATCCAAATAAGGCCGACATGTACAGCACACTTCTGACGTGTCATACGGAGCTAGTCTATGTGTTTTTCCTTTTTAAAGTTTTTTTGTTCCACAGATTTAGACCATTTTAGATTTGTTCATCGGGTGGGAGACCCATGGTATCTATTTAATCACACAGATGGGGAAAGTTATTGAATATTTTGCTCCTAGTTTATAGGGTATTCCCATTCATCTTTCATTAAAGTCATTGGGCCTTAAAAAATTCCTCAAGGTTTAACAGGAAACTGAGACCTTGTCTGGGGAAATTTGGGATGTTGTGCCTGTTCAGTAAATTGAATTTCAGCTTTGCGTCTCCCCTCAATGATGTCATGGCAGTTTACGCTGTGGAAACAAATATGATGCTTAAACGTGACATTGGGAGTAGGAAGACTCGTCTGCTCTGCGATGGATTTGATATTATGTTTATACTGGTCACAATAAACAATGTGGTAGTCTTTTCAATATTTTATCAAACAAAACCTATGCATCTGAAGGAAATAGACGCCTGGCTCCAATGGAAGCCCGTCTCTAATAAGCGCCGGTTGTGTTCAGTGATTTTGAAGGAAATAAGTGCCCGGGCTATTAATTATTTTAGGGTATTCCTCCCCCGAAAGAAGATATCAGGTTATAACACTGGCCCATTAATCATTCTCTTTACCAAGAAATTGAATTAAAACATATTTATTTTAACAACACTTTTCTTTGTGCTTGCAGCGGATTTTGGGGTGTCAGCGAAAAATACCAAAACCCTACAAAGAAGGGACTCTTTCATAGGGACACCATACTGGTAAGTACTGGTACATACACATGCAAACAGAGTAATGTAAATGGGTGCCTGCCACTGGGTGTGTCCCAAATGGCACCTTATTCCCTTTTGAAAGAGCACCACCTTTGACCAGGGGCCATGGGTGCCAGTTGAGCGCACAGTGTTTAATGGGATTACGGTGGTACTTCATGACGAAGTTAAGAACATCCTTCCTACTATCCACGACGCCTTGTTGAACCAGTTGTATGCCCTGCTTGATATCATAAGAGCATTCCGTACAGTAGTGCTCAGTCGTTATGGTTTGATCGTAAACCTTTTACAAGGCTCTTGTGAAAGCTGATATGTGTTGTTGTGGTTCTGGACCTTGTGCTCTGACTGGTCCTCCGATCATGGTCAGGTTGAAGTTAACTATTGACCAGAGCAGGTCTCCTCCAAGGCAATGACTGTCGTCTGAAATGGCCTCAGTCAACCTGCCCAGGTGTTGCCCACTGTTCACTAGCTTCATAAATGAGTAACAGATGCAATTTCACTCTATGTATTTTACAGTGAATGTGAAGCCAAGCAGTATCCTATTTCTGAAGGTGATGTAATATGGCACTTTTGATCGTAGGCAAACACTGGATAGGCCTCTGGTATTGAAGTTTATAGGCCTACTCTTCACTTGGTCTGTAAACATAGCTGAATCCAAAGTGCGTTGACATGTCAAACACAAAATATACATGTGCCCCAGATTTGGCATTTAGAGGCTAACCATTTTGTGCTATATTGTATTCCAGGATGGCTCCGGAGGTGGTGATGTGTGAGACCATGAAGGACGCTCCGTATGACTACAAGGCTGACATCTGGTCCCTTGGTATCACCCTGATCGAGCTGGCCCAGATCGAGCCCCCGCACCACGAACTCAACCCCATGAGGGTCCTGCTGAAGATAGCCAAGTCTGAGCCCCCTACCCTGGAGCAGCCCAACAAGTGGTGAGACCCGGGGGGGGGGGGTGATGTAGAGGTCCAAACCCTAGGCCAAAGCCAGTGAAGATAGGACTTTGAGTGTGCATAGCTGTGGCTTTTCTAATCAGTTTGAGGCGGTGCGTTCCATCGCTCAGTAGATGCAAGAGCTTGGGCCTATACTCGCTAGGTGCCAAGAGCTATGCTCCAGATGGGAAGAGCATTCATAGTGAAAGCTTTATTTTTCTAAGAAAATACAGTGCCTTCAGAAAGTATTCACACCCCTTGACTTTTTCCACATTTCTGTCCCGTTTCAAGAAGCTAGGCGTATGTTGCACATCACTACTTCACAGGAGAGGCATTTCAACGCTTTATTATTATTTGTATTTATTTTTATCAAAATGCATTTTTTGGTGCAAAAATGCCTTGTAAAACATGTGAACTTCCATGTGCCTTTTAATATCAAACTTTTATGCCATCTGTAAATACGAATACAATTATTAAATTCCGAGCCTAGTTGGTTTAGCCACTGAAAAAGACAGGAATCTTCCCACTAGCCATGACTGGCTGAGGATAATGAATGGGCTGGATATATCGAGAGATGAGTTTGGATTGTTCTTCCATGTCTATAACATGAGCTGCTCAGTATGTGTAAATAACCATTGATACCTCAGCTTTTTAAAAATATATAATGTTAGCCATAGAGAACTGACAAAGTGTTGCTACTGCCCTCAAAGATCAGTGGGATGGACAAACGTTACTTTCTGCACATGGTTGACTGCAGTGACTTGACACAACAATGGGCTAAGCAAGCTGTAGCTAGCTACAAACCAAATGGAAAAGACACGCTGCCGTGACCCATTCATCCATGTATACGGCTAAGAGTCTTGCTACATTTCCAGATATATCTTTCTAATGTTGCCAATCATTGCAAGTTAAAGCATACTGTTAGCTAGCTAGCAAGCAACCGTTAGCTAGCTAGCTGGCTCGCTAGTTAATGTTATGTGTATGATCTGTGTAATAATATTATTTGTATCTCAGAAGGCCATTTGCATTGCTTGTTATAGTTTAATGTTAACTAGCTAGCTAACATTGAACCTTTTTGGTTAGCTTTAGCTACCTGCATATTCATACTCAAGCATTTCATGAATGGTGGCTAGCTATGCCAATCTGTTTGTACTGTAGCTATGGGTTGGGATTGTGGATCATTGTTTAGCTAGCTACATGTCTAAAAAGACTCGACTTCGCAAGAGAATGATTACATCACCCATCAAGTTAGCCAGGTGTGTCTAGGGGTGATTACGGCCATCTATTGTATTTCATGAACATGTGTACATGTCTAGACTATAGTGATCCAACCACATAGCTAGATGTGGCTGGGGGGTGGTTATAGACTTTTTCAGTGTCTGAGTAAGCATGATATTATAAAATATGTATACAATATCTTTATATGGACACGTTCAAAGTCAGATTAGGATGTAGTCCAAGGACTAGATAGTGTATTTTTTTTACCTGGGGCTAAAGGTTAAGAGGGTGTGAACAATGCTGAATTAAGTGTAGACGAAGAGCTCTCCAGTAGCTGTAGCAAAACATTCAACGGCCATTTTCTCAAAAGTGGAGTTACAGGTTTATCAACTTTCAAAGCAGAATTACTTTCCCCATTGTTCCTCAACTGCAGTGTACGATTGACCATTTTCTAGTTTCTACTTTTATCCAATGTAAAAAAGAAAAAAACATGATTAGAAATTTTGCTACATAGGACCGAATCCAGGTGGTGGGTCAAATATTGTTGTTACAGTGGGATTAAAATTGATTTAATTGTCTTTCTTTTTTTGTCAACACTCTACACAAGTGGTATTGATTTAGATAATTATGCAACTACAGTGATTACAGTTGTCTTTCTGGGTAAGCTTCCAAGGGTTTTCCGCACCTGGTTTGTGTAACATTTGCCCATTTTTATTATTATAAGTTCTATCAAATTGGTTGTTGATCATTGCTAGACAACAATTTTCAGATCTTGCCATAGATTTTCAAGCAGATTTAAGTCGATGTTGCTGAGTAACAGTTTTAACTGTCTTCTTGGTGAGCAAATCATGTATATTTGGCCTTGTGTTTTAGGTTATTGCCCTGCTGAAAGGTGAATTAATCTCCCAGTGTCTGGTGGAAAGCAGACTGAATCAGGTTTTCGTCTAGGATTTTGCCTGTGCTTAGCTCCATTCCCTTTATTTTTTTTATCCTGAAAAAACTCCACAGTCCTTAAGGATTACAAATACACCCATAGCATGACGCAGCCACCACTATGCTTGCGAATATGGAGAGTGTTACTCCATAATATGTTGTATTGGATTTGCCCCAAGCAGTTTTTGTCCTGGATACAAAGTGCTATTTGCCATTTTTTTCGGGCAGTATCACTTTAGAACCTTGTTGCAAACAGGATGCATATTTTTGGAATATTTTTTAAAATTCTGTACAGGCTTCCTTTTCACTCTGTCAGTTCTATTAGTATTATGGAGTAACTACAACGTTAATCCATTCTCAGTTTTCCCCTATCACAGCCATTAAACTCTGAGCCTGTTCCGTTACAGCCTCAGATTGTCAAGATATTGTGTAGTGAAAATACCACCACCCCATCTCCTCCTTTCTGTCTTCCTTTGATTAATGTTCCCGGAATTCTGTGTGTTTAAGGTCGCAGGAGTTTAAGGATTTCCTGAAAAAGTCGTTGGATAAGAATCCGGAGAGTCGGCCAAACGCAGCCCAGCTCCTAGAGGTAAGATGGTCACACTATACTCTAGCTCGGCCTCTTTGATGTATGAGGATGGTTTTCCCTGATCTCATTCTTCACAGGTCCACGTTCTAATCACCCCCAAACATCAGCTTTTTCAGACACGAGGATTAGGGAGATGATACAATGGGCAAATGAGCAGTAACATACAGAGGGCATCTGGGAGCTGGAGGGAGAAAGAGAGTGAGAGAGCAAGAGGAAAGAAAAGAGATGAGGCGTCTATTAAAATGCAGGACCCACTACTTCCTGTCTGGGTTTAAAAGCAAGGGGGGATTGCTAGTAATTTGTATTACTGTTGCCAGTGAATGGCACTTTGCGATTTTTTTTCTTCTCAATATTCTCTCCACCCCTGGACAATTTACAGGGGCCGAGTATCCTGGCCAAAAGCCTGCTGGGAGTTTTTAAATTGCACCGGAGAGAGACAGGAGTGGTCACGTTCGGTGCCACACTGTAGGTTTTGATCTCTATCATACCACGGCTGTTTTTAACCCCAGTGAGATGGCGTTGATGGGAATGAGACGCCTTGAACAGCTGCCAACAGCACTCGCTGTGGCTTATTGGCATGCATTGTGACATGGGGAGGAGGCCTTGGGGGTTATTTGGTCTGTGGATCACTCATTGATTGAGATTGCTGGAAATCTCATAGTTAGAAGTCAGTTTATTTCCATCCATTATTCCAGTCAACACTTGGACGGTGTCCATGTGTGATATGTTTGTCCCCTGACACGTACTAAGTCTAGTCAATGTGACTGTAGCTCTCCTCTCTCCTATGTCATGTCCATGGCTGCCTCATCCCATGTGGGGGAATGTTGTATACATGTTGTCTACACAACCACATGATGAAGTATCATAATTCACCACAGCCGTGAACATTGGTCCCCTAACTACAGATTTAGGATCAGATTGCCCAAGCCCAAGTCCCAACGTTAACCATTAGGAGGAACAAACGATAACTTACCCTTGACCAGGGGTTAAGAATAACATCACCCACCTCCAGCCATTCTGTGCCTCTACCTCTCTGAAGCCGGCCATGTGGTTCACATTGAAGCTTTTCGGACCAGCCATCCAGACCAGCCCCACCCTTGCAAACATCAGAGGGAGCTGTTAAGCCGGGTTGAGCCATGGCTGGATCAAACATGGCTGGGAACTAATGCTGGTCCGTTTGCTTTCTTCACCCAGTGAACATTTTGCTTAGTGTAGCAGTGGTGGTCCAGGCTCAGTTTTCATAGTAAACCTGTTGAAGCTGGAGGGGCAGAGTAAAGTCTGAATAGGAGTGCTGATCTAGGATCAGCTTTGCCTTTTTTTCATTATGTACATTACATAGACAAGGGAACTGATCCTAGATCAGCACTCCTACTCCACGATGCTTTATGAATACTAGCCCTGAGTTGTGAAGCTCCTTTGTGAGACAGAGCATGGTGAGAGGGTCTCATGGGGTCCCAGAGAGGTGCTGCGGTGTGATATGTGTTGAATCAACAGAATTACCACTACCTGCCAGAAAAAGATTCACCGTTTAGTTGAGCCGGAAACCAAACCAGTGTTTTTTTTACAACTGTTATAGAGATAGCTACCATGTATACCCAGGAAGTGTTGATGCGACGTTTCAAAGAGCGTCCAAATGAGTTCTGTTGGACTTCCAGTGAGCCAAGTCCATAAGTCTTAGTGAGGTGTTTCAAATGCTTCTCCCTGCTTTCCTTGATACCCCAGACACTGCGTTGTGGTGTTCAAGTGTAGCACTTTGACTGGGTGTTTTTCCTCTCCTGTGTGATAGCTGGCACTCTGCTTTCCCTGAGTCATTGTTGACTTGATGCATTTTCTGTCATTGGAGAAGTTTAAAGCTATCGCTAATGCTATCCACACGGATGGAGGCAGCCCAGAGGGCCCCTTTCTGCCTCAGCCACACTTCTGTCACTTGCCTACCTGCCTGTGCCAGCTGGGCCAATTAAATTAGCCATTGTTCAAATCACCTGAATAATAGATGCTTGCTCTTTTATTTTCGCTGCACTTACATTTTCACAGCCTTGTCTGTGGCTGTCAAATTATCCCCTCTCAAGCCTGCTCCTATTATTACGCTAATTAAATCATTCTTAAAAAAAAAAATTGCCCTGTCTTATCTAGGAACTTGGTATCATCAGGGTGAGCTCATACCCTGGCCTCATTGATGGTTGCTACTGTTTAGAAACGGCCATGGGTAGATACAGGTGGCAGATTAAGTTTCACTCTCCTGTGAAAGTACCGTTTCCCCCGGTTTGCTCTCTATGCCCCTGTCAATCAAGTGTTGTTCTATGAATGTAACATTGTTGTCCTGACCTCCTCCCTGTCCCCCCAGCACCCCTTTGTCTGCTCGGTGAAGACCAACAGACCCTTGCGAGAGCTGGTTGCTGAGGCGAAGGCTGAAGTCATGGAGGAAATCGAGGACAATCGAGAGGAAGGAGAGGAGGAGGACACCGCTGAGCTCTCAGTCCCAGTCGTAAGACCCTTTTACTGCTCTCACTCTCTCCTGTCTCTCTCCTTTCCTGCATTCCTTTTATCCTATATCCTCCTCTCTCTTACGCTGAACTTTCACATCTGTTCTTAGCAGTGGCGTTTTCTTATTGTTTCCTGAAGTTCTCGTTTCACGTAGGCCTCAAAGTAGTTTGGTTTATACATCCAAGACATTCTGTTTAGCAGTCATGTTGTACGTGACATTAAGGGAGGATATTGTGATATGTACATAGCTGAATCAAAGTACAGTACTCTACTTTTGGAATTTTCTATTTACTTTTGATAGTTTCTGCCAGCGTGCCCCACACCCCAGAATCTGCAGCTTCCTGTTCACGTGTGTGTGTGTGTGTGGTCTAGACTAGGGTTTCCTAAACTCGGTCCTGGGGTCCCCCCACCCTGGCTACATGTTTTGCCCTAGCAATCACTACACAGCTGATTCAAATAATCAAAGTTTGATGATGAGTTGGTTATTTGAATCAGCTGTGTTGTGCTAGGGGGAAAATAAAACACAACGGGTGCCCCCAGGACGGAGAGTGGGAAAACCTGGTGTTGACTCAGCAGGGCAGCGCTCTCTAAAGAGTGGGGGTGTTTCTGTGGTGTTCGGCTCGCACACTGAGATGGGGGAGGAGGACATACACACACTTCTCACTGAGAGGATAGAACACACACACTAGAGCACATTCTGCACACACTGATAGTCACACACTCCCTGGGCGACCTCAAACTCCAGCTGCCGTGGTCATTATGTCCCTGATGAGGACTCCATATGGTCTTTCTACTATTCAAAGACAGACTTGAGCCTAGTCCTGGACTAATGGAGAATCTCCATTTTTGAAAATGGGTTTGAATTCAGGATTTGGCTTAATCTGCGTCCGGGAAACCGGCCCTAAAACATCTACTAATCAAACGCTTCCAGTTAACCGTTTTATTCAGGTTGAGCCTAATTGGTTTACTGTATATGAATGTGTGGGTGGACTGGATTAGAAAGCGAGGGGAAATCAGAGGGCACTAAATCACTTGCCTTTAAACTATGTTTTCCTAATCAAACAGTACTGAAGTTGGACATTTAGATTGGATTGTTTCTAGGTGAAAATAAGTCATTCATAACTGTTATGTGATATGGACCTGAGGTCATTTTGGATGGACCGTAGCGGTCTTCATTATTGCTACCCTTAGAGCATCAGTATAGTCAGTGGTCTGTCCTGTCCTCTTGCATTCTAGCTGCTGCTGACCTGCAGTCAAGAGATCAGCATGTTTCATTCCTCCTCATAACAGAAACCCCCCCCCGCACACAAACGCCCGCGCACACACTCCAAACTGCTTTCTTATCTCCCCCCCCCCCCCCCCCCCCCCGGCCGAGTGGACGGTTGATGAAGATGCCCGAGTGTAGCCAGACCGACCCCCCCCCCCCCCTCAGAGGGAAATGCAAGGCCTGAGAGTGCAGCTTTCAGGAGTTCTTAGTCGTCGTTCACCACACACACACACACACACACACACACACACACACACACACGAGGTACAGTATGATCAAAAAGGGTTGTTTTGAGATATTTGTAAAGTTGAATACATTAATATGTAAAATCGTATTTCAGAGTGTAGACACTCCAAGATGTTGTCTGTATCATGTACGGTCAGAGGTGGCACCACAGGTCCCAGAGTGGTCGTGCCATATTCTTCTTCTTGATGATTACCAGCTGGTAAAACTCTAGAACCTAGTTGTAGCAGGGACCTTAAGAGTTGCCCTATTGTCTGGAGCAAGTAAACTGAGCAGTCAGGCAAGTTGAGCCTGCTCTAAAGTTGCCCAGGTGATAAAATGAAAAGCACAAAAATGTAAGGAATTTCAGCAAGCCTAAAACTGATCTTTCTGGATCATCCACTTTGTTTAAGTGAAAGACGGACAATTAATGGCAGCCGGGCTAGTTGAGCCTGATTTGTTGTTCCGTTAGGAAGAGCCAGTTTCCCCTGGCCAAATGGGACAGGGCAGGGCGCATAGGTGTAGGCCACAGTTGATCAGAGTGATACAGCGTGTCAGATCGCTACTGTTTTAGGTGTAGGCTGCCACAACATTTCTGTAAAGTGTTTTTGCTTGTGTTGGGGGTGAGTTATTTTCCTGTTCGCTAAAATAATACTGGCGTGAAGTGGAGAGTGCGCACTGCTTTCTATAGCCGTGCACATGCCAGACCCGCAATTTCCGTAAATCTGATTTGGTCGACACACCCTGCAGCACTCTGGTGAGAAAGACATTGGCTACAAAATTGTGTGCGAGTTGACGAATTATGAGGCAAGGCCATTTATAAAAAAGAAACAGTAAGCCTAATTTGTCCCTGTTTTCAACGCTTTTGTGTCATTTTGTATTAAACCAAATCTGAAGTGGTAGAGTTCTACCCCCACCTAATTGAAAAGTACTGGGGGAGAATGCCTGCTCGCCACCCGTTTTGCTGGTGGCCCTGAAACACAGACCGTAGCAGCGGGTGTATTTGGCAGAGAGGTTGTAAACGGTTGTCTCGGGGCCTGGAGAGCAGCCAGCCAGTTCTCTCCGACTGTGTCTTTAGAGTTCTTTAGAAAGGCTGGCCCCGGTCGTAAAGGTGGCTGATGACCATTGTTAGCTTAACGCTCCGAGACCGCTCTCTGCACGTGAGAGCCACGGGGCGTCAACAGGATCTGCACCTGTTGTTGTTATTAGTGTATTATCACTGATTACATACTTTATCTCCGGTGCGCAGAAGAGGTAAGTTGTATAGGAAGGAGTTTAGAAAGGAACATCTGCGTTGCTACAGACAGTACCACTAAAGGTCAACACTGCAATATGAAAGCCAAGAGAATCAGACCATCGAGCATTAAGGCGAAGTCCATTTCATTTGGCTCGTATTAGTGCGATTACTTTCAACATAGTGCTTCTGGGGAAAAGGTGCGAAAAAGGCACCCGTGTTGAAATGCTTTGTCACTGCCGCACATAACCATGTTCCTCTCCTGTCCCCAGCCTCCAGTCAAGGACCCGTCTCAAACCAGTCAGACCAGTCTACAAGGGGACAGTGCCCCAGACACACTCGCCAAAACCCCCGTGGGGGCCGAGGCCAAACCCCCCGTGAGACCTTCCCGCACGAGGGATGGCCAGCCGATCGACCGACAGCTCCCTGATGAGGGCATCAGCATTGTGGACTCTGACAAGCCCGAGAGCGAGGCCTCTGGCAAGGTCTTCTCCAGCTCCGACTCGGGCATCGAGGATGGGAAGAGCACCTCGGATGAGGGCAAGCCTGTGGACACCTCTCTGACAGAGAACCCGGCCCTGCTGGCACAGCCCGAGATGGTACCAAAAATACCCCAAAGCCAGTTGGCGGTGAAGGGAGGAAGCTCCAGTATGGCCAGTGGGGTCGTTCCTGTGATTGGGGAAAAAGGGCCCCCCACCCCTACCCCAGACCCCACACCTTTGATCGGGCTGAACGGCAGCACGAAGAGAGGGCCTTCGAAAAGGGAGAGGGTCCCCATAGGGGCTAACATGGACAACCCGATGGCCCACCCCAACGCCAATGGCATGATCCCCAAGAGGTATTCTGACGCGGGCAGCGTGTCTGCTTCTGAGAGCATGGACATCAGCCTCAACCTGTCAGGAGACATGTCAGTCAACAAGGACGATGGATCCCTCTGTCCCAGGGTGGTGAGTAAACACCATGTTTAATGTCACATTTCCAATGATTTATCCTAGTGTTTTACCAAAAATCCTCAGACTTTTTTGTATTTCCATGGCCTGGCTCCAGTGACTTTCTGGGCCATGGTCTCGGCAGACCTGCTCTGGCTTGTGGCCAAGGCAAGACCACTGGGATATTTTGGGGAACATTTTACATAACAATGGCTAGCTGTGAGGCCTCCTGAGTGGCGCAGCTGTCTAAGCCACTGCGTCACTACAGACCAGGTTTCAATCGCAGCCGGCCACGACTGGGAGACCTATGAGGCGGTGCACAATTGGCTCAGTGTCGTCCGGGCAGGTGCATGTTCATTATTTGTTTATGGTCCATTGAACAAGCATGGGAAGCAGTGTTTAAACCCTTTTACAATGACGATCTTCATGATGACGATGAAGTTATTTTGATTTTTACGAGTTTATATATAGTGTATAATGTTTGACTAAAACATAATAATTTCAAACCTTGCTTACATTTGAATATGATCACGTCTCAATTATGCTTGTGGATACATTTCTTAAAATAAAATCACTTGGAGCTGATTTCTTATGTCCAATAAAAACATTTTATTTTATTTTGCTCAGAGAACTTTGGGGGCCAAATAAAACCACCCGCGGGCCGTCAGTCGGGGAACCCTGTCCTAGGGTGTGAGCTCACAACAAAGAACAGCTCGTCTTAAACTACCCCGAACCTGCATTCATACATGCACTTGTCAATGAGTCAAACTCCACTGAAATACGCTGCTACGTTCAAAGTGTTGTGGCAAAAGCATCATTTCTAGCAGAAGAGACTCTGAGATGGGAATCAGACTGATGTTCTCTGGAAAGTGGACACATCCCATCCTTTAATAACGAGTCTGTTTGCACTAATGCAATTTCAGTTCCCATCCATTATGACCAATGGCTCTTTGTTTTGAGCTCTATTCAGTATTGTGGATGTCATTTCTATACAGCCATTGTTGCTCGGGGAGCTTCTGGTTGTTTATGGACTGGCCATCACTGGACATCTATTCATTGGACTTGTGTTCCATTTGTGATATGTATTTTTCCAGAACCGATTATTCAGCAGTTCATTTTCCGCCGGGCTAGATGAATGGGACATCTATGTTTGACCCAGTAACAGTGTGAGCCTATGAGAGATGGGCATGTCAGGAAAACCAGGGGTTTATGAATGGCGCTGTATGAGAGAACACAGATCAAGGGAGGTAGGCTAGAGCCAGATGCGAGGCTAGGCCCCATCTGAGCTGTTGCTGCAGTACATACACCTGTGCCCTCGGAGCACACTGGATGTGTGCTCAACTTGGTCACATACATTATGCACCGATGTCATCACTCTCGCTGGCACACACACACACACACCATTGCACACAGTGTCTCTGTCAAAGGTTTAGAAGAATGGCTACAGCAGGACATGTTTACTTACAGTACCTTCTCTGGTGAGAGACGTACAGGGAACGGTGTTTGTTCTGCTGGCCCCTTCCGTTTTCACTTTTCATCAATAGGATGATCATTATTTCCACAAAAGCCCTTAAAGTAGCCATGTCACCCAAGGTTGTGCTAATTTTCCTGGGCAGAGACTTGTGTGGTTCTGGCCCAGTGACCTAGTAAGAACCAGTGTTGAGTCTCTCTGTTTCTGTACTGGGGGATGAGAGCTCTGTTGTCATAGGGAATCCAACTTCCTGCTTGGCACTCCCTCCCTGTACGACAGAGCAGGGTAATTATAGAGGACCGGCCCAGCAGGATCACCCTGTTTTAGGGACCATACACACACACACGCACCAAATGTTGATCTGCAGTTCGTTCGGCGTAGCGTGTTTTAGGGACCACCCGCTGTAGAGTTGGTTTGCAAATTACTGCCGGCACCCTGTTTTTAGAATTGCTAAGTGCTCTCAGCCGGTAAACGCTGACGGTGTGTCCATGCCTTTCCACTACTGCTCTTTCCTGTCAACTGGCAGGCAGACTATGTACAATGCTCTCCATACACCACCACCTCCTTTAAAGACACACTAGTGTGTTGTCGTCATGTATCATGCCAAGGAGACTGACTTGTTGTTATATATATAATTATTATTATTATTACGTGTGTGTGTATGTATATATATATATATATATATATATTTATTATAATATATATATATATATTTATTATAATATATATATATATATTTATTATAATATATATATATATATTTATTATAATATATATATATATATTTATTATAATATATATATATATATATATATATATATATATATATATATATATATATTTATATATATATATATTTATTATAATATATAACAAGAAAATTACTTTTTTTTACTGTCCTAATGGTAAAAATAACACTACTGCAGTCACTCAATCGTGGTATTGTGACACTAAACACACACTGTGGCCCCTAATAACTCCCTGTCTCCTCCAGGACTCTCGTTTCTCCAGTAAGACGTTGAAGCGCACCAGGAAGTTTGTCATTGACGGCTTGGAGGTCAGCGTGACCACATCCAAGATCATCGGCGATGATGAGAAGAAAGATGAAGAGATGAGGTTTCTCAGGCAAGTCACACTGCTTCCTTGAAAACCCCTTTTCTCCCTGAATCAAGGTCAGGAAAAGGTGCCCGGTCTACTCCTCTCTGTATAAAACAGGATCTTTGGTATACTGAGAGTTGTTGAGTGCTTGGGGTGGTGTTCAGATGTCATATTTTGTCCATCCTGGTCTGGTCTTTGCCCTTGTGAGTCAAGTGTGAACAACCTAGCATGGAACATACTATTTTTGTGAGTGAAAAGGAAGGATTGTGATAAGTTCCTAACAGTGATAAGATATTCAGTATACCAGTAAACAATGTATACCAGTCACTGGTTTTGATATGGGCCAAATATTTCACTATTTTGCATGAACATGTACGAGTCCCTAAACTGCCCCAATTTGAAAACAAATAATTGAAACTTGGTAGAGGATTCTGAAACATCATAAGTTAAAGATCCGGAGCCAAGTGTGCCGTCATTGCCATCTAGTGGTGATCATTTGACACCACACTGTTGGTTCAGGCAGTGTCAGAGACTGGTGATGACTCACACACTTACTACCTGGTAGTCAGATTCCTCTAAGCTCTATGTTCTCATTGTGATGGAGGGAGCAAGGCTTTCTCATGAACTCTCCTCTCTCCATTTTGAGAATATATTCCCCAGTCTGTCTTCTGATATGAGAGGCCAATTTGTCTCATGGTGCTTAGAATTGATTGTGTACATTGTTTTGACTATTTATCAGATCTTTTTATGTGGAATTATTTGCCTCCAACTGTTTTTACTCCAAGGCAATGTCATCTCCCTCAGATTGTCAAATAGTCTGTCAAGGTCAAGACCGTAAGAGTATTTGAACTGTGTGTGTGCAGGCGTCAGGAGCTCCGGGATCTGCGGCTGCTGCAGAAGGAGGAGCACCGTGCCCAAGCGTTACTGAACACAAAGCTGGACGCTCAGAAGGAGCAGATGCAGCGACGCTTCGACCAGGAGATGAACGTAGGTCTAGCCACACCCACTGACACTATAGTCTTGCATCGGGTTGGATACCCACGGCTGTTTAATAAAAATAAAAAAAATCTCCCATGGTTGGGGTCGCAAGAATTTTCAGATATGAAAATGGGGTCGTGGACAAAAAAAAGTTTGGGGAAACCATGGCCTAAACTCTTGTAGCCTGAATTTAACTGATGCGTCTTGCTGACAATGGGGCCCTTTTAGAAAGAAAAGTTGGGACAACTGAAAAGGAGCTGAGATTTTAAACATACGAGAATGGTTGAATTGGCTATATTTAGAGACTCACGGATCGGCTCTTGGAACAATTCTATGCTGGTGGGTCGGGTTGTGTAGAAAAATAGTGATATCGGGTGGGGTTCGTAATTGATGTGGCCGGCGCGGGGCTGGTGTGTACTGAGAGACCTTGACATACATTTTTATTTATTTAAATAGAGACAATTGGTATCTACTCCCACTAATGTGTAAAATACCAGAATTTCTCCAATCCACACCAACACCATAACATCTCTCTTCCTCTGTTTATGGAAGGACAGAACCCCTGAATGAACTCTAACACCCACACTCGTGTCATATCAACATCCCTTTAGATATCTGTCCGGTTAAGGGAATCCCTTTTCCACAACCCTCCCCTCGCCAAGAGAAACATGCGTTACATCGGTCTATGAACAAATAAGGGATATCCTCTGCAGAGGAGGCTGGTGGGAGGACAGGCTCATTGGCATGGAATAAATGGAACGGAGTCAAACACATGAAATATATGAACCACGTTTTGACTCCATTCCAGTCATTACAATGAGCCCGTCCTCCTATAGCTCCTTCCACCAGCCTCCTGTCTATCCTTTTTGATATTTTCCAAACCTTCCCAGCTTTGTCCTCTCCAGGATCATGGCTACTTATGAACAGGTTTATTTCTTGGTGAACTTAATTCCTTCTTTCTGCTCCTCAAAGGCGAAGAAGAAGTTCTATGACACAGAGCTGGAGAGCCTGGAGAAGCACCAGAAGCAGACCATCGAGAAGATGGAGACGGACCACGCCATTAAGCTCAGGGACGAGACCAAACGCATCCGCTCCGAACAGGACCGCGACTACAACAAGTTCCTGGATCAGATGAAGCGCAACAAAAAAGAGGTGAGGGAGTGCGTGTAGACGGTGAGCATAAAAATGAAAGGAGTGTTTTATTAAGTCATACGTCTTACAATCATCTTTCCAGGTGAAGAATGACATTGAGAAGCTCCCCAGAAAGTCACGGAAAGAAAGCATGAAACAGAGCATGAACACCTTTACACAGATGAAACAAACGGAGGTAAACACAAGCGGCTTTCTTTATCGCTCCACCACTGGCTTCTAAATCCATTTAACATGCTAACGGTAGCTAGCTATAATCAAATATTAAAATTCGCATCACTGACTGTTTCCTGTGGTTTAGGAGCAGAACTTCCTGTCGGCCCAGAAGAACCACCTGGACACGACGCTGAAGAGGATCATTTCGGAGAACAAGAGGGAGATCTCCGAGACAGAGAGGCAGTGTCTCAACAAGAAGCAGAACCTTGTCAGAGGTACAAGCATCAGTCACACTGGATGGCTGGGCGCCATCAACACTGTTGTTAGAATGAGAGTAGCTGCTCCTCTGGGAAGGGGTCTAGTAACTCCCTGTGATCTGTTAAAGGGGTGGTTTGAGATTTTGGCAGTTTCCGGAGAGATTAACTCTGTGCAGTTTGAAGGATACACATTGAAGGTAGTATCTGGAGCCATTGCTAACTTCCATTAGCGCAATGACTGGAAGTCTACAAGAGGCAGCTAGCAATGTCTCCAGAAACAACATTTAACTTCCTTCAAACTGCACACTGAGGACACAACATTTTTATCCATGAGTTCATCTGACTCTGGGCAAGTAGAAAAAAAGGGCTTCATTGCCTAAATCTCAAACTATCCCTGTAAAGTACACCTTTGATCTCTGTTTAAGCCCTCAACATTTAACAAATGCTTAATTAGTGTTTATCTTTCACCTCAGATATATTTTTTATCTCTGACTTGAGAGAATCTTTCTCTTCTTCCAACTGCTTTCCAAACCATTTTCATTCACTGGCTGTCTCCACTTTTTGTTCCTCAGACAGGGAAGCTACTATCTGGGACCTAGATGAGAAGAACCTTCATGAGAAGCACCAGTTACTGAAACAGCAGCTAAAAGACCAGTACTTCCTCCAACGGCACCAGCTGCTCAAGAAGCATGAGAAGGTATAGCAACCCTATCCGTGTGGCTGGGAAAGGAACCTCCTGCATTTATCGGGGTTAAACCTTGTTATGCCCAGCTAATATCCTCAAACAACCCCTTACCTTTGCATAATATGTGTGTGTCCTCATCCTCACACATGACTGTCTCCCTAGGAACAAGAGCAGATGCAGTGCTACAACCAGAGGATGATTGAGTTGCTGAAGGCCCGGCAGCAGCAGGAGAAGGGTCGCCTGCCCAAGATCCAGCGCAGCGAGGGCAAGACCCGCATGGTCATGTTCAAGAAGAGCCTCCGCATCAACTCCACGGGCAGCACGTCGGAGGACCGCGAGAAGATCAAACAGGTACCAGACAACTACAGAACGGCCTAGTGGGGGGAGGCGGAGTAAATCAAACATGTAGTAGTGTAGCTATGTGGGATGGAGGGTAGAGCAGGGCAAGAAGGCCAAATAGATGAGCGCTGACGTCTCTTTAAGCAGTCAGAAAACACGTGCAAGTGTTAGCTAGAAAATAGTAATATCATACTCGTGTCACAGAACTGTATCAGGCCTAAGTGGTGTAAACGAATCCCGCATCCCCATCTCTCTCCCTCTCGTGTGTGTGTGTGCTCCTCCCCAGTTTGCCCAGCAGGAGGACAAGCGTCAGAAGGCTGAGCGGCTGCACCAGCAGCAGAAGCATGATCACCAGATGAGGGACATGGTGGGCCAGTGTGAGGGCAACGTCAGGGAGCTCCAGCAGCTACAGGTGACCACAGTACACAACTCTCTCTGAATAATGTCCATCTATAGATCTTTATCTTAATTGACCCTGGGTGTCAAACCCTTACACATCAATTTTGTCCTGAGCATATGCCTGCATGTATGTGGCATAATGTACGATAATAGGAAGATCCACAAATTCTGTAGGTTTTGTAAAGTAGGGAAATAAGTTCCACAGGTACTCCATGAAAAGTGTTATGTAATGACTGACTGTATTGTGGTGTGAGAGCAGAATGAGAAGTGCCACCTACTCATTGAGAACGAGACTCAGAGGCTCAAGTCTCTGGATGAGCAGCACAACCACCATCTCAAGGAGTGGAGGGAGCAGCTCAAGCCTAGGAAGAAGGTATGCGGTCATACCGTTGACATTGAAAAGTTAACATTGGGTGTCATTTGCACTTTACGTTGATGTCCATTACTGTTGTTGCCATTAGACAAGATTTAAAGTCCTACTCCAGTATTCTTTTCACCTTTATTTGTCACATGATTTACTTAACAAATGGTATAGCTCAATAAGTGGGCCAGGTATGCCATGGCACAACTCCTTGAATGGCCTTCCCCTTGACATTTGCAGTTGTCCAAAAAAACACATTTTTTTTCTCCATACACATTTTTATACCGCAACATACATTTTGGGATTTATGAATTAATTATATAGACACACTAGGGATGTAACGCATTGGCCACGATTTCAAACGTTTAATATACGACTGCATCGTTCCACGGACCCCAAACCAATTCAATTGTTGCATGTATTGGTCAAATTTGTATTGATTCAAATGTTACAAATTGCAGATTCACTTTTTTTTTTTTGCTCATATTGCTTTCTTTCAACCTTCTAAATTTTTTACAAAAGATAGGATAACTGATTCCTCTCCTTCAGTGTCGAAATAAGTATGTAACTGTGTTGACAGTCATCAATCTACAAGTCATTCTGCATGCCGAATAACCGTTTCAAAAATAAAATCCCATATTATAAGCTTGTTTTTACTTCGTTTGTAAACATTTTACATGTAAACATGCTGTCTAGCCTCAAATACTTACCCAAATTATGGTTATCTTGGATGGTCAGTCCTGGCATCCATAGCTCTGTCTGTGTATTTGAGTGGTTATTTCTCCAGGCCCATCCCCCAGCATTTGACCAAAACAGAGGTGGGAGTATATGTTATTGTTTCAACTGCAGCTTGCACCTTTTTAAGTTTGTGTACGGACTCTATTTAGTCTTGGTATATTGTTTTTCAGCAGAAAGTTTGAAATGGCTGGCGATCGTTTTTTAAAGTGTCTTTCTCTACCCATCTCTCGTTCTCTCGCCCTCCTATCTCTCCCTTGTTCTCACTTTCTTCTCTCTCCCTCCCCCCTCTCTCCCAGGCTCTGGAAGAGGAGCTGACCCAGAGGAAGAGGGAACAGGAGGTGTTCTTTAAGATGAGTGAGAACTCTGAGTGCCTGAGCCCCAGCTCCCCAAACAAACTCACCAAGTTCCTACCTTACTCTGAATCCTCTACCACATAGACTGGCATCTCACCCCCCCCTCAAACACCCTTATCCCACACCATGCCCAGAAGGACCACTGTCAGCTTCCTCATTCCTCCTGAACTTTTATTTCATTTTTAAGGAATAGTTACGTTTTAAGTCCTGTGTATAAGATTTTATCATTTTATTAACCCAAGATGGCAAAGATTGGTCATATTTTCTTTGAGGATTGTCTTTATCTCCACATGTGCATCAGGCTGCTTGATAGTTAGGGTGTTCTTCATCCATGCAGTGTTTCCTTTTTCATTCTTATTAATATTGCCTACGGCACCAAATTGACTCAGATCCCCATTGGTTTGTCTACCCAATAAGCATGAGACTAACCTAATAGTTAGAAGGGTGTTGTGGGGAGATGCATCCCATATCCCAAAGAGGGTCAGTTGAGGAGCAGTAGTTTAGGTGCAATGTGGAACACGAGAAAAAAAATGTACTTCAGACAATGCTGTGTTGGTGGGAGCCAATGAAAACGCACTTTTGTTTCACTGCAATATCGGTCTCCTTCCAAAGAGTTTCTCGCTAAATGAACACACCCAAGTATGGCGCACATAAACTCAGCAAAAAAATAAACTTCAACTGCGTTTATTTTCAGAAAGTGTCACATGTAAATATTTGTATGAACATAAGCTTGAACAACTGAGACATAAACTGAACAAGTTCCACAGACAGGTGACTAACAGAAATTGAATGGGGGGGGTCAAAATAAAACATGGTGTGGCCACCAGCTGCATTAAGTACTGCAGTGCATCTCCTCATGGACTGTACCAGATTTGCCAGTTCTTACTGTGAGATGTTACCCCACTCTTTCACCAAGTCACCTGCCATTTCCCAGACATTTCTGGGGGGGAAAGGCCCTAGCCCTCACCCTCTGATACAACAGGTCCCAGACGTGGACATTGGGATTGAGATCCGGGCTCTTCACTGGCCATGGCAGAACACTGACATTCCAGTCTTGCAGGAAATCACACACAGAATGAGTAGAATGGCATTGTCATGTCAGGACGAGTCTGCAGGAAGGGTACCACATGAGGGAGGGGGTTGTCTTCCCTGTAACGCACAGAGTTAAGATTGCCTGCAATGATGACAAGCTCAGTCCGATGATACTGTGACACACCGCCCCAGACCATGACGGACCCTCCACCTTCAAATTGATCCTGCTCCAGAGTACAGGCCTCTGTGTAACTCTCATTCCTTCGACAATAAACGTGAATCCGACCAACGACACTGGTGAGACAAAACCACGACTCGTCTGTGAAGAGCACTTTTTGCCAGTCCTGTCTGGTCCAGCGACGGTGGGTTTGTGCCCATAGGCGACGTTGTTGCCAGTGATGTCTGGTGAGGACCTGCCTTACAACAGGCCTACAAGCCCTCAGTCCAGCCTCTCTCAGCCTATTGCGGACAGTCTGAGCACTGATGGCGGGATTGTGTGTTCCTGGTGTAACTCGGGCAGTTGTTGTTGCCATCCTGTACCTGTCCTGCAGGTGTGATGTTCGGATGTACCGATCCTGTGCAGGTGTTACACGTGGTCTGCCACTGCGAGGACGGACAGCTGATTGTCCTGTCTCCCTGTAGCGCTGTCTTAGGCGTCTCACAGTACGGACATTGCAATTTATTGCCCTGGCCACATCTGCACTCCTCATGCCTCATTGCAGCATGCCTAAGGCTTGTTCACACACATGAGCAGGGACCCTGCACATCTTTCTTTTGGTGTTTTTCAGAGTCAGTAGAAAGGCCTCTTTAGTTTTCAGAACTGTGACCTTAATTGCCTACCGTCTGTAAGCTGTTAGTCTTAATGACCGTTCCACAGGTGCATGTTCATTGAACAAGCATGGGAAACAGTCACCCTTTACAGTGAATATATTTGGATTTTTACGAATTCTCAAAGACGGGGTCCTGAAAATGGGACATTTCTTTTTTTGCTGAGTTTATATCAAGTTGACAAATTTTATTTTGACATTTTATTACTTTACAAAGATCAGCACAGAGCATGATCTTCAGAATTCACTTTCTTTCTGTTAACACAGTGAATTAATAGAATTCCCAGCGAAATCAGTTTAACTAACTTGGACTGTAAGTCGCTTTTGATAAAAGCATCTGCTAAATGGCATATTGTATTATATATTAACTTAAAATTGCATTAAAATGCTCAGATCATTTGCCCTTGTTTCGATCAGAATAGAGCCCTAGTTTTACAATTTGATGAGAAGCTTAAACAAGTCAGGGAAAAGTAATTTGTAGGCCAATTTATTTGAGTTTAATTCGAGGGTTGAAGAAAATTTATATTTTTGAGTTGATTGTGTTCATGTCTCAAATGTTTTTCTGTGCTGCATTTTTACTGTAAAGGCAATACTAGCACACTGGATGGGAACTAAAAGGCAAAGTGGAATACTGTCTTTGTAGGAATCTTAAGAGAAGTTTTACATTTAATTAAACGGTATTGGGTTTATTTTCCATTGTTTGTTGATAATACATGTACTGTCTGCTAACGAAAGTGCAATATGTAATTTTTCCTCCACCAAATGTGCCTTTCTTTGCACTGAGGAGTATAAGTTATGAGGTAGTGCATCGGAGCTATTTTGCAGTTAATATGTATCCTGCTGCTTTTGAAAATGGGGCTTGTTTTCTTGACCAATTAGACCTGTTAGATCACTGGAGGCCCGAGTGGCTGCGGATATTCGCTCTTCCCTTCTACTTGATTGATAAATGAAGGTCACTGATTAGTAAGGAACTCCCCACACCTGGTTGTATAAGTCTTAATTCAAAGGAAAAGCCAGCAGGCGCTAGGTCCTCCATGGAATGGGTTTGACAGCACTGTGTTAATCTACAGTAATTTGGTCAACTGTCAGGTACAACTACTCTGTCAAGATGTATTTTAATTAGTTTGTTTTTCTCTCTTCTGTTGTCATTTGCAATGACTGTCTTTTTCTGTCGGTGTTTACCTTTTTTTTAAAAGTTTATTTTGTAAGGGGTGTGAGTGAATGACTGTTCAGCAGAAGGAACCATTGTTGTACATGAGTCTAATAAATGCAAACGTTCTAATGTCTACGCTTGTCCTCAAGTAAGGGCTAGATTCTAGCAGAGCCGCAATGGCTGATACCCGCGTAAACTGTCAAATCCACGTGGCCCCCGGCTTTATACCTAAAGCGTACATTGCCATTGGCTGCACAGAGTTGCATTAATGAGAAATCCCATGCAGCCTTGTTTATAAGTTTGAACATTGGAATGTGATCTGTAAGTTAAACATCGATTAGGCTGATAGAAATCCTGATTTTCAATTTGAGCGTCATTTCTATATAGCCTACACGTTCTTGTTCTGAACTTCTAAAGCGAGTGGGATGGGTGTGGCTTCATGACAATGAAGAACGGCTGCTCAACCAATTTGACAGCCCCAATGCAGTTACACGGCCAAAACATCAACGTGAGTGTCTGCTATCAGCGGTTAACTCTTGATCTAGGTTGCATCCGTTTCCTCAAAATAAAGTTACATTTCCAAGGAAAACCAAGATACCATGTAACTTTAAAAAAAATGTTTATTGACTTGATATGAAAGAGAACCATGAGGGGAAATACACAAGTATTACGAATACAATACAGGACTAAGATGGGATATGCGCAATATGTCAGCGGGAAAGGTGTTTATGCTGCATATCTCAAAGAATAAAGAATGAGCAGTTTCTTTTTATGAATTCATTTTCAAATTAAATTGACCAGTTTAGGGTAAAGCATTACTTATAGCAAGAAGACAATCCATACTGTTTTATTGTAGCGTTCACATCCCTGTGTGCCTCTCCTTATGCTTCAGTAACCAAAGTGTTGAATGCATGTCTTTCCAACCCATACCATAACCCAATCTAGGTTTCACTCACATTCCACGAACTGTCAGGTCTCACTCAATGACTTGACACTAGTGTTGATCATTACAAATCTGACATGAATATAATTACTTGTGTCCTATGCACACTGCCAAAGACCAGAAAACTCCAAGTTACTTATGATTTTAATGCTGGTTAGGGACCTGACACACAGCATTGGACCTAGTACTTTAACATGAGGGGGATGGGAAAAACATAGTATCCAAGCAACTAGGAGCAGAATCAGATCAACCATACTCTGAGATTCTCCAATTAACCTGAGCTACAGGCACTCCCAGCCTTGTCAGTGTGTCTCCTAGGAGACCAACCCTCTTTCTCCATGACCATGGCCCAGTTTCCCAGAAGTATCTTAAGGCTAAGTTTGTTAGATCCTTCGTAGTAGCCATTGTTACTAGTCACACTTAAAGGCTTGTTAGGCCTATTTACCGACTGCCTCACACCACTTGAAAAGCCAAGTGCATCGTTACATGCTTTTTTTTGTCCTTCCATGTCACTTTATACACAGAAGACCTCTGTTAAACACACAATCAATGGATTTTTATCCATCTCTGTGACCACCGATAACTTTAAATAGGCTACAAAGTGGGCAATGTCTTTGCAATTGTAACAAAATTATGCTTCAAATGAAAACCAAGATGACTATAAATGAGTACACTACATTTGCTTATGTATTTTGATCATATTTAAATCAACATCATGTTCTATTTATCTAATTGTAGGCTACTGTCTGCTATTTCCCTCTATGTAATGTGTAGGAACATTAATGCAATGATGTGCCAAATCTGTGATGTAATGCATTCACGGGTAACCATTATAATAGGCCACCTCGATCTTTTCAGCCATAGGCGATATCTCTCTAGGAGCTGATCTGTCTGACCAGTATTGTGACAATTATTTTAAAGGTCAAATTTGAATGGAGAAAGCGGATCCTAGAGAAGCGCTATCTTTCGAACCTAATAGTGTCGACATGTTCCAACGACGCACTTGCTGAATGTTCTCTCTGCGTGGTGTTTTGGGAAACACATGTTACTACTTCGGCTGTAGGAACAATGCATGATTAAGTTCCAACTACGGCAAGGGTGAAAAGTAAACGACAGCTGACATTACTTCATTCTAGAAGTACGAGAAAAACTAACTTTTGCTAAGTCTGGTGCTTGAAACCAGTCAAACACTAATGTAAATGTTTTTTTTATAATTATCACACTTTTTATATTTGAGCACCTTTTTTTTAATGTGATCCAGTATCGCTGTTTATATTTATTAATATTATTATTGCATAAATCGCAGGTCAATTCTCATATTTAGGGGCTGTATTGATAATGGTAGACCTACAGTTCATGAAATCAATAGGGTGTTTTCCACCTATTGTACTGTGAACACCAGGGAAAGGGTCCATTTTCATTTCAATTCAGTCCATCCTGAAAGGAGTTGGACTCCAACCCTGGTATACAATGCAGCTCCCAAAGTCTTGCAGCAACCTTATTTGAGTGTTTTAATACATGGCTGTGGTTTTCAATTGTACATTCTATACTTCCTCTCCATCGGTCTATTAAGCCAGGGGGTTCCCAAGCTTTTTCACTGGACATTTCTGAGAAATTATAAATACCTCTAAGGTATGCAATGACAGACAAGAGGAAAACTGATGCACTGCCTCATTTTAAAATTGCACCTTGTGCATTCTATTACAATGTTCAAGAGTGAGTTGAAAGACAGGCTCACTCCCCCAGTTTGGTAATCCAGATTGCAAACCTGAACTGTCTGAACGGCTGAATAATCTGAAAAGTGCACATCTGTTACAAATCAGCCGCATCAGTATTATGCAGTTCCTGAAAGAAGAATAAACATGTTCACAAACCTGAAAAGATCTGTATAAATGTTTAGTATTAAGCACTCGTCAAAAACGTTGCTTGAAGTGTTAATATTTTAGTACTTGAAAGCCAAAATGTCCTCTTGAACTCCTATTGTAACCTCCGTTGCAGCCTTAGTGGAGGAGGGGTGTTCTTTGAGGAATCTTGAGTATCCATGGCCTTCTGCCTTAGGCTGGTTTTGGCTGTTTGTCTTGTGATTATCTCAGCCAGTATTCACAAAGATTCTCAGAGTAGGAGTGCTGATCTAGAATCAGGTACCCCCCTATCCATGTAATCTTATTCATTAAGATCTAAAAGGCAAAACTGATCTTAAATCAGCACTCCTAGTCTGAGATGCTTTGTGAATACGGACCCCTGGTTCCTCTGGTGTATGGTCTGATTTATTTTCCAGTCAGTTATGACTCCACTCATTAGACTTAAATATATTTTTGAAATACTAACTGAGAAACTAACAAGCTAAATTGCATATATTTAAGCTTAAAGCACTATACCGAGGCACAATATTATAGACGGCTTGGAAAGACATTTGTTCTATTACAAAGCTTGTGATAACATTACTGTATCATAAAATGACATTATAGGCTTGTTGAGTAACATATGGCACAAAAGGTGAACATGAACATTTGCTTGTTATGGATTTTATGCTTAGTCATTTGTAACGAGGATAAAAAGTACAAAAAAAAGAACAATATGCAAAAAAATAAACATTGCTGGTTCATTCTTGCTAAACAAATGGAATTTAACAAAGTAACAAATCTCAATCAAAAAAGGTACCTATAAATAAAAAGCTAATTAAATACAATTAGTCATATTTTTATTAAAAAGGCCAACAGAACCTGTTACCTAGGGTTTCTTGGTCAGGTAATTGGAGGGGATCCAGCCCTCTTTCATTGGCCCTTCTCCTAGATTTTTACAAAACCACCAGCCGCTGCTGTTCCGCTCCATCACCTCGAACACGGTGCCCTCCTTGAAGCCACCCATCTGATCGTCGCCCTCAAAGTCCGCCACGGCCAAGAACAGCTCCTCCTTACTGGGATCCTTGATCAGAGGAGGCAGCTTATCCCTCGGAGGGCCTGGTTTCTCAATTTTAACCAGGGGCTTTGGGGCCACAGGCACTTTTGCCTTGGGCTCCCCCTTGTCCTTGTCTTTAGGCGGGGGCAGCATGAAGGCCTTGGGTTTAGGGGGAGGTGGTCTGCTGAGCTGGGGGGGAGCAGGCTTGGTGTCTGGGAGCTCTTTCAGGGGAGCTTTGGTTTCTGTGGGGCTGGATGGCTCTGAGGTCTTTTTAGGTGGAGGGGGTCGCCTAGGGAGGACGGCTGGCCTCCCTGGAGGTTCTTTGGGGGGGGGAACGGCGGGTTTGGGGACATCCTGGCTCACTTGTCCGTGGCCATTTTGCTGCTTGGGGGGGAACTTGGGCTCGTCGCTGGCCTTGCCATTGAGAGCATTGGGGGCCGGGGGCATCTTGGGGAGTGCATTGAGAGGGGGGCTGTTGGGACGTGGCATGTTTTGGAGAACATTATTAGGAGGGGGCATCTTGGGGGGTACATTACCAGGAGGCATCTTGGGTAAAGCATTATTAGGGGGGAGGTTGGGCGGCGGCATCTTGGGGAGAGCGTTGCTAGGGCCGTTGTTTGGAGCAGCGCCGTTTTGCTGGCTTGTCTCTGCTGATCCAGAGCCTGGTTCAGCTGGCTTTGAAGGCTTCAGCTTGCTCCTCAGGTTGGTGATATCCAGCTTGTTCTCAGCTGGCGGTTCTGGCTTGGCAGCTGGGACGGGTTTGGGCCGGACTATGGGTTTAGGCTTCATGAACAGTGCAGGGCCGATGGCCTCTGGTTTCTCCTCCGGTGCATCAGGCATGGGCTTGGGTGGTTGCTTAGCCACAGGTTTCAGGTTGAACTTCTTAACCTCCTTGGCGGAGACCTTGTGGCCACACTCCAAACCCATCTCATTCTTCAAATGCAGAGGTTTGTTCGTGACCTCTCTTTTGGGCTCGGGGGGCTTGTCTGGCTTGAAGGGGGCAGCTTTGGGGGTGAGCAGGGGCATGATGACCCCCGGGGCAGGGGTTTTCAAAGGCAAGGGTTTGGATAGGTCTGGCCTGGGTTTCTCCACAGTAATCTCAATGTCCGTGCTCTTGTTGATGGACTCCCTGCGGGGTGGCAGGGCTGGCTTCTCCTCAGTCAGTGGGGCAGACGGGGCTGGGGGCAGGGGACCGGAAAAAGCAGATGCCGCCTTACTGGCACTGGACTTCCAGTCCCTGAGCTTGGGCCGGGCTACGGACTCGCTCCCTGCCGTGGGTTCGTCTGGCAGCGGTTTGGACCAGCTGTCCTCTTGCCCCGCACCGCCAGCAGTGCCATCCTCCAGCTTCAGCTGGACCAAGTCGTTGGGCAGAGGTACAAGGAAGTTGGGGCGCGGGGTCAAGCTGGTCTTCTTGTATTTGTCGATGAAGGTGATAGGGGCCCAGCCCTCTTTGTCTTCAATCTGAATGTACCACCAGCCACTGGAGTTCTTCTCTATCACCTGAAAAACAGAAATGAATGAGAATTCAAGGAATCAGGAATCAATACACAGCAGGGGAAGCAGTTAATGCCCTTCCATTCAATCAAAAACGGTTCTCTAGGTTGAATTTAGTAGGCTGTTCACATTCAAGCAAAAACCATCTACCAATGTGTGATGAGTCTCACCTCCACTTTGACCCCAGCCTGGAAGCTGATGCCGTCGGGGATGGTGGTCTGGAAGTCTGCGATGGTATAGAACTCCTCCTCCACCTGGGGAGGGGTGGGTGGCTTGGGCAGGTTCTGCCCCCTCGGCTAAACGGAGGGAGGGTGTGAATAAAGAGTAAGTCCTTATCAGGTTTGACTTGTGGCAGGTCAAAACAATGCAAAACTCATTTAGTCAAATGCCTTTGTTAATGAGTGCTGTTGGCGTCTCATTGTGCGGTTAACTGGTTGGAGCGGGGTACTTACGATGGTGAGATCCCTGCGTGGAGGTGGTCTCTGTCTAGCCCCTTGTTCTGTAAAGGAAAAGGCACAGCACACCTAATCAGTCTCAAAACACTGCCTGCGTTGACATCGACTGCTCATATCAGGAGATATTAGTTCCAGACAGAGGGAAACCAAGGGCTTTATTCAATCTGAAAAGATTTCTACATTTTAAAAGGTGATGATTGCACCGACATTAGCAGTGTTTACCGTGAATGCAGTCTCCGCTAAAAGTGGGAACATTGCCTTTAAATTTCAACCACACTGTAAAGGTGAACTTCTGCCATACAGATTGAAGAGACCCAAAGAGAGCGAGATTACCCACTGGGCACACCACGTCATTCCAATGTGGACATTTTGGTAATGTTTGGTTGTGTTACTCTGACATTTCAACCTTTTTAATTCAGCAACTCATAAAGACAGACAGAAGTTTGTTGAATGTGTTTTCAGTATGCTGTCAACCATCTAAAAGCACAACCACATTTGAAATGAAAAACAATATCAGAGTTTTGGGGGGGGGGGTTTAGTTGTCATCTAAATGTCTTATCACTAGGGCTGTGAAGTCATAGAAGTTTGGATGATGCTAATTACGGAAACCCATTGCAAATGGTCATGGGTTTCCGTAATAACCGTTTGAATAGCAAAAAATATAAAATAATATTAGACACTTTTCCTGACTGCATGTGCTGCCATAGAAATGGAATGAATTGAACGGGTGTCCCCATTTAAGTCAATGGTTGCATAAGGGGTGGACTGGTGGCCATTTCGAGTGTACCCTTATCAAAGACGGTCTATTATTATATTGACAAGATAGTCAAGTGACCGCTCTAACAACGGAAATACATGTCCTCAAAGATGGAAGGCAGACGGGAGGAGGCAAGATCAGGTGGAGACCGTTCTAGCCAATGAGAGGGCAGATAAGCGTGTGAACAACAGGCCATAGAGAGCTTATTTTTAGGTGCGTTTGTAAATTACCTCCATTGTGTCAGAGTGCGCTCTGAGTCGTTTGTAAATTCAGAGTGATTCGCTCTCGGAGCGTTCAGAGCGCACACTGGACTAAGGAGTAGGGTTGATCTGAGCGTTCTGACCTCAACACCAGTCAAGTGCCAACTGTCCAAAGTTGGCTAGCTTGTTAGCTACTTCCAGAAACAAATGAGAGAACACCCCACTGACCATTTTACTCGCCCTAGCAGAGCTGGTTAGGCTGTTCGTATGTTATCTAGAGTGTTAGTGACTAACTGTGCAACTGGCAATGATTGAATTATGTTTTCTTGCTGACAACAGTCACATTCAACAAGTGTTGCATGTTTGTAAATTCATGAGTTATTCTGCACTCTGGTACACTAAGATGATAGTGCTCGGAAATCAGAGTAGCTAGCCTAAATGGCTCTGTCACAGACATTATAATGGCACTGATACAAAGGATGCGATCGTAAACTCACTCTGGCTATCTCCACGTTAAAGCATTACATTTTTTATTTTTTTCATCGTTGGCTTATTTGATCTCAGCTCAGTTGGGCGGCAGGTAGCCTAGTGGTTAGAGCGTTGGGCCAGTAACCCGAAAGGTTGCTAGATCGAATCCCCGAGCTGCCCCTGAACAAGGCAGAGCGACAGGTCGTCCTAGGTCGTCCTAGGTCGTCGTTGTAAATAAGAATTTGTTCTTAACGGACTTGCCTAGTTAAATAAAGGTTAATAAAAATAAAAAGTAGAGCAAATCAGCCAACGATGAAAACTTAAAGAACTTTATGACAACGGCGATATGAAGTAGTTTTTTTCAAAGTTGCCGAAATGCGTCAGTTTATATCAGTGCGACCATTCGATCGAATAAGCGTGACGTAGCAATTAAATGATTTATGAATCAAATTCGAAACCTTTTCATTGACCTCCTTACAAAAAAAACATTTTTTTGTGGACAGATTCTGGGCTGAGTAAAACTTCTTGCTTTGACTCTTCGTCTCTGCCCATAGGCACAGAGCACGCATCAATAGGTGCTGTGATTTGTTGATTCAACTCAACTGACATTACAAAAAAATACACAAGCTACATTTTAGTATGAACATTCTACATTACCATGGAGTTTATTCCATCACAATACCGGGCACTCATTGTAAGTATACGCATGGGTTTACCAATCAAATTGCCAGGGTTAGAGGTTCCAAGCCCACTCTATTCATCGTTTGCTACACCACTTTGCTTGTTTCAGCAAGGGGCAACAAAGTTTCATTATGTTGTTAAAAGTCCATGTTATTGCAGAAACGCACGAATGCCTGGCTGTCCTGTATTCAGTGAGCTGTTCGTTCCCTATGACTTATTTTATATTCATGGCTGTCTTCATCCATAACCGGTAATTGTGCCATCCCTAGTTATCACTGCTCTTTCAACCATTTTAAAAGCACAATATAGTTCAAATAGGAATACAATGTCAGATATTTTGATTATTTATACAACAACTTAATGTGTTTATCACTGTGCTTTATCTAATAGCAGAACCACATGATCTGGATTGCAGTTGAGATTACATTAAAAGTACATCGTGCAAGTGATCAATGCGGTTCGAGATCCTGCACAGATTATTACAGCAATTGTGAAGATCTCCACAGACCTGTGACCCTTGCATTATCTTGAACATGCATACTTTCTACGATTACATAAAGATATCTAGAGTTACAATAACCTCAATGTGGCCATGGGCGCGTTACTCATTTTAGCATTGAATACATACTGTCACATTCATTTAAGATACACTTAATCATTTTAGGCTATTAACTGTATTAAAAGTAGTATTGAATTGTGTAAGGTTGACAACAAAACCAATTATCAACGTTTAAAGGAGGAGATGTAAAGCACAACCAAATTCCAATGGTAAAAACAATTAGATTTTTTGTCAGTATGTTTTCAGAGAGAGTCAAACCTTATTTGATTTAGTCCAACTCTTTAACTTAGATTTTTAAAGATGAAGACGTGAATCCAACATATCAATTATTACATTTGTAGGCAAACTGGTATTAAAGCCAGACTAAGTCCGTGGCACAGATGGAACTATCCAACCAGAAGATACTGGGTATTGAAGGAGATGTTTGTCTACAAATGAATCATTGATATGTTGGATTCACGTCTCCATCTCAACGAAAAATCTAAAATTAAAGAATAGAACTAAATCCAGTCAAATCAAACTTTAAATGCACTTTACGCAAAGTTTGATTTTGATTTAGTCCTTTTCTTTAACCTTAACTTTTGGTTAAAATGGAGTGAATCCAACACATTATTAACTTTAATTTTGCCTCATGCAGCGTGACACATCTCCTCCGCATAGAGTTGATCAGGCTGTTGATTGTGGTCTGTGGAATGTTGTCCCACTCCTCTTCAATGGTTGTGCGAAGTTGCTGGATATTGGCGGGAACTGGAACACGTTGATCTAAAGAATCCCAAACAACATGCTCAAAGGGTGACACGTCTGAGTATGCAGGCCATTTTCAGCTTCCAGGAACTGTGTACCGATCCTTGCGACATGAGGCTGTGCATTATGCTGAAACGTGAGGCGATGACGGCGAAATGAATGGCACGACAATGGGCCTCAGGATCTTGTCACAGTATCTCTGTGCATTCAAATTGCCATCAATAAAATGCAATTTGTGTTTGTTGTCTGTAGCTTATGCCTGCCAATACCATAACCCCACCGCAACCATGGGGAACTCTGTTCATAACGTTGACATCAGCAAACTGCGGTTGTGAAGCCGGGTGGATGTAGTGCCAAATTCTGTAAAATGACGGATGCAGCTTATGGTAGAGAAATCAACATTAAATTGTCTGGCAACAGCTCTGGTGGACATTTCTGCAGTCAGCATGCCAATTGACAACTGCACATTTTAGAGTGGCCTTTTATCGTCCCTAGCACAAGGAGCAACTGTGTAATTGTCATGCTATTTAATCAGCTTCTTGAAATGCCACACTGGTCAGGTAGATGGATTATCTAGGCAAAAAAAGTGCTCACCAACAGGGATGTAAAACAAATTGCGCAGAACATTCTTAGAGAGAAGCTTTTTGTGCGTATGGAACATTTCTGGGATCTGTTATTTCAGCTCATGAAACATGGGACCAACATTTTACATAGTGCATTTATATGTTTGTTCAGTATAAATATAGTGCATTCGGAAAGTATTCAGACCCCTTCCCTTTTTCCACCTGTTACATTACAGCCTTATTTGAAAATTGATTTTTTTTTAATCTACACACCAAACCCCATAATGACAAAGCGAACAGGTTTTTTAGAAATATTTATATTTAAAAAACTGAAATACCTTATTTACATAAGTATTCAGCCCCTTTGCAATGAGACTCGAAATTGAGCTCAGGTGCATCCTGTTTTCATTGATCATCCTTGAGATGTTTCTACAACTTGATTGGAGTCCACCTGTGGTAATTTAAATTTATTGGACATGATTTGGAAAGGCACACACCTGTCTATATAAGGTCCTACAGTTGACAGTGCATATCAGAGCAAAAACCCAAGCCATGAGATTGAAGGAATTGTCCGTAGACCTCCGAGACAGGATTGTGTTGAGGCACAGTTTTGGGGAAGGGTAACAAAGAATGTCTGCAGCATTGAAGGTCCCCAAGAACACAGTGGCCTCCATCATTCTTAAATTAAAGAAGTTTGGAACCACCAAGACACTTCCTTGAACTGGCCGCCCGGGGGAGAAAGGCCTTGGTTAGGGAGGTGACCAAGAAACCGATGGTCACTCTGACAGAGCTCCAGAGTTCCTCTGTGGAGATGGGAGAACCTTCCAGAAGGACAACCATCTCTGCAGTACTCCACAAATCAGGCTTTTATGGTAGAGTGGCCAGACAGAAGCCACTCCACAGTAAAAGGCACAACAGCCCGCTTGGAGTGCACCAAAAGGCACCTGAAGGACTGTCACACCATGAGAAACAAGATTCTCTGGTCTGATGAAACCAAGATTGAACACATTGTCCTGAATGCCAAGCGTCACATCTGGAGGAAACCTGGCACCTTCCCTATGGTGAAGCATGGTGGTGGCAGCATCATGCTGTGGGGATGATTTTCAGTGGCAGGGACTGGGAGACTAGTCAGGATCGAGGGAAAGCTGAATCGTGCAAAGTACAGAGAGATCCTTGATGAAAACCTGCTCCAGAGTTCTCAGGACCTCAGACTGGGGTGAAGGTTCACCTTCCAACAGAACAATGACCCTAAGCACACAGCCAAGACAATGCAGGACTGTCTTCGGGATAAGTCTCAATGTCCTTGAGTGGCCCAGCCAGAGATTTGTCCTGCTGAAAGTTGAATTTGTCTCCCAGTGTCTGTTAGAAAGCAGACTGAACCAGGTTTTCTGTGAGGATTATGCCTGTGCTTAGCTCTATGCCATGTCCTTCCCTAGTCCTTGCCGATGACAAGCATACCTATAACATGTAGCATGGAATATTGTTATTCTGTACAGGCTTCTTTCGTTTCACTCTGTCATTTAGGTTAGTATTGTGGAGTAATGTTGTTGATCCATCCTCACTTTTCTCCTATCATAGCCATTAAACTCTGATTGTTTTAAAGTCATTATTGTCATGACATTTGGTTTCCATTGGGGTGTCCATTATTGTTACTATGCCCGTTGGTGCGTGTGAGTACCTGTTCTGTGTGTTTTGGGCTTTCGTGCCCTTGTGGATTGCGCAGATGATTATGGGTCTCGTCACGTGTGATAATCATTGGGCGCTTGTGTTATTTATTCGAGGTACTCCTCGCTCTTTTGTTTTGGTTTCAACCCTGTGGTTTGTTTGTTCTTTGTCCCTGTGCCGTTACATGGCACGCTGTAATTTGGGGCTTAATTAAAAACCCTTATTACGCATTCCTGCGTCTGTCTCCCGACTCTTCATACCAGCGTGACAGTTAAAACCCTGGATGAGAGACCAAAGGGATAGCTGTAGATTAACTCTCCAGTAGGAGGTGCCGCCCAGCCCATTGTTTTATTATTGTAGTGGATATGATGTTGAAAATCTGATGTTGTTTCAAAGGAAAACATTTAACATTTTATACACGGTTTGTCTGAAAAATGGTTACCATGACATAATCCTGTGCTAAAAAAAATTACCCTCAAAACAACAGTTGAGGACTTTTTTGCAAATCCAACGTAGACTCCACGTCACAATACGTTGACAATTTACTTTGAAACAACATTGGTTCAGCCAGTTGGTGCCCAGTTGGCAGAGAGCGAGAGAGAGATTAGTGAGTAGAGCGTGAGAGACCATAGAAAGAGAGCGAGAAAGGAGAGAGAGAGAGAAAGAAGGAGAGAGCACTGTTTGATGTAGACTAATTAAATCTGGAGACTGGGGACTTCGGCTCTAATGCGATGTGTAATGCATCCTCACCGATGGAGGTGTAGTTGAGGAAAGCATTCAGGTCCTCAATTACTTACACACTGTAGGAATAAAAAGGGGATGTTTTACATTACTCAGGCATTGATTTAGAGAGCCTCGCAGGAAGGAGACTGAGGAAGCATCCCTCATACAGATGGGACGTCTTGGTAACACTACTTAAGCCTGCATAATAAAGCCTGCATAATGTATAATGCTTTATTATATCTTATAGGGTTGGTAATGTATTTTAATAACGCCTACCTGCAGGCATTAAGTAGGGCGTTACAGCTGTTTGTTGTTAAACTAGTTAGTTGTTTACATTTCTAGTTCCTACTCACTGTGCTGCTTGGCAAAGGGGGAGAAGCCCTTGTCTTTCTGATCCTTGTTGTCTCCTCGGCTCTCCTTGGCTTGGTTCTGTTGACTCTGCTGCTTAGAGAATCCGTCCAGGTCGTTAGTGCTGGAGTGGCCCGCTGCCCCTGCCACCAGCTTCTGGCTCAGGATGTCGGCCTTCTTCAAGTAGGACGCCGGGGCCCAGCCCTCCTGTCCCTGGTACCTGTAGAGGGCAGCAAAGAGGTTACGTTCACAGCTTCAATAGAGAGAGAAACAACAACAAAGGCCTTATTTAGTAGAAACAAACAACCAACTCTGATCCACACACTCAATGAAATGCACATGCACACAGAGCCAACATGCATTCACTGTATACAGACACACTTCTGGGGTATTGTGTTTTACCTGATCTTCCACCAGCCCTCAAGGTTCTTCTGCATGACCTCCACAGTCATGCCACTTTCTAGGTCGATCTCATCTTGGTCTCGCGCTGCATATGGGTAGATCACTGTGTACTTCTCCTCTGGAAATGGCAAAGAACACATGACATTAGGTGATGTCTTTTTCATCTTGCATACTAACTTTTAAAAGAATGTCAATCAAGCAGATGGGAGTCAACAAATTGGCAGGGACAGCACATTATGTAGCAACGCACATGCCCCTCCTATCTGAGGATCGGTCTATTTCAGCCATCTATTTCCTGTGTTTGAGGGGTGAATAATTCACCTGTCACTTAAATCTCGCTGGATTAATTGCTTTCATTTTACTCATGCGACTCTTTCATACGCTTGCTTGTGCCTGTCGTTTTTCTCCCGTTTAAACGTTTGTAACGAGCTGTCAAACACACCCAGGTAATGGCTGAAATTGGCTCAATGGAATACATCGTCTTTCCATTACAACTAAACAAAAAAAGTTTTCATTGTGAAGGGTTTAAACACTGTTTCCCATGCTTGTTCAATGAACCATAAACAATTAATGAACATGCACCTGTGGAATGGTCGTTAAGACACTAACAGCTTACAGACGGTAGGCAATTATGGTCACAGTTATGAAAACTTAGGACACTAAAGAGAACTTTCTACTGACTCTGAAAAACGGCAAAAGAAAGATGCCCAAGGTCCCTGCTCATCTGCGTGAACAAGCCTTAGGCATGCTGCAAGGAGGCATGAGGAGTGCAGATGTCCATACTGTGAGATGCCTAAGACAGTGCTACAGGGAGACGGGACGGACAGCAGATCGTCCTCGCAGTGGGCAGACCACGTAACACCTGCACAGGATTGGTACATCCAAACATCACACCCACGGGACAGGTACAGGATGGCAACAACAACTGCCCGAGAGGCTGGACTGAGGTCTTGTAGGCCTGTTGTAAAGGCAGGTCCTCACCAGACATCCCTGGCAACAACGTTGCCTATGGGCACAGACCCACCGTCGCTGGACCAGACAGGACTGGCAAAAAGTGCTCTTCACTGATGAGTCGCGGATTTGTCTCACCAGGGGTGATGGTGGGATTCGCATTTATCGTCAAAGGAATGAGAGTTACACAGAGGCCTGTACTCTGGAGCAGGATCGAGGTGGAGGGTCTGTTATGGTCTGGGGCGGTGTGTCACAGCATCATCAGACTGAGCTTGTTGTCATTGCAGGCAATCTCAATGCTGTGCGTTACAGGGAAGACATCCTCCCTCGTGTGGTACCCTTCCTGCAGGCTCATCCTGACATGACCCTCCAGCATGACAATGCCACCAGCCATACTGTGTGTGATTTCCTGCAAGACAGGAATGTCAGTGTTCTGCCATGGCCAGCGAAGAGCCCGGATCTCAATCCCATTGAGCACGTCTGGGACCTGTTGGATCGGAGGGTGAGGGCTTGGGCCATTCCCCCCCAGAAATGTCCGGGAACCTGCAGGTGCCTTGGCAGAAGAGTGGGTAACATCAGTTTATAAGAACGCTAAAGCTTCGTCGGGGATTTAACGCATCGTCTCGACAGATCACCCCCAATTTGTTTTGGGATTGGTGTTATTTTTTGGTGGAATTTTTAAAAAGGAATAATTGAATACAGTTTAAATTACAATTTAACACCAGGAAAAATACTGGACGCTCTGGCCGATCAGTAGGGTTGATCACAACGGCAGTCAAGCACCCAAGCTAACTGTCTAGCTTGCTAGCTACTTCCAGACACAAATGAGAGAACACCTCACTCTGATGATTTTACTCGCCCTAGCAGAGCTGGTTAGGCTGTGTTTACGCTATCCAGAGTGTTGGTGACTGTAACTGCTGCCGGCAACAATTTAATTACGCTTTTTTGTTGGCCAACGTTTACTGACACCGGCCATATTCAACAGGTGTTGAGCGTTTGTAAATTATTCTGCGCTCTGGCACTGTCCTATGTCTGATCTCGCAAACAATGTAAAGCAGTAATCTAGTGCCAAACGTGTAGATTGTAAATTTGAGAGTATCCTGCTATTGACACAATTGTTGAGTTATGCAACAGTAAGTGATGACAACAACAGTAGTTAATGAGGCAGTCTAGACAGTGCAAGTATATGTAAATACAGTACAACTCATCTATATAAATGCATCTCTACCCTGTACCTTAGAGACTGCTTCCCTATGTACAGTGCCTTGCGAAAGTATTCGGCCCCCTTGAACTTTGCGACCTTTTGCCACATTTCAGGCTTCAAACATAAAGATATAAAACTGTTTTTTTTGTGAAGAATCAACAACAAGTGGGACTCAATCATGAAGTGGAACGACATTTATTGGATATTTCAAACTTTTTTAACAAATCAAAAACGGAAAAATTGGGCGTGCAAAATTATTCAGCCCCCTTACGTTAATACTTTGTAGCGCCACCTTTTGCTGCGATTACAGCTGTAAGTCGCTTGGGGTATGTCTCAATCAGTTTTGCACATCGAGAGACTGAATTTTTTTCCCATTCCTCCTTGCAAAACAGCTCAGCTCAGTGAGGTTGGATGGAGCGCATTTGTGAACAGCAGTTTTCAGTTCTTTCCACAGATTCTCGATTGGATTCAGGTCTGGACTTTGACATTCTAACACCTGGATATGTTTATTTTTGAACCATTCCATTGTAGATTTTGCTTTATGTTTTGGATCATTGTCTTGTTGGAAGACAAATCTCCGTCCCAGTCTCAGGTCTTTTGCAGACTCCATCAGGTTTTCTTCCAGAATGGTCCTGTATTTGGCTCCATCCATCTTCCCTGTCCCTGCTGAAGAAAAGCAGGCCCAAACCATGATGCTGCCACCACCATGTTTGACAGTGGGGATAATGTGTTCAGGGTGATGAGCTGTGTTGCTTTTACGCCAAACATAACGTTTTGCATTGTTGCCAAAAAGTTCAATTTTGGTTTCATCTGAGCAGAGCACCTTCTTCCACATGTTTGGTGTGTCTCCCAGGTGGCTTGTGGCAAACTTTAAACGACACTTTTTATGGATATCTTTAAGAAATGGCTTTCTTCTTGCCACTCTTCCATAAAGGCCAGATTTGTGCAATATACGACTGATTGTTGTCCTATGGACAGAGTCTCCCAGCTCAGCTGTAGATCTCTGCAGTTCATCCAGAGTGATCATGGACCTCTTGGCTGCATCTCTGATCAGTCTTCTCCTTGTATGAGCTGAAAGTTTAGAGGGACGGCCAGGTCTTGGTAGATTTGCAGTGGTCTGATACTCCTTCCATTTCAATATTATCACAGTGCTCCTTGGGATGTTTAAAGCTTGGGAAATCTTTTTGTATCCAAATCCGGCTTTAAACTTCTTCACAACAGTATCTTGGACCTGCCTGGTGTGTTCCTTGTTCTTCATGATGCTCTCTGCGCTTTTAACGGACCTCTGAGACTATCACAGTGCAGGTGCATTTATACGGAGACTTGATTACACACAGGTGGATTGTATTTATCATCATTAGTCATTTAGGTCAACATTGGATCATTCAGAGATCCTCACTGAACTTCTGGAGAGAGTTTGCTGCACTGAAAGTAAAGGGGCTGAATAATTTTGCACGCCCAATTTTTCAGTTTTTGATTTGTTAAAAAAGTTTGAAATATCCAATAAATGTCGTTCCACTTCATGATTGTGTCCCACTTGTTGTTGATTCTTCACAAAAAATACAGTTTTATAGTGCATGGTATGAATTTGATGTTCCTCCTTCCAATAAATGTCTAGGGTCTTATTTTGGTGACATGATGATAGGTGCTTGACTACCGTCTTGACAAATCAAAACATTCTCGATCTTATCCATAATAATCTCATCATGTAGACTATCCTACCCGCACAGCCTAGCCGTACTGTATCTGCAAACTGTTCGCTAGAGCGCAAGTACCAAGACCAGAATAGGTACATTTTGATATTTAACGCAACAGTTTGTGAAAACTATCGGTATAGTTGAAAATGCGATAGAAACACATTGAACATTGGGTTTGTATTAGGTACATGAAACCTTAAGCAGAAAAGTTGATTGTGTGCACTACATCACTCACTGATTTGTATTTGCAACAAGTCTGTTTGGTATGAATACACCACTAGTGGGAAAATGTGCATATTTTGGATGGAAAACAGTAAAAAAAAATGTTAGCTTGCTACACTAATTTACCAGTCAACCTAAACTCATTGTAATCAGTGCCGAATTACCAACCATGTGCCCAGGGTCCCTGACCTCCAGGGGGCCCCCATTTGGATTTTGTTAGTCCGTCTCACTGAGATATTATATTAACATTGCAAAATGTGTAGAATTGCAGGAAATTAGCTGTATAAAATAAATCTGTAAAGCTAAATGTATCGGTTTACCGTTTGTTAATAAAATACCTTTTTCCGCTAACAGATCCCTCTGGACGTATGAAATTATTGTTTTTAATCCCGGTCCTGAGTAAATGGATAGCGGCTAATTGTATAGCTAATAGGCTACGTGTTTGTAGATCGACTGAGGTGAAGCTGCAGCAAACAATGTTTGTTTTTGGCTGTTCTCCAAAATTGTATAGAAATTCCGTAAATAAGCTGCAACTTTCTTTACATTTCTTGGATGGAATTTTCTGAACCTAATCTCCCACTATCTGCTAGTGGATGTAAAGTGTTAGCCCCCAGTACACCATTCCCAGATCATAAACTAGTAATCAGTTGACCGCTTTCAGCGAGTGTTTCCTTGTAGACAGAGCCTGGGCGGGATCTAACTTGTGGAGTAAGAAGACATGCAACACACATCATGCAACACAAAACATCAGTGAGACACAAGACAGAATTACAACTACGCTAGCATTAGGAGTTCAGGGCAATTGCACAGTAACATATTTGCGCTTTGACTCAGTCTTTTCACATTAAAATGTATGCCAAACAAAAAAACATTGATATAAAGATTTAACAATAGAACTATATCCACACGGACTACTTTTAACTATTTCTATTATTTTTTGTAACAAAAAAACTAATTCTGTGGAAGAACTGTGCAGGTGCAAACTTTGGTAACAGATTACGGTAAAATCTCCCTCAGGTTCTCTTAAAAATCTGCTCCAAATCACGATTCAAAGATGTCTGCAGAAAGAATGGGGTGTAAGCTATGACATGGCACCTTGAGTTCAATATATATTTTGGTTATTCAACTACAGTAACACTGTACTATGCTATCCAAACTTGTGAAACATACGTCTATGATAGGTTCAGATTTGGTCCAGTCCATCTGTGGACGTTAATATCAAGGCCAGGGTAGACTGACCAAATTTCAACTACTTTTCGATGTCCGGTGTCAGTCGGTGCTCAGAGGGTGAGGAAACTGGTTACAGTAAATGGAAAGAGAGGGGTTACATGGGTAGGTGTCAGTAAGAGTTGTGAGAGGTGATATTAATTGAATAGAGAGAGAGAGAGGGAGGGGTTTTCCAGACTCAGTTTTAACACTCTTGGTTTGACCACCAAACAACAGTCAAAGAAAACATTTATGAGCTGGACACAGCAGTATGCCAGTGGAAGGGAGGACAGTAGCAGGTGACCCAACTGTGATTTGTGACTATTATGATTTCCCATTGTAGCCAATTCAGGTGCAGTAATTCCGTTTAATTTTAATCACTTCATAATTCATAAACAGAATTTGCATCAGTAAAATCATTATAACTAATTGGTAGGTCTACCAATACTTGTTACTTCTGTGAACTTTCATTATCCTCCCTCACAAGAGAGCGAAAATATCTTAAAGGTACCTTTGTATATACAGTGTATGTGGACACCCCTTCAAATTAGTGAATTTGGCTATTTCAGCCACACCCATGCAATCTCCATAGACAAACATTGGCAGGAGAATGGCCTTACTGAAGAGCTCAGTGACTAGGATCAACAATGGCTCAGCTGCAAAGTTGTAGGCCACACAAGCTCACAAAATTGGACCGCCAATTGCTGAAGAGCGTAGCGTGCTCAAATCGTCTGTACTCGGTTGAAGTACTCACTACTGAGTTCCAAACTGCCTCTGGGAGCAACGTCAGCACAAGAAATCTTCGTCATGAGCTTCATGAAATGGCTTTCCATGGCTAAGCAGCAGCACACAAGCCTAAGATCACCATGTGCGATGCCAAGAGTTGGCTGGCGTGGTGTAAAGCTTGCTGCCATTGGACTCTGGAGCAGTGAAAATTCTGAATCAAGCTTCACCATCTGGCAGTCCGACGGAAAAATCTGGATTTGGCGTATGCCAGGAGAACACTACCTGCCCAATGCATAGTGCCAACTGTAAAGTTTGTTGGTGGAGGAATAATGGTCTGGGGTTGTTTTTCATGGTTCGGGCTAGGCCCCTTAGTCCCAGTGAAGGGAAATCTTAACACTACAGCATATGACATTCTAGACAATTCTGTGCTTCCAACTTTGTGGCAACAGTTTTGGGAACAACCTTTCCTGTTTCAGCATGACAATGCCCGTGCACAAAGCGAGGTCCATATAGTAAAGGTTTGTTGAGATCGGTGTAGAATAACATGCAAAGAGTCCTGACCTCAACCCCTTCAAACAACTGTGGGATGAATTGGAACCCCGACTGCGAGCCAGGCCTAATCACCCAACATCAGTGGCCAACCTCACTAATACTCTTGTGGCTGAATGGAAGCAAGTCCCCGCATCAATGTTCCAGCATCTAGTGAAAAGCCTTCCCAGGAGAGTGGAGGATGTTACAGTAGCAAAAGGGGGGGGGGGGGGGACCAACTACATATTATTGCCCATGATTTTGTAATAAGATGTTCAACGAGCAGGTGTCGACATATTTCTGGTCATGGAGTGTATGTGGTTTTTGGTAACATAATTACAAGGCACTACGCAATTTTTTTTTACTTACAGAAGGTAAAGAATTTCTCCAAAGCTAAATATAAAAAGTCTTTATTAGTTGGCAGGGGTCTGTATGTCAACATTGTGTTTTGATGCATTTCTGATTCCTTAAGAATTTTTCTGCTAGATGTTTTCTAAGATCCCTTTTCCATCTGTTTATTCAGAAATCAAAGCCTTTTAATTATACCAAATGTTTAAAATGGAAAATGGCTAAAATGTATCTATGCCTTCGTTCCCCAAAAATATAGACTCTTAGCATCCATTTGACATGCTCCTATGAACTTCACATGTTGGTGCTCATGGGTCCTTTTTACATGGAAATACCCTTCACTTGTAACAGATTGTTTTTTAGAACTAATCCATAACGGGTCCATTTTTAGGTCTACTGAATTAAAGTGATTGTTACACAAATATTCTATTTAGAAAGAACAAACAATCTCAAATGTCATATTTCACTGAAATAACAGTAAAAGTGAGAAAGTGTTTTTCTCCACAGCATGCCATCGAGAGAACAAATCATACCAACATAAAGGTAGCATTCATTACAATCCATGCCACACATGCATGTCTTGCCTCAGTCTTAGGCTTGGGTTGGTCATGCATGGGTTTTTCATGCTAAACATGACATTTTCCACACAGATAGAGAAAAGGGAGAAAAGAGTCGTGCGCTCCACCTTGCCCAAAGCCTGTGCTGAACAGATCCCCTAACGTTCGCCGGCGGCCCACAAGGCTCGGCAGTGACCAGTATCTCCGGGACACTGACAGCAGAGCACAGTGGGCAGCAGGAAGTAAGTAAACAGGAAGTAAATACGCTGGCTCTGTTTTCTTAGTTCCATAGAAGATTATAGAGGACTCTTCATTGTATCTGCCCTATTATGGCCTCTGAGCACACTAGCTTCTCCATTTAAGTATTACATTTTCTTCTACTTCTATGAGTTGGTAAACAAACTGAAAGGGTGCATACTGCCATCTGGAGTGTGTTGTTTGAACAGCTATAGTATAAAGCCAAGGTTGGCGATTAATTGCCACCTGCAGTTATGGAATGTTTGCTCACAAGCATAATTAATTGGCTGATCCCTCCTGCTGACCCAGATGGAATTATGTGATCCTTCCTTAACCCATAGGAATTCCTCAATGGCACTCCCCATGCTAAAAAGGGCATCTGGGCACTAGAGTCCTCTATTTATCTCTATGGTTGGTTCGAACACTGCATTCATAACCAAAGGTGGAATGTAATACATACGATTGGGAACTCGCAATTTCTAGTGGGAAACACATGTCATCCCTAAGCTCCGACTTCTCCCACATGCTGACCTCTGACGTCACCTACTAAGGAGATGACCTTGATAACAGCATTTTCTGCAGTTAAAACAAAACATTATTTATAAAAAAGCAATCTATTAATATGGTTTTTGAACAGTATAATTTGTTTACAAGCATGATCGCTGTATTTCTTGTTTATAGTTGATGCAGCTTGTTGGCCATTAGCCAATTGGCATTTCTCAACAGGTTCAAAGCACGTGATAGCATCCAACTTCACAACTGGTATTTACCACCTTCCCACTTGGTTATGAACGCAGCATCATCGACGGGCAGAGACAGGTGAAGGTGATAGACAGTCAGAGGTCATTTTCCCACATACATTACGTAATGTAACGATTTCAAGACATCCTGCTTCCAAGATTAATTCATTACAGTTCCACATTTCTCCTACATCTTAAATCAACGAGGACACACTGTTTTGCGTCATAATGACTTGGCAGCAAACGTTGAGTTTTGATTGTGAGCTGCTCCTTATGGCTGCCAATGTGATCAGTAATTACAGTAGGCCTATGTTTTGCGACAGACAGAGCGAGTTACCTTCCTCGCCGGGAAGGGAGAAGTCGTCAGGGTCATCCTGGGCCTCCAGGCAGGTGGCAGGGACCCAGCCTTGGGCCTCGTCTGAACTAACAAACCACCAACCTGCACACAAAGAGCAAAACACACACAAACACAGAAGAGTCCGTCACACAGCAGAGGCTCTCTCTAGGTCCTGTATTGGCCTGTATTGGCTATTTGGAAGGCTCTGAGGACAACGTGATAGCATTATGCTGCTGCTATTTAGCAGTCGTCTTGGTACACATTAAAGTACCTGTATCTCAGGTGCATTCAAGTATAATAACATTCTTTCAGTTGATGGGGGGGGGGGTTGCTTTATAAAACACGTTAAGGCCGCCAGGACTCATGTCCCAAATGGCACCCTATTCCCCTTATAATGGACTACTATTTACCAGGGCCAACACTATATAAACAAGTGTCATTTGGGACGCAACCTCAGTCATTTAGCTAAAGTCTGCCGCCATCTGATCCAGGTCTCGTACCAGACTCATTCTTCTCGATGACCTCCACCGTCTGTCCCACGTGCAGGCTGATCTCAGAGCTCTCCTGTTTCTCATAGTCCGTGACGGCCACATACTGGTCTAGGAGCAGAGGGTCAGCTGAGGTGGAGTCTCCTGCAGGGAGGGACACAGAGCACACATACATGTACAGTGCCAGTCAATAGCTGGACACACCTACTCATTGAAGGATTTCTCTTTATTTTGACAATTTCTACATCGTAGAATAATAGTGAAGACATCTAAATTATGAAATAACACATTTGGAACAATGTAGTAACAAAGTGTAAAACAAATCAAAACATATTTTATATTCTTCAAAGTAGCCACCCTTTGCCTTGATGACAGCTTTGCACACTAGGAGTTCCCACATATTCTGAGCACTTGTTGGCTGCTATTCAATCACTCTGCAGTCCAACTCATTCCAAACCATCTCAATTGTTGTTAAGGTTAGGTGATTGTGGAGGCTGATGCATCTGATGCAGCACTCCATCACTCTCCTTGGTTAAATAGCCCTTACACAGTCTGAAGGTGTGTTTTGGGTCATTGTCCTGCTGAAAAACAAATGATAGTGGCACTAAGTGCAAACCAGATGGGATGGTGTATTGCTGAAGAATGTTGTGGTACACCTGTTTATTGAAATGCATTCCAGGTGACTACCTCATGAAGCTGGTTGAAAGAATGCTAAGACTGTGCAAGCTTGTCATCAAGGCAAATGGTGGCTATTTTGAATAATCTAAAATATTTGGATTTGTTTAATACTTTTTTGGTTACTACATGATTCCATATGTGTTATGTCTTTACTATTACTCTACAACAAAGAAAATAGTCAAAATAAAGAAAGACCCTGGAATGAGTAGGTGTGTCCAAACTTTTGACTGGTACTGTAGATCTGAACTCTCTACCAACCACACCACCGCAGATAGAGGATGAGGATGAAGAGGAAGCAGGCATGGTTTTCGAGACGGAAGAATAAAATGGTGGTCAGAGAGCAGAGAGAGGGAGATGTTATGACAGACGACAGGATAGGAAGGAGGGTTATGCTAATCAACCACGTGGCTGCCACAGTGACACAGAGACAACCCGCCACCAGGACACCCCAACACCCAGCCTACCACAATACTGTAGGTTAGAACAACAAGAGGGCCTGCTCTGTAATGTGCCCTTGATGGGCTGACAACCAGAGCTACCCCTGGGGATGCAGAGTGTGATGCACTCATAATATCCTCTAAATGCATAATTGTCCAGAGATGGAGCCTTGTATTTAAATAATCCTGCATCACGTCTCTTGAACTAGATACTATAGATTATAAAAACTGTCACGTCTGATACCCCAAGAGCCAACGACACAGAATGAGGATGGTAATGTTGTTGTTGTTGTGGCACAGCATGCACATCTATCAAGGTGACGATTATTTCCCACAACCAAGACAGGGTTGATTTCAGCACAGGAGCAAGGGAGTTGGGCGGGGTGTACAGTCAGACACACACCATCTGGTGCCCTTTTGACATAACTAACACACCGCCATGCACATTACACAGAGTGAGCACCAAGCTTGCCCCACCCTGCCCTCTCTACCCCACCTGTCCCTAGCCTGGTCCCAGACCTGTATTTGCTTTAGCTTGATATAGAGACAGATGCGTTGGCTGAATCACATACAAGGCTATCCCTTCCCCCGCTCGACCCCGCACTGCCCAGGCCCACCTCAGAGCCACGTCCCAGCTAAAAGGCCCAACAGCCAAGGGCCCCTAACGGAGGGCTAGCAACCCAGGGGTCACATACAAAGTATGGCCAAGCATGAATCTGTTACTACCTCTCTTTAGGAAAGTAGTCGCTCTCTCCACAATCCCTGATGGAGGAAAATGAAGGAAATTGAAATTGAAACTTGACATGGATGGAAAATATATGGGTTGGTTATATGAAAAAAGAAGAGGCAAAACTCTGAAACAAAACACTATGTAGAAGTAGTGGTGTGTATCTAACTTCAAATAAATGTAATAATGATAGTCTTTATATAGCAATCTAGAGTGAAAATAATGGAGAGTATGCAACAATACAGCTAGAGGGCGCTCCAATCCCCATTGAGAAATGTAAACAGATGGATGCAAACACCACAGAGTTTTTTCTCTGCCAGAGGCAATAGGACCTCTGAGTTTTCAGTCGTGGCCAAAAGTTTTGAGAATGAAACAAATATTAATTTTCACAAAGTTTGCTGCCTCAGTTTGTATGATGGCAATTTGCATATACTCCAGAATGTTTTGAAGAGTGATCAGATTAATTGAGTCCCTCTTTGCCATGAAAATGAACTGAATCCCCCAAAAACATTTCCAGTACATTTCAGCCCTGCCACAAAAGGACCAGCTGACATAATGTCAGTGATTCTCTCGTTAACACAGGTGTGAGTGTTGACGAAGACAAGGCTGTAGATCATGCTGTCATGCTGATTGAGTTTGAATAACAGACTGGAAGCTTCAAAAGGAGGGTGCTGCTTGGAATCATTGTTCTTCATCTGTCAACAATGTTTTCCTGCAAGGAAACACATGCCGTCATCATTGCGTTGCACAAAAAGGGCTTCACAGGCAAGGATATTGCTGCCAGTAAGATTTTCTCTGACTGTTTGGAGCATCCGGAAAAAAAGCTTGTCCGGAGAAGACAAGGTGAGCGCTAACATCAGTCCTGTGTCATGCCAACAGTTAAGCATCCTGAGACCATTCATGTGTGGGGTTGCTTCTCAGCCAAGGGAGTGGGCTCACTCACAATTTTGCCTAAGAACACAGCCATGAATAAAGAATAGGACTAACACATCCTCCGAGAGCAACTTCTCCCAACCATCTAGGAACAATTTGGTGATGAATAATGCCTTTTCCAGCCTTTTCCAGCACCTTGCCATAAGCCAGAAATGCTAACTAAGTGGCTCCGGGAACAAAACATCTATATTATGGGTCCACGGCAGGAAACTCCCCAGACCTTAATCCCATTGAGAACTTGTGGGCAATCCTCAAGAGGTGGGTGGACAAACAAAAACTCACAAATTCTGACAAACTCCAAGCATTGATTATGCAAGAATGGGCTGCCATCAGTCAGGATGAGGCCCAGAAGTTAATTGATAGCATGCCAGGGCGGATTGCAGAGGTCTTGAAAAAGAAGGGTCAACAATGCAAATATTGACTCTTTGCATCAACTTCATGTAATTGTCCATAAAAGCCTTTGACACTTATGAAATGCTTGTAATTATACTTCAGTATTCCATAGTAACATCTGACAAAAATATCTAAAGACACTGAGGCAGCAGTCTTTGTGAAAATTCATATTTGTGTTATTCTCAACTTTTGGCCACGACTGTACTATGGCTGGACTCTTAAATACTGGTGCAGGATATGCTAATCTATTCCAGATGATATTAAATACTGGTGCAGGATATGTTAATCCTAATCTATTCCAGATGATATTGCCCACATAAACGTAATACCACAAACAATAATAATTTATACCAAAATGTAATACAAAACTTCCTTACCTGGCTTCTTCTTTCCAATGGGTTCCCTGTAAAAGAGAGAAAAAAATCATTAGAATCAGAAAGAGGAAATATATAACTTGGACAGAGTCATTAAAGGAGTTTGGAACGTTTTATTACTTAGAAACACTTTGAAAATATTTCCACCTACGTAACAACGGATATATGTCTCTGAAAACTCGAAGAATATCAAACGTTAACCCTGTGAATAACCACACTGATTCTATTTATTTAATTCAGGCAAGTTTTGGGACTCGATTCAATTGGATCACTATTCAATCACATTCAAATCTCAGCTATACATTTGTTCTGCTAGTCATGCAGGCTCTAGTCTAGATGAGTGAAACTAAACTCTGCGAGATCCATTACATATCTACAGATGTGTTGACCTTTGCTCCAGATGAGAGGGGATATTGTTGATAGTGAGTTTCTGAAACTAGGCTGAATGAGAATATGATACTGTATCCGCTCAGTCTGCTTTATCCATTTGGACTGCAATCCTCTATCCATTCTCATTTGTGGTAGCCGATTCAATGTCCAGATGCCTAGGGAGACTGAGGTGGCTAAATCAGCCTGACTTTCTATTCTTTCTACACTCTCTCGCGCACACACACACACACACACACACACACAAACTGTCCATCTTATTTTCCTCCTGAATAAAATTCACTCTCAATCACATAATGCATTGTTCGCCAGGCAACTCTGTTATTGCGCTAGCCACAGAGCATCTGCTACATTACTTAAATGTAATATATCTACAGCCATTAGTTTGACTATTAGCGTACTGTCAAAAGAGTCTCCAGCCAAGACAGCCACAGCTCCACCACTAGCCTGACTTATCAAAGGGAAGCAGACGGCTAGTGGCAGACTGGAGTCAGAACAGGGTCAGAAAGGCAATGCACTGTCCAGTATTCTGTATTCTGTAGGTACATTACAAGAGTTTTCCATAAGATCAAATCAGCCCTCCCTCTCACGCTAAAGGAGGTTGTATTGGACCATGGAGGAGTCAATCATGGTCAAGGATACATTGAATAGGAGGACCAACACATCTGTGGTGGGATGGGAGGACTGTGTTCAATTTGGAGCTTTAAAACCTAGAGCAAGCCCATTCCACTACCAGGTGCCAGACCACAAGAGGTCCTAACCAATGACGAGCTAGCAATACGGGGGCTCATCCTCTCTTCTACATCTTCCTTATACCTCTCCACTATCTCTCCTTTCCTCTCCTCGCCTGTCTTTTATATCTCCCCTCCTCTACCGCTCCCTCTCCTCTCTCCACTACTCTCTCATGCCTGCTACTTCAATCTCGCCAATGGACAGACAGTGACATCCCTCCTTACTCTGGTAGATTTATAGAGGGCTGTATAGCGACCCAAGAGAGAAAGGCTGGTGACACGATGTCAGCCCAGCTGAACACAGTCTGCATTAGAAGAGAGCTGTAATCCAATTTTAATAAAGACAAACCAAGGTCTTTTCTATATTCATCTGCCTCTCCCTCCGACCCTCCATCCTCCCCTCCCCCGTCCCTAGAAGCAGATGCTTGGAGTTTGTCTGTCTGAGAGGTAGCTAATAAGGTATGTGTCCTTGGCAACGGCCAGAGGGAACTAGCTCTCCTCCATCTGTCTGTCTAAGGAGGTGACCTGACAGCAGCCATTCATAGTGGCCAGAGCAGTGACAGGCCTTGTATTCTTCTTCTTCCACAGAGATTCATCTCCTCTGCAGTTACTGAACACATATTGTATCAAACAATCGGGCACCAGGCAGCCATTTTGGATTTCAACCAAGGTACTCATGCTGCAATAATGTCGATGGCCAACAAACTCTGAGGAATGATAAGCATCCTTGTGCAAAATCACTGATTGACGGTGCAGAATTAGATTGTTGATGTTCAGTCACATTCTATTGACTTGTGCGTCAAACGGCGCACAGCAAAAAAAAGCGAATCGACAAACTAGCGCAGAAAAGTGTCTTGTTAAGATTGGACAGCCTAGTAAGATTCTAACATTACTCCCATAAACCCTGAAGTAGTTTTGGGATGTGTGAGTCGAACACGTCTCTACATAAATAAATAGAACACATAGACCTAGTTAGTTTGTCAAATAGTGAAGGAAGAAAAATATAGTCTGAAAAGCAGCAGGTTTGATACATTTCACCAGCCATCACTGGGCAAGCAATAGATTAAAGGCCCAGTGCAGTCAAAAGCAGTCACCTGTACCCACTAGTAACCCCACCTGCCCTCCAGGCGTCTGGTAGCTCAACAACACATACGTGATGGGGGGGGGGGTAAATGGCGTGGTGACTTTATGACTTGTGTTGGCACATTGTAACTGTCAGGCTGACTATGACACTAATGTGTTGAGGGAGATTTACAAGAGTTCATGCCGCCTCAGCAGTTCTCTCATACACTGCTCCGGCTAGGCTACATGTTATGTAGCTCTCACTCAGGGCAAACCAACCGCTCCCCCCTCCAACACAGCAATACCAGAGGGAGCATGACATCATGGTCATTACACTCTATTATAACCTATTACTGATGGATTGGCTTGTTTCAACATAAAATGAAATGGTGGTCAGGAGGAGGTCCTTTCTGCTACTTCATGAAACAAAGCCTGCACAAAGCATTGTGCTTCTTTTTCTTTATTTGTAGTGTTTGTTGTTGGCCCAGTACACATGTTGAATGTTTGAATGTGCCTACTGTATCACTTATATGTATTTGTGCTGCTTGTCAGACTGTGTGACAGTGTGTTCCTTTGACAAGAAGGTGACTAATGGTGCGATGTGTAGCTTACTCTTTAGGTGGGTTGAGGTCTTCAGGACGAGTCTCGAAGAATACACGAACCTCCTCACACTGGGATACGTACACGGGCAGCTGAATCAGAGCCTGCGCATAAACACAGAAACACACAAAGGTTTGAATGTTAATCAGAACCAAATGAGAGTTTCATTCCTAAAAGCTATGCAGTATATCCATTTTCCGAATTGTTGGTAAAGTTGCTTTTATTGATTAAAGAAAATGAGATGTTTTTTTTTTGTTCACTATCTAATCATGGCATGGGGTTGTTCAATGACAGACATCTATTACTGACAGACATATATTAATCTATTACTTGGTTTAATTTCATGTTTTTTTGCTAAACGCTACATATCCACCTCACTCTCACAGAAATAAGTAGTACTGCTAGGTTTGACCATCATTATGTTTGGAGGAAAAAGGGAGGCCTGCAAGCCGAACACCACCATCCCAACCGTGATGCCATCTATTTTGTGTAGAGCACCAGTCCCTCCTGCAGCAAAGTACCCCCACAATATGATGCTGCCACCCCCGTGCTTCACAGTTGGGATGGTGTTCTTTGGCTTGCAAGCCTCCCCTTTTCTTCCAAACATAACGATGGTCATTATGGCCAAACAGTTCTATTTGTTTCATCAGACCAGAGGACATTTTACAAAAAGTACGATCTTTGTCCCCATGTGCAGTTGCAAACCGTAGTCTGGCTTTTTTATGGCGGTTTTGAAGCAGTGGTTTCTTCCTTGCTGAGCAGCCTTTCGGGTTATGTCGACATAGGACTCGTTTTACTGTGGATATAGACACTTTTGTATTCATTTTCTCCAGCTTCTTCACAAGGTCCTTTGCTGTTCTGGGATTCATTTGCACTTTTTGCACCAAAGTACGTTCATCTCTAGGAGACAGAACGCGTCTTCCTGAGCGATATGGCGGATGCGTGGTCCCGTGGTGTTTATACATGCATACTATTTTTTTGTACAGATGAACGTGGTACCTTCAGGTGTTTCGAAATTTCTCCCAAGGATGAACCAGACTTGTGGAGGTCTACAATTTTTTTCTGAGTTCTTGGCTGATTTCCTTTGCTTTTCCCATGATGTCAAGCAGATGTACTGATTTTGAAGGTAGGCCTTGAAATACAGCCACAGGTACACCTCCAATTGATGCAAATTATGTCAATTAGCCTATCAGAAGCTTCTAAAGCCATGACATCATTTTCTGGCATTTTCCAGGTTGTTTAAAGACACAGTCAACTTGAATTGTGATACAGTGAGTTGTAAGTGAAATAATCTGTCTAAACAATTGTTGGAAAAATGACTTGTGTCATGCAGAAAGTGGATGTCCTAAATCACTTGCCAATACTATAGTTTGTTAACAAGACATTTGTGGAGTGGTTGAAAAACAAGTTTTATGACTCCAACCTAAGTGTATGTAAACCTCCGACTTCAACTGTATATATTATAAATCAATATAGTAGTAATATGATATCTGTATTTAAAGAATTTACACTTGACATTTACCAGATGCTCTTATCCAAGGCTGTAAGGTTCTGCTTTCCTTTTCTTAGCCAACCTTGTTCTTTTTCTTTGTGTTCTGGAATGTAGCCCTGTCTTTCATTTTTCGTTCATTGATTTCACCTGTTTGTTTTTCTCACCTGGTCTCATCAGCTTTCCTATTTAGTTCAGTTCTTTCTGTTTGTATGGCTGTGCGGTATTGTTTGTTTTTGACCATTGTCTGCCTGTGACCCCGATTCCTGCCTTCTGCGAAGGCTTACTAAACATCTGCTGTGCTCTGCGTGTGAACCTACAACCTTTTCTCCCTGAGTATTCACCACAAGGGAGAAATACATAAGTGCATTCATCTTAAGATAGCCAGGTGACACAACCACATATCACAGTGAAATATACAGGATACGAACATTCCATTCCAGCTAAACAATGGATATAGCGTTGTGCAAAAAAAATAAACATTTTCATTTACATGTTTTAAACATCTGAGCACAGTAATATTTTACACACACATGAACTTACCCATAAGCAATCATCTCTGATGAAAGAACACATGAAATATTTGTGGATATAGCATTTTGGAAATAAACTCAAATGCTGCTATTGTATTTATGTCAGTGGCAGTGGTATTGGGAGTAGTGGTGTTCACTAGGAAATATGTAGCCTGTTTCCCAGGGGAACTACTAAATGACAAATAATGATACAGCAAAGTGAATGACAGCTATAGTACAGATGCTACATTCAAATACCACGTCCTCTTGCGTAAGCAAAACAGCATACAGCAGGCATTACTACCCAACCACACCAACATAGAAAACGCATCTACTGTACCTAAATGGAGCCTAGTCCACTCTATTCTATTTCCTGTTTCTAATCTAACATCATTGATCCTTTCTCCCTGTGGGGGCCCACAGGGCTGTGGCTCTGACCACAGTTCTGTGGATAATCTAGTGGTGGGGGAGACATGCAGGCTGACAGGGCCATTCCTCAGGAGATGAAAGGCTAACTGGCCTGAGATATCTCTCTCTCTCTTTCTCAGCCTCAATAGAAAACGCATCTACTGTACCTAAATGGAGCCTAGTCCACTCTATTCTATTTCCTGTTTCTAATCTAACATCATTGATCCTTTCTCCCTGTGGGGGCCCACAGGGCTGTGGCTCTGACCACAGTTCTGTGGATAATCTAGTGGTGGGGGAGACATGCAGGCTGACAGGGCCATTCCTCAGGAGATGAAAGGCTAACTGGCCTGAGATGTCTCTCTCTCTCTTTCTCAGCCTCAAAGGCCTCAGCACCTCAGTGATCCAACTGATCCAATGCCTAGAACCAGCTGGTGGGTCTCTCCAACAAAACAGCCCTTATTATCACTGTGTGCAGAGAGGCAAGCATGCAGCACACTCCTCGCTGCCATGAGGCATTTCTCAAAGCTATCCATCTCAGCCTCAGGCCCAGCGTACGTCTGCATTTAATAAGGCTAAGTGCCTCAGTACTGTCCACCCAGAGAGGGGCAGCTCTCTCTCGCTCCCCGACAGCCTGAATTATGATATGGCTGGCCCGTATCATAAAATACGGGCCAGCCAGAGTTCAAGGTGCCCTTGTCCAGTGTGGCACCTAGCCCTTTTTGACTCACCGTATGGGAAGCCGTGCCAACAGACTGCCCATGCTAAAAGTGTGGGAGGATTGCCATAGGCATAGCTGAAACCCTGTTCTCCATTAGCGTCGGGGTAAGAGGGTGTGAGTGTGTGCACGGGCATTTGATTTGGTGTGTGACTGTCCAGTGGTCAATTACGAAGATTAAAATGCCTTTTTTATGGGAGAAAAATCAAAATGATTCTCTGGAGTCAGCTAAGAGACAGATGATAAATGTTTTAAGTGTTGACCTCCAGAGGAGCCCCTTCATCCCCTGGTCCTGCTGACTGAATCTGGTACACTGTGTCTGGGGTCAGGAAGAACATACTCCCCCTGTATTTCTCACCCCTTCACTCTGCCTGTGACCTGGCAGGTCATTAGTATTCTCCCCAGAGACTGGGAGCCGGAAGGCACATTACAGCAAATTGACTTTATTGGTGCTCTTTACAGCCGTCAGCATTAACCTAATTGTGTGCGTGTGTGTGTGCGTGGAAGTGTGTGTGTGTGTGTGTGTGTGTGGTGTTGAGTGCATGTGTGCAAGTCAAACAGAAAACAGTGAAGGTGGGGAGAGAACACACATACATTACATGTATGGCAGGTAGCCTAGTGTTTAGAGCGTTTGGCCAGTAACTGAAAGGTTGCTGGATCAAATCCCTGAGCTGACAAGATAAAAATCTGTCGTTCTGCCCGTGAGCAAGGCAGTTAACCCACTGTTCCCCAGGCGCCGAGACGTGGATGTCGATTTAAGGCAGCCTCTCTGATTCAGAGGGGTTGGGTTGAATGCGGAAGACACATTTCAATTGAAAGCATTCAGTTGTACAACTGACTAGGTCTCCCCTTTTCCCTTCCTTAAACAGCATTCTATAGCCCACCCTTTCCAAACAATGGCAATTCTGAAGATTGAGAAACAATGGTAAAAGGGCAAAACTGGAGTGAAAACCTATATCCTCCAAGAATCAGCGTCTCCTCTCCAACAGCAGAAACTCCAGCAAAGGTCATTCCATGCGAGTCAAGTTCAGGTTTAGGACTCACTCAGCATTATGACAGAAAGGTCTAAATGGTGATCCTCTGAGCCAAACATGAAAGCAACTACACTGAACAAAAACATAAATGCATCATGCAACAATTTCAAATATTTTGCTGAATTGCAGTCAATAAAGAAATCAGTCAATTGAAAGAGATTCATTCGGCCCTAATCTATGGATTTCACATGACTAGGAATACAGATGTGCATCTGTTGGTCACAGATACCTTAAAAAAGGTAGGGGTGTGGATCAGTGTTTGCCTCATGTAGCATGACACATCTCCTTCACATAGTGCTGATCAGGCTGTTGATTGTGACGTCTGGAATGTTGTCCCACTCTTCAATTCTGTGTGAAGTTGCTGGATATTGGCGGAAACTGAAACATGCGTTCATACATGAAGATCCAGAGCATCCCAAACATGCTCAATGGGTGATATGTCTGGTGAGTATGCAGGCCATGGAAAAATTGGATAGTTTCAGCTTCCAGGAATTATCTACAGATCCTTGTGACATGGGGCCGTGCATTATTATGCTGAAACATGAGATGATGGGGGAGGATGAATGGCACGACAATGAGCCTCAGGATCTCATCACAGCATCTCTATTAATTCAAATTGCCATTAATAAAATGCAATTGCGTTTGTTGTCCGTAGCTTATGCCTTCCCATACCATAACTCCACCACCACCATGGGGCACATTGTTCACAATGTGGACATCAGCAAACCGCTCACCTACACGATGCCATACACGCTGTCTGCAATCTGCCCGGTACATTTGAACCCAGAATTAATCTGAAGAGCACACTTCAGCGCGCTAGTGGCCATCGAAGGTGAGCTTTTGCACACTGAAGTCGGTTACAACGGAGAACTGCTGTCAGGTCAAGACCCTGGTGAGGACAATGAGCATGCAGGTGAGCTTCCATGAGAAGGTTTCTGACAGTTTGTGCAAAAATTCCTCAGTTGTGGAAACCCACAGTTTCAACAGCTGTCTGGGTAGCTGGTCTCAGAAGATCCCACAGGTGAAGAAGCCAGATGTGGAGGTCCTGGGATAGTGTGGTTACACATGGTCTGCAGTTGTTAGGTCGGTTGGATGTACTGCCAAATTCTCTAAAAACGACATTGGAGGCGGCTTATGGTAGAGAAATAAACATTAAATTCTCTGGTGGACATTTATGCAGTCAGCATGCCAATTGCACATGCCCTCAAAACGTGAGACATCTATGGCATTGTGTTCTGTGACTAAATTGCACATTTTAGAGTGGCCTTTTTTTGTCCCCAGCACAGGGTGCACCTGTGTAATGATCATGTTGTTTAATCAGCTTCTTGATATACCACGCCTGTCAGGTGGGTGGATTATCCTGGATAAGAATAAATGCTCACTAACAGGGATGTAAACAAATTTGTGCACAACATTTGAGAGAAATAAGGTTCTTGCGGTTTGGAAAATTTCTGGCATCTTTTATTTCAGCTCATGAAACATGGACCCAACACTTTTGTTCAGTATATAAAGTAAACACCTTCCATTTTTCACTCGTTCAGCCCTCTGTCTTGACCAGGGCCAAGACAGAGGGGTGCCCCCCCCCAACCCCCCTCTGTCCAAACTAGCCAGCCAGACTGGACAGAACCACAGACCTTTGATCTGACCCCCCGTTCCCCCATTAAAGACACTCACCCAGTGGTATGGTTGCAAAGACGGGGTACTGGAAACTTTCAAACTTTACCAGTAAACTACCAGAATGTTGTTATTTTATGTAATCTATTACAAAATATCTAGTGGCTCATTTGGGTACTTCAGATTTGTACAGGTGTCTATCTCTGGCCTTCTATGTGGCCTTATCACATGTAAAATATATGAAATAATTAACTAAGATGATTTTTAAATGAATAATTAGAATGACAACATACATCAACATAGTGAATACCATTCCTGTTTAACATGAAGGTTTCAGCATGACATCTTTTACACACATTTATTTATTTTACTATGTGTTTACTATGATTTGTTTTGACCTCAAACTGGTGTCAATTCAGAAAAAAGTCAATAGTTGAAAGAGGTGCAGAGTTCAAAATAACGAAAATAATGCCATTGCTGATTAGATGCTTTAAACATATGTATTAGGCTATTTTCCCTTGAACCATATGGTCTATCTACTATAAATTCATGGACAATATGGACACAGATATAAATAATGAATACTATATATTAATTTACTGTACGTTAATAAAACAATAACAAAGTCAGTTTCAAACATTGCTGCTAATAACAGCTAGTTTCCAGACCGGACGTGTGCGTGCACCATCGTGCGCAAATAGATTTTGTCCCCCCACACCAAAACGCGAACATGACACACAGGTTGAAATATTTAAAAAAAACTCTGAACCAATTATATTAATTTGGGGACAGGTCCAAAAGCATTAAATATTTATGGCAATTTAGCTAGCTAGCTTGCAGTTGCTAGCTTATTTGTCCTATTTAGCTAGCTTGCTGTTGCAAGCCAATTTGTCCTAGGATATAAATGCTGAAATGTCCTCTACACCGACAATTAATCCATACATAAAACGGTCAACCGAATCGTTTTTAGTCATCTCTCCTCCTTCCAGGCTTTTTCTTATTTGGACTTTATACGGAAATTGGCATATAACTTTTATAGTGTTACCACAACAACCGATCAACCTCTGTTAATCTTTCAATCAGCCACGTGGGTATAACCAATGAGGAGATGGCACGTGGGTATCTGCTTCTATAAACCAATGAAGAGATGGGAGAGGCAGGAATTGCACCGCGTTCAGAGTCACAAATAGAACTGACTTCTATTTTAGCGCTTGGCAGCGCAGACGCTCGTTGGCACGTGTGAGCAGTGTGGGTGCAATGATTGAATAAATTGTATGTATGGTGTAAATGTATTTTGCAACGCTCGCGCACGTGACATGAGAGGTGTGGTCAGCATGTTACTCATACCACTCCCAGCATTTGGAATTTTGGAAGAAAAGCATGCCCAAATTAAACTGCCTTCTACTCAGGCCCAGAAGACAGGATATGCATTTAATTGGTAGATTTGGGTAGACAACACTCTAAAGTTTCCGAAACTGTTAAAATAGTGTCTGAGTATAACCGAACTGATTTGGCAGGTGAAAATCTGAGAAAGATCCATTCAGGAAGTAGGATTTTTTGTTGTTTTAGTTTTCTTTTCAATTCCATTACAATATCCATTGACTTAGGACTCAAATTGCAGTTCCTATGCCTTCCACTAGATGTCAACAGTCTTTAGAAATTGTTTCAGGCTTATATTCTGAAAAATTAGGGAGTAAGAGCAGTCTGAATGAGTGGACCCTGCAGTGTCACAGAGCTTTTTCATGTGCGCCCGAGAGAGTGCCTTTCTTATTTACCTTTTATATTGATGACATTATTATTGTCCGGTTGAAATATTAATCGATGATTTAGGCTAAAAACAACCTGAGGCTTGAATTTAAACATCGTTTGACATGTTTCTATGAACTTTACGGATACAATTAGGATTTTTTTGTCTGCCTGTTGTGACTGCGCTTGAGCCTGTGGATTACTGAAGAAAACAGGCAAACAAAACAGAGGTTTTTGGATATAAAGATTGACTTTATCGAACAAAAGGAGCATTTATTGAATAAATGAATGTCTTCTGAGTGCAACCATATGAAGACCATCAAAGGTGAGTGGTTAATTGTATCTCTATTTCTGACTTGTGTAACTCTTCTACTTGGCTGGTTACTGTTTGTAATGATTTGTCTGCTGGGTGATGTTCTCAAATAATCACAAGGTATGCTTTCGCCGTAAAGCATTTTTTAAATCTGACACTGTGGTTGGATTCACAATAAGTTAATCTTTAAACCTATGTAAAATAGTTGTATCTTTTCTGAATTTTTATAATGAGTATTTCTGTATTTGAATTTGGCGCTCTGCAATCTCACTGGATGTTGGACATGTGCATCTCTCTCACCAGTGACCTGGCTTCATAACCAAAGGTTCTCTGGCAACATGCCAGGGAATATGTTGTTTTTTAAGAGCATGACTGAGATGGAACCACTTTTCAAAAATTCCCAGGCAACATAAAAAGGCAGTTCTGGTTTATAGGGAAGTCCTTTAAAAGTAAACACGGTCCACTGGGCACAGACCTCAATTCAACGTCTAGTCCATGTTGGTTCAACATAATTTCATTAATATGATGTGGAAATTATGCTGATTCAACCAGTGTGTGCCAAGTGGTTAACCTCTAGTGACTCCCCATCCCGGGTCCGGGAGCGTAATCATCGACACTAATTAGCATAACGCAACGGACATAAATATTCCTAGAAAATATTCCTATTCATGAAAATCACAAGTGAAATATATTGAGACACAGCTTAGCCTTTTGTTAATCACCCTGTCATCTCAGATTTTCAAAATATGCTTTACAGCCAAAGCTAGACAAGCATTTGTGTAAGTTTATCGATAGCCTAGCATAGCATTTTGTCCAGCTAGCAGCAGGTAACTTGGTCACGGAAATCAGAAAAGCAATCAAATTAAATCGTTTACCTTTGATGAGCTTCGGATGTTTTCACTCACGAGACTCCCAGTTAGATAGCCAATGTTCCTTTTTTCCCAAAATATTATTTTTGTAGGTGAAATAGCTCCGTTTGTTCTTCACGTTTGGCTGAGAAATCTACCGGAAATTGCAGTCACGAAAACGCCGAAAAATATTCCAAATTAGCTCCATAATATCGACAGAAACATGGCAAACTTTGTTTATAATCAATCCTCAAGGTGTTTTTCAAATATCTATTCAATAATATATCCACCGGGACAATTGGTTTTTCAGTAGGACCGATTGGAATAATGGCTCTCTCTGTATTTTACGTGAGAATCACTCAGAGCCATCAGGTGACCACTTGCGCAATGTAGCCGCTTACGGGTATTCTTCAACATAAATGCGTAAAACTACGTCACAATGCTGTAGACACCTTGGGGAATACGTAGAAAAAGTAATCTGGTTGATAGCCCATTCACTGCTCAATAGGGACGCATTGGAACACAGAGCTTTCAAAAGATGAGTCACTTCCGGATTGGATTTTTCTCAGGCTTTCGCCTGCAATATCAGTTCTGTTATACTCACAGACAATATTTGTACAGTTTTGGAAACATTAGACTGTTTTCTATCCTAAGCTGTCAATTATATGCATATTATAGCATCTTGTCCTGACAAAATATCCTGTTTACTATGGGAACGTTATTTTTACAAAAATGAAAATACTGCCCCCTAGTCACAACAGGTTTTAAGGGCTTGTAAAGTAAGCATTTCACGTCTACACTTGTTTTATTCGGCGCATGTAACAAATAATGTTAATTTAATTTAGTGGGGGGGGCCTGGGGATGTTGCTGACAGGGGCTAGCTCAGGGTTCCTCAAACCACTGCCCTGATGGAGAGAGAGCACGGAGATAGCACAGCATCCCTACCGCCTGCGATAGAGATGGATTACCCACTTCTCTTTTTGCCTTTCCACTAAAGAGCTAAACACAGACTCTGCAACTATGATGGTTTGTTTTCCAGATGGAATTATTTTCTCTGTCAGCCATGTTCCAGACTGCCTTCAGTTTCCGCAATGTCTAATTCCTGAAGAAAATATCATATTTTCGAGGATGACTGATTTTGTTATCGTATATTTCCCAGTGGGTAATGATAAACATATAAGATATGCATGTTTTTAACATTGCTAGTGCATTGGTCTTTGTATAGAGAAACAGAATGGCTATAACAGGTCAGTGGAACTAGAAACTAGGGTGTATGAAATCCAAAACTGTCTCACTCTGACTGCCATGCTATCAGTGAGGTAAACCGGTCAGCAGGATCATGAATGCAAACCCCTCGCTCTAGTCTGAAGCTCTATCTACCACAGTGCTAATGTCCTAATGCCTGAGATTTAGGTTCCTCTCCAGGCTTCTTCCCCATGGGAGGTTTTAGGGGTTCAAGTTTGGGTCATACTGTTGTGTCGTCCATAACGAGTGAGTGTGGAAGATGTAATACCCCTGAATTGCCCCACCAGCTGAACAGTGGTCTCAGTCAGAGCCTACTCACCCTGCAGTACTCGTTGATAGGCCTCAGGCGCTTCATGGCCACATCCCTGATATGGCTTCTCCTGAACAGGATCTTCCCTGGAAGGAAGAAGAAAGGTCTTTAGGATCTAATGTACATGTCTTACAAAGATACACAGCCCTCTAGCCTCCCCTCTTATCCTAGTCCTCAACCATGGTCTTACGTTATATATAGTACATACTCAAACTGTATGATAATTCAGTATTTGAATGGTGTGGATTCACAGTAGCAATTATACAAGCAGACATAAACAATTATAAATACTCCATAACTGCAATAGTCCATTTTTACGGATTACAATATTCACTTTTGATGGAAAATGTTATGTTTGTGCTTTTCTAATAACCAATTAGACTTGTTTCACGCAAGTGACTGATTGATTGTGCATGTGAGGAATCCTCACTATCAGTATAAGAAATTTGTCAGTACGCCCAGAACATTGTTTTGAGAACTGAAATAAGTATCTCAGTTTCAAGGTCTCAGCTTGGAGAGAAGAAGCCTCGAGGTATTGGTCATTCACATGCAGGAACCACACGTTAATGATGAATTAATGATGAATAATGTAAATCATACAATTATAACTTGTCTGTGTAAACAGTATATAAGAGAACTAACGGGACTGCCCCGGCAGAGCTCCCAACCGACGTGTACTATGGTTTGTTGGAACCTTCTTCAGCATGCTGATAATAAAGAATGATTCATTTAATGGGTGAAAACCAGGTGTCCCTGGTGGTCATTTCCACAACAGTTTGGTGCCTGTGGAGCTTTCCAGTGAGGGTCTGTGAGGAAAACCAGTGGCCCATTTTATGTAGCATGAGGGAAATTCCCATCTGAGCAAAAGACGACGAGGACCCGCCCAGACCAGACCCTTACTGCGAGCTGCCCAGGAGGAGACACATAATCCACAAACAATTGAGGGACACGGCAACTGATTTCAATATGTCAATTCAAATGAATGTGTGAAAATTATTACAAAATAAATTAAACTAAACATTAAAATGAAATGACGTCTATTTGGTCTGGGACCACTGTAGTCTGGGACTACTAGAAAGGTACCATAGTCTCTGGGAGGCTAAAGTCGTCTGGGACTACTGAGATGGGTAAGGGCTGTTCAGAGAAGCCCCACCGACAGCTGTCTATAGGCATTTCTGGGAATTGTCTATGTGGTCTGGGACTACTGAGTGTGTTTGGATAATAAGTTTCGATATATAACGTTAGCTAGGGGTTCTGTCCTCCACCACCCATCATAGTCTGGGACTACTAGTACTACTCTGGACTCTAAAGTGGCATAGAGGTCTAAGGCACTGCATCACAGTTCTAGAGGTGTCACTACAGACCCTGGTTCGATTCCAGGCTGTATCACAACTGGCCGTGATTGAGAGTCCCACGGTGCGGCTCACAATTGGCCCAGCGTCATCCGGGTTAGGGTTTAACCGGGGTAGGCCGTCATTGTAAATAAGAATTTGTTCTTAACTGACTTACCTAGTTAAATAAATGGAAAATAAAATAAAAAATACTAGTAATAGCACAAGGTGTTATTGAGCACAGTGTGTTGTTTTATATGTATAGGAAGTAGCGGCAAGAACCGTTGAAGAACTGACAGAGAATCGTTGAAGATGCACATGAAGTGTTGTGGATGTGAAAACCTAAGCTTTATAACGTTATATAGGGATTATGTGTGATGTGAAAGAGGTGTGTGTCTGAAAGAATACCCCAGACAGTTCTGTGTGAGCGGTGTTTCTCAATCTATAACGTTATCTAGGGGTTCAGTCCACCACCACCCGTCGATCTACAGATAGTGAGCACTGACAGGAGAAGCCATTGACAAGTTTGAGAGGGTAACAGCTGTGATGGGTAATGGCTGTTCAGAGAAACCCCACCGACAGCTGTCTATAGGCATCTCTGGGACTTGTCTATGTGGTCTGGGACTACTGAGATTTCCTCGAGAAAATGATAGGCAGCAACTCAAACAGGAAGTACCCGTGCTCAGGTCTATTCAACGCTGGTCTGACCAATTGGAATCCATGTCTCAAGATTGTTTTGATCTGGGATATGTTCCGGGTAGCCTCTGACAATAACATTGACGTATACACGGACACGATGACTGAGTTCATCAGGAAATGTATAGGGGATGTTGTTCCCACTGCGACTATTAAAACCTACCCAAACCAGAAACTGTGGAAAAATGACAGCATTCGCACAAAACTGAAAGCGTGAACCAGCTAATTTAACGATTGCAAGATCACTGGGAATATAGTTGAATACAAACATTATGATGCAATCAAATAGGCAAAACGTCAGTACAGAGACAAAGTGGAATCGCAATTCAACGGCTCAGACACAAGAAGTACGTGGCAGGGTCTACAGACAATCACGGATTACAAAGGGGAAACCAGCCACATTGGGGACACCGACATCTTGCTCCCGGACAAGCTAAGCACCTTCTTCGCTCGCTTTGAGGATGACACAGTGTCACCGACGTGGCCCACTCCCAAGGACAGTGGGCTCTTGTTCTCCGTGGCCGACGTAAGACAATTAACACTCACAAGGCTGCCGGCCCAGAAGGCATCCCTAGCCGCGTCCTCAGAGCATGTTTTTACGGACATATCTCTCCCTATCCCACTATGCTGTCCCCACTTGCTTAAATATGTCCACCACTGTTCCGTTCCTGTACCCAAGAAAGCAAAGGTACTAAATGACTATCGCCCCGTAGCACTCACTTCTGTCATCATGAAGTGCTTTGAGAGACTATTTAAGGGTCATATCACCTCTACCTTACCTGACATCCTAGACCCACTTAAATTTGCATACAGCCCCAATAGATCCACAGACGATACAATTTCCATCGCACTGCCCACTGCCCTATCCCATCTGGACAAGAGGAATACCTATCTAAGAATGCCGTTCATTGACTACAGCTCAGCATTCAACACCATAACACCCTCCAAGCTCATCATTAAGCTCGGGGCCCTTGGTCTGAACCCTGCCTTGTGCCACTGGGCCCTGGACTTCCTGACAGGCCCAGGTGGTGAAGGTTGGAAACAACACCTCAACTGAGTGAGGGCCCTGGCGGAGTGGTGCCAAGAAAATAGCCTCTCCCTCAAAGTCAACAAAACGAAGAAGCTGATTGTGGACTTCAGGAAACAGCAGAGGGAGCACGCCGCTATCCACTTTGACGGGACCACAGTATTATACACATCACTGACAATCTGAAATGTTCCACCCACACAGAAAGTGTGCTGAAGAAGGCACAACAGCAATATAAATATGACCCTCACAAACTTTTACAGATGCACAATTGAGAGCATCCTGTCAGGCTGTATCACCGCCTGGTATGGCAACTGCACCGCCCACAACTGCAGGGCCGTCCAGAGGGTGGTGTGGTCTGTCCAACATATCAACCACCCGAGCCACACTGCCTGCCTTCCAGGATACCTAGAGGACCAGATGTCACAAGAAGGCCAAAAGGATCATCAAGGACATCAACCACCCGAGCCACGGCCTGTTCACCCTGCTACCATCCAGAAGGTGAGGTCAGTACAGGTGCATCAAAGCTGGGACCGAGAGACTGAAAAACAGCTTGTTATTTCAAGGCCATCAGACTGTTAAATAGCCATCACTAGCCAGCTACCACCCGGTTACTCAACCCTGCACCTTAGAGGCTGCTGCCTTATATACATAGACAGGGAATCACTGGTCACTTTAATAATGTTTACATACTGCTTTACTAATTTCACGTATATACAGTATTCTATTCGACTGTATTTTAGTCAATGGCACTCTGACATTGCTCAACCTAATATTTATATATTTCTTAATTCCATGCTTTAATTTTAGATTAATGTGTATTGTTGTGACTTTTTAGATACTACTGCACTGTTGGAGCTAAAACACAAGCATTTCGCCTCACCATCAATAACATCTGCTAAATGTGTATATAATCAATAAAATTGGATTTGGTTTTCATTTGATGTTGGCATTGTTTTCCAACAACAACACGCATGCAAATACAGTATATCCTCCAAACAACAGCTTCGAGGGCATTATCACTTAAACAACACATGGTGCATTTAGAATGGTAACAGCAGGCCTACATAACGTATGTTATAGCTATGAAGAACAATGAGTAAGCTAGGATATATTGAGTGGGCTTGTGTAGACACGTAAAGACAAATACTAATAGAGACTGATTACATTTTCTCACAACAAATGATCGCATGGCATATTTGGGCTTGTGTAGAGACTACAGTCGTGGCCAAAAGTTGAGAATGACACAAATATTAATTTCCACAAAGTTTGCTGCTTCAGTGTCTTTAGATATTTTTGTCAGATGTTACTATGGAATACTGAAGTATAATTACAAGCATTTCCGAAGTATCAATGGCTTTTATTGACAATGACATGAAGTTGATGCAAAGAGTCAATATTTGCAGTGTTGACCCTTCTTTTTCAAGACCTCTGCAATCTGCCCTGGCATGCTGTCAACTAACTTCTGGGCCACATCCTGACTGATGGCAGCCCATTCTTGCATAATCAATGCTTGGAGTTTGTCAGAATTTTTGATTGTCCACCTGCCTCTTGAGGATTGACCACAACTTCCCAATGGGATTAAGGTCTGGGGAGTTTCCTGCCATGGACCCAAAACATCAATGTTTTGTTCCCCGAGCCACTTAGTTATTACTTTTGCCTTATGGCAAGGTGCTCCATCATGCTGGAAAAGGAATTGTTCATCCCCAAACTGTTACTGGATGTTTGGGAGAAGTTGCTCTCGGAGGATGTGTTGGTACCATTCTTTATTCATGGCTGTGTTCTTAGGCAAAATTGTGAGTGAGCCCACTTACTTGGCTGAGAAGCAACCCCACACATGAATGGTCTCAGGATGCTTTACTGTTGGCATGACACAGAACTGATGTTAGCGCTCACCTTGTCTTCTCCGGACAAGCTTTTTTCCAGATGCCCCAAACAATCGGAAAGGGGATTCATCAGAGAAAATGACTTTACCCCAGTCCTCAGCAGTCCAATCCCTGTACCTTTTGCAGAATATCAGTCTGTCCCTGATGTTTTTCCTTGAGAGAAGTGGCTTCTTTGCTGCCCTTCTTGACACCAGGCCATCCTCCAAGAGTCTTCTCCTCACTGTGCGTGCAGATGCACTCACACCTGTCTGCTGCCATTTCTGAGCAAGCTCTGTATTCGTGGTGCCCCGATCCCGCAGCTGAATCAACTTTAGGAGACGGTCCTGGCACTTGCCGGACTTTCTTGGGTGCCTTGAAGCTTTCTACCTAACAATTTTACCGCTCTCCTTGATGTTCTTGATGATATGATAAATGGTTGATTTAGGTGCAATCTTACTGGCAGCAATATCCTTGCCTGTGAAGCCCTTTTTGTGCAAAGCAATGATGACAGCACGTGTTTCAGTGCAGGTAACCATGGTTGACAGAGGAAGAACAATGACTCCAAGCACCACCCTCCTTTTGAAGCATCCAATCTGTTATTCGAACTCAATCAGCATTACAGAGTGATCTTCAGCCTTGTCCTCGTCAACACTCACACCTGTGTTAATGAGAGAATCACTGGCATGATATCAGCTGGTCCTTTTGTGGCAGGGCTGAATTGCAGTGAAAATGTTTTTTGGGGATTCAGTTAATTTGCTTGACAAAGAGGGACTTTGCAATTAATTGCAATTCATCTGATCACTCTTCATAACATTCTGGAGTATATGCAAATTGCCATCATACAAACTGAGGCAGCAGACTTTGTGAAAATTAATATTTGTGTAATTCTCAAAACTTTTGGCTACGATTGTAGTCCATTCCTTTAGAATGGAGATCTACTAGCAGGCTAATACAGTGGCTGGCCTCATAAATAACCAAACTCTGAAACTACAATTAAAGTTGTTAAGTGCACTGTGAATCGTTTTGCCTTCTTGTGTCTTGTCATGAATTCATGATCAAATATAGTGGATGACATCTAAAATATATGGTCCTTATCACGCAGCCACAGATATGGCCACCGGCTGGTCTGGGTTTGAGGTCACCAACAATAACAAGAAATGGATACAAATAGGCCTCCGAAAAAGTATTGAGTTCCATTTGAAATATATATTTTAAACTGAAGTACCAATCACAGCGTCTGTTGGAGACAGAGAGGGCTCACACCACCTCTGGTCATTCTCACCTCTCTTCCTTGTGAAGAGTTCTCTAATGCTCCTGAAGCCCTGTAGAAAGGGCGAGTTTGTTTGACAGGGTCAGAAAGGTTGGATGGGAATGGGGTTTGGGTGGTATTTTGGGTGGGGGGGGAATGGGAGTAGTAAGATTTGTAGGGCTTTATTTTATTACAAACAGGGCTAGATAAGAGCATATATATGCTCTTATCCGGTTGGTCACATTTGTTCTGGTCAATGGTCAACTTGACACCCAAGTGCCCCCCGTGCTACAGCTCTCCCCTCAACACTTTCCCAGCAGCTGAGGCAGGAAGACAAATGCTCTGTCGCTAATATGAACTATCCCCAAATCCCAGTGATATAACGCTGCCCTTTGTAATTAAAGTCTCTGTCGCATTAAAGCATCTTGCTGAGGGAACAGAGCATAAATACAACAAAAGAGCGCTAAGGCACCACTGGTGAGCAAGAGTCATCTGACTAGTGGGCAACTCGCTGCAAGAGAGATGTGCAGTCCACATGTGCAGTCCACCCCTGGGTCTTGTCAACAGTCACAAAGGGATACAGTTTGCTATGAAGCCTCCCGCTTTCAATGGGATCCTGATGACAACAGCAACTGGCGACTCAGGGCGCATACTAGAGGAGATATGCTTTCTATTAAGCAAAAGGTCTTTCAGAATAATACCAGCGGAATAGAGCCATTGTGGCTTCTACTCCCAGTACTTCCAGGTTCCCCCAAAAATGGTGGAGGAGGAGGGTTTGCACCCCATTCTGGCTCTACGGATCCTCAACAGCTTTCTGAGTGTACACGTTCCGTATGCTTTCGCTCAATGTGCGGTCTCGCTCTGTTTGTCAATGTGACTGGTTCACTTCAGTCGACCTGCACAACGCTTATTTTCATGTACAGTCCCTTAAGTATTCACGCCCCTTGACGTTTTATTATAATGAACTTAATTGTCCCTTTTTGACACAACTGCTCTTTTTTTAAACATGATTTTTTAAAACAAATGTTAGCATTTTTCTTCCACTATCTTGATTTAGATAACTATTCAACCCCCCCTGGCAGCGGTTACAGCTGTGAATCTTTCTGGGTAAGTCTCTAAGAGCTTTGCACACCTGGATTGTACAACATTTGTCCATTATTATTTTCAAAATTCTTCAAGCTCTATAAATCTTTTTGTTGATCATTGCTAGACAACCTTTTTCACGTCTTGCCATAGATTTTCAAGCAGATTTAAGTGAACTGTAAATCGGCCACTCAAGAACATTCACTGCCTTTTTGGTAAGCAACTCCAGTGTTACTTTGTCTTTGCTTTAGGTTATTGTCCTGCTGAAAGGTGAATTAATCTCCCAGTGTCTGGTGGAAAGCAGACAACCAGGTGAAACTCTACAATTTTGCCAGAGCTTAGTTCCATTCAGTTTATTGTTGTTTTTATTCTGAAACTCCACAGTCCTTAACGATTACAAGCATACCCATAACATGATGCAGCCACCACTATGCTTGGAAATATGTAGCATGGTACTTGGTAATGTATTGGATTTGCCCCAAACATAACACTTGGTGTTCAGGACTAAAACTAAATGGCTTTGCCACATTTTTTTGAAGTTTTACTTTAGTGCCTTTGTTGCAAACCAATAGGTGCCCTTTGCGAGGCATTGGAAAACATCCCCGGTCTTTGCAGTTGAATCTGTTTTGAAATTAACTGCTCAACTGCAGGAGTTTACAGATGTGTGGGGTACAGAGATGAGGTAGTTATTTAAAAAAACTCTAGCTATTGCACACATTGAGTCCATGCAACTTGTGATTTGCTAAGCACATTTTTACTCCTGAACTTATTTAGGCTTGCCATAACAAAGGGGTTGAAAACCAAAGCTTTTCATTTAAAAAAAATGATTTGTAAAAGAAAATCTAAACATAATTACACTTTAACATGGGGTACTGTGTGTAGGGAAGAGAAAAATCTCAATGTAATCCATTTTTAATTCAGGCTGTAACTTAGTGGGAAAAGTAGAGGTTACAAAGTATTCTGCCGACACGCAGGAGTTCTCAGGTTTGCCTTTCAAGGAAAAGCCTATGAATACCTCGCTGTCCCCTTAGGGCTAACATTCGCTACCCAAATGTTCAGCAAGTGTGTAGTGACAGCTCTAGCACCCCTGAGAATCAAGGGACTAAGTGTATCTGCTTACATAGACGATTACATGCTTTGATCCCCGACACAGGAGCAAGTGGTACGAGACACGGCTTCTCTTGTAACCCACCTCAACGAGCTAGGGTTCAAGATCAACCAGAAAGAGTTGTTTGGTGCCATCACAGAGAATAGAATACCTATGGGTCAAGATGGATTCTCTCTCTCGTTGGGCCACACTCTCGGACGGCCTTATCACGTCATTCCGACAGTGCCTCTCCCTGTTCAATAGGGGGGCGCTCGGACACGCTCAAAACATGTCACCTAGTGCTGGGGTTGATGGCGTCCATCTTGGTACTACCACTAGGACTACTGAGCGTTTGGGTAACTGCTCCATTGCCCGTGTCCACGTCTGCACCACAATCAAAAGATTTAAGTTGACCACAGACGGTCTCTTGGCTCTCCGTCACTGGAAGACTCTCTCCATCTTTGCTTCGGGCACTTCCCTAGGGTTAGTGTCTTCGAGCGAGGTGGTGACAACAGACTAACTCACAGGGTGGGGTGCAGTTCATGGGGCAAGAGCAATGAACCGACTGTGTTCACCACTGCTGACAGCTTTTCCTTCGCTGATACACTTTCTGCCCTTCCTTTTGGAATTGTCACATCCTGGTCAGTACATAATATGATTGGTGGCATAAACCGCCTGGGGGACATTCAGTCTACAGACTACTATATATACACACAGTACCAGTAAAAAGTTTGGACACACCTACTCATTCCAGGGTTTTTCTTTATTTCACTATTTTCTACTTTGTAGAATAATCTCTACATTGTTGAATAATAGTGAAGATATCAAAAGTATGAAATAACACATATGAAATCATGTAGTAACCAAAAAAAGTGTTAAAGAAATCAAAATATATTTTAGATTCTTCAAAGTAGCCACCCTTTGCCTTGATGACAGCTTTGCACACGCTTGGCATTCTCTCAACCAGCTTCACCTGGAATGCTTTTCCAACAGTCTTGAAGGCGTTCCCACTAGAGGTGTGGGGGCTGTGCTTTGGCAGAGTGGGTGGGGTTATATCCTTCCTGTTTGGCCCTGTCTGGGGCTGTCCTCGGATGGGGCCACAGTGTCTCCTGACCCCTCCTGTCTCAGCCTCCAGTATTTATGCTGCAGTAGTTTGTGTCGGGGGGCTAGGGTCAGCTTGTTATATCTGGAGTACCTCTCCTGTCCTATTCGGTGTCCTGTGAGAAATCGAAGTGTGCGTTCTCTAATTCTCTCTCTCTCTCTCTCGGAGGACCTGAGCCCTAGGACCATGCCCCAGGACTACCTGACATGATGACTCCTTGCTGTCCCCAGTCCACCGGGCCGTGCTGCTGCTCCAGTTTCAACTGACCTGAGCCCTAGGACCATGCCCCAGGACTACCTGACATGATGACTCCTTGCTGTCCCCAGTCCACCTGGCCGTGCTGCTGCTCCAGTTTCAACTGTTCTGCCTTATTATTATTTGACCATGCTGGTCATTTATGAACATTTGAACATCTTGGCCATGCTCTGTTATAATCTCCACCCGGCACAGCCAGAAGAGGACTGGCCACCCCACATAGCCTGGTCCTCTCTAGGTTTCTTCCTAGGTTTAGGCCTTTCTAGGGAGTTTTTCCTAGCCACCGTGCTTCTACACCTGCATTGCTTGCTGTTTGGGGTTTTACGCTGGGTTTCTGTACAGCACTTTGAGATATCAGCTGATGTACGAAGGGCTATATAAATACAAATACACTTTGTGGTCCAACTAATCCCAAACCATCTCAATTGGGATGAGGTCGGGTGATTGTGGAGGCCAGGTCATCTGATGCAACACTCCATCACTCTCCTTCTTGGTCAAATAGCCCTTACACAGCCTGGAGGTGTGTTTTGGGTCATTGTCCTGTTGGAAAAACAAATGACAGTCCCACTAAGCACAAACCAGATGGGATGGCGTATCGCTGCAGAATGCTGTGGGTTCTGGCCACTCTACCATAAAGACCTGATTGGTGGAGTGCTGCAGTGATGGTTGTACTTCCATCTCCAAAGAGGAACTCTGGAGCTCTGTCAGAGTGACCATCGGGTTCATAGTCTGCTCCTTGACCAAGGACCTTCTCCCCCGATTGCTAAGTTTGGCTGGGCGGCCAGCTCTAGGAAGAGTCTTGGTGGTTTCAAACCTCTTCCATTTTAGAATGATGGATGCCACTGTGTTCTTGGGGAACCTTCAATGCTGCAGAAATGTTTTGGTACTCTTCCTCAGATCTGTGCTTCCACACAATCCTGTCTCAGAGCTCTACGGACAATTATTTTCACCTAATGGCTTGGTTTTTGCTCTGACATGCACTGTCAACTGTGGGACCATTAGACAGGTGTTTGCCTTTCCAAATCATGTCAAATATATTGAATTTACTCCAAGTTGTAGAAATATATCTCAAGGATGATCAATGGAAACAGGATGCACCTAAGCTCAATTGAGTCTCATAGCAAATGGTTTGAATATTTACGTAAATAAAGTATGTGTTTTTATTTTTAATACATTTGCAAAACTTTCGAAACCTGTTTTCACTTTGTCATTATGGGGTATTGTGTGTACATGAGGGGGGGGGGGATTATTTCAGACGAAAAAGGGAAGGGGTCTGAATACTTTCCGAATGCACTGTACATACATGTGCGCGTGCTTGCACACATGTACCATACGTATGTGGGCATGCCTTCTAATTTGTGGTTTTGGTAATTTCAGCCACATCTGTTGCTGACGAGTGTATAAAATAGAGATGACGGCTCATAATAATGGCTGGAATGGAGTAATTGGAATGGTATCAAGCACAAAAGATGTGGTTTCCATCTGGCTGATAGCACACCATTGACATCAGCTACAGGCACCCCCCCCCCTATCTTCTCTCCTCTTAAAGGTGTGAATGATATTTTCTGTACTTTGGCTTGCTGACAGTCCAGACACTTTCCCAGAACAGTTTATTAAAACTGAGTCAGGAGACTTGAAAGTTGACCACTATTCTCACTCTCAGTCCTCAAATAGAAAGCTTTCTTGACACTTTTCCAAGTTCTCTGGGGTCAAGGGGAAAATTGACTCAACACTGCCCTCTTTGTATGTTCCACATGATCATGGGTGCATTCGATGAAAGGTCTATTTTTAGGGGGAAATAAAATGGCTGTTACAGTTCAGAGTCAAGGCTGGGCCAGATAGACAGACTTCATGGCAAATCTGTGACGGCTAGCGAGGTCTAAAACAGCTTTTATTGGCCAGAGAGCAACTTATCACAAGTCCTCTACTCAACACAATACCTACCCAGGGCAGCCACAGGAAACTGTCATGTGAAATAGTGTCTTTTAAAAATGTGTTGTTGGCAACAACAGATTATACGAATTTGGACAAGGGGTCTGTAGAACAAGTTTAGAGGGTACAATACAATGTAATATTGTTAATCTACACTAGAGGCTACCCTTAGATGCACAATCCCCCCCCCCCCCAAACAATGTTGCACTAGTTTAAGCTTTAACTGCTAACTTGTCTTGCTGTCCCATGGCAAAATGTGTAGAATTGAGATATTACCATGAACTGCAAAATTCTCTGACACGAAGACTAGGACTTTTCTTTTCTTTTAATATTCTTTCCCAAGGCCTGAGACTTGGTTAGTCCGGCCATGCGCTGCAGCAGTCACAGTGTAACTCCTTGTATGCTATTTTTAAATCGAACACAAGTCAAGAGTTGTGTTATGATTTTAAGTGGGTTCCTGATGAATTTGCTATCACAAAAGGGGTCCCGAGTCGCAAAAAGCTTGTGAACCCCTGGGCTAATGAATTGCGTTTGGGGCTGAGTGCTGGAAAGAGGCATGTCTGTGGAGAGGGTAGATGGTATGTGTTTTAAGTAATTACAGGGGTTCCAGATGCTGACTGATAACATACAGCCACTTCCCATATTGCTGTAGAATGGCCTGCTTTGTTTACCGGTAAACAGCACTTAAGTACAAAATACTTTGTTATTCTCTTTAGGGGAGGCATGACCAAATGACATAGGCTACACAAGTGTTACATAAATATAGGTTCTTAATAGAGACAATTTATGCAGTTCCATGGAATTATTCAGTTCCATGGCGCCATTTGTGTAGCTGATATTTTGAAGTTAAGAGCAAATTTGCCTTGGCTCCTGGTATGAATAAATGAAGCTGTGTGGAAGCTGACATAGCTCCGTGCTGTGACAGTCACTGAGGTCGTCAGACACCCTGGATATACAAACATTCATCATTAAATCCTCTGTCAACATTGATTCAATTGATCTCATTCACAACATTGAAGAGTCGACTGCTGACTCGTATGCCGAATCATAACCACGGTGAGGGGGGAAAACACTAAGCAGACATTTTGTAGATGCCACAGAATGACTTTTCTGATCCTAAGAGGCCAAAGAAGTGAAAACAAAATGAGAGGCCTTGAAGTAAAAACTAAGTCCTGACAGGAAAACCACTTTTGTGTCTTGTTGGTTTGGTCTGAGTCGACCAGATTTGCCATTTGTTCTGCAATCGTTTCCCTGACCATGTAGTTGTGAGTGCAGACAGAACTTTGCTGAGCAAATCGGGCCATGCCACAGTTCTCAAAGAGCAGCAGAAGTTAATCCGAGGCTACTAGACCCTGCTAGAAGGCTTCACATAGCAGGTTGTCAAAGACTAACAGAATGTCTTTCCGGTCCCGTCCTGAAAGACGAGTGTGCGGAGAGGGGAGGATTTAGACATAGGAGTTCAAATGGGAACCACCTGAAATAATTTTGACCTGCCCACTTCAATGACATTTCATTCAAGGGAGACCAACGACTCAAAACAGAAGGCCTAGATGTTGATGTGATGCGGCATACGATAACCATTCCAATGTCGGCACCGTTCATTGTTGGGAAAAATAAGAAATTCTACATTTTAGTTTTGGAACATTTTTGAATACTTTAAACCAGGAATCCTCAACTAGATTCAGCCACAGGCTGATATGTTCTTGAGCAGATGGTTAGGGGCCGGATCTTTACGTTTTTTAATAAATTTGCAAAAATGACCCAAAACTAGTTTTCGCTTTGTCATTATGGGATATTGTGTGTAGATCGCTGAGGAAATTGATTGACTTAATCCATTTTAGAAAAAGGATTTAATGTAACAACATTTGGAAAAAAGTCAAGCGATCAGAATATTTTCCGACAGCACTGCAATTACATTTAATTTGTAGACTGCAAAACTGATATATTTGACTAAAACAATTTCAAACCTTGCTTACATTTGTATACAGTCACATACTGTAGATATGTGTGGGTATACTTTGGAACAGATTTCCTACATTAAAATCATGCTGGTGTTATTAGTCTTATGTCCAACAACTAAACATTTTTATGTTTTGCTTAGCACTTGGGGGGCCAAATTCAACCCGTAGGATGCCAGTTGCGGAACCCTGCTTTAAACCATTTATTAATGTACACTGAACAAAAATATAAATTCAACAATTTCAAAGATATATGGAAATCAGTCATTTAAATAAATTCATTACGCCCTAATCTATGGATTTCACATCACTGGTAATGAAGATATGCATCTGGTCGCAGACATGCAAAAGTAGGGGAGTGATTCAGAAAACCAGTCAGTGTCTGGCGTGACCACCATTTGCCTAATGCAGTGTGACACATCTCCTTCACAGAGTTCATCAGGCTGGTGATTGTGGAATGTTGTCCCACTCTTCAATGGCTGCAAAATTACTGGATATTGGCGGGAACTGGAACATGCTGTTATACAAGTTGATACAGAGCATCCCAAACATGCTCAATGGGTGACCTGTCTGGAGAGCATGCAGGCCAATGAAGAACTGGGACATTTTCAGCTTCCAGGAATTGTGTACAGAATCTTGAGACATGGGGCCGTGCATTAACATGATGAAACATGAGGTGATGGCGGCAGATGAATGGCACGACAATGGGCCTCAGGATCTCATCATGGCATCTCTGTGCATTAAAATTGCCATTGATAAATGCAATTCTGTTCACTGTCCGTAGCTTTTGCCTGTACATACCATACCTGCCACCATGGGGCACTCCGTTCACAACGTCAACAAACCGCTCGCCCACACAATGCCTTACACGCCATCTGCCTGATACAGTTGAAACTGGGAGTCATCTGTGATGAACACACTTCTCCAGTGTGCCAGTGGCCATCGAATGTGAGCATTTGCCCACTGAAGTTGCTTATAATGCTGGACTGTAGTCAGGTCAAGACCCTGGAGAGGATGACGAGCATGCAGGTGAGCTTCCCTCGTGTGGTTTCTGACAGTTTTGTGCAGAAATTCTTTAGTTGTGCAAACCCAGTTTCATCAGCTGTCGGTCTCAAACCATCCCGCAGGTGAAGCAGCTGGATGTGGAGGTTCTGGGCTGGCGTAGTTACATGTGGTTGTGAGGCCGGTTGGACATGCCACTAGGTTCTCTAAAACTACATTGGATGCGGCTTGTGGTAGAGAATTTAACAAAAAATTCTGGCAACAGCTCTGGTGGACATTCCTGCAGTCAGCGTGCCAATAACACACTCCTTCAACTTGAGACATCTGTGGCATTGTGCTGTGACACAACTGCACATTTTGTGGGATTTTATTATCCCCAACACAAGGTGCACCTGTGTAATGATCATGCTGTTTAATCAGCTTCTTGATATGCCACACCTGTCCTGTGGATGGATTATCTTGGTGAAGGAGAAATGCTTACTAACAAGGATGTAAGCAAATTTTTTTCTGTGTGTATAGATCATGTCTGGGCCCTTTTCAGGTCATTGGACCAAAACTTTACATGTTGCGTTTTATATTTCTGTTCAGTAAAAAAATACTACAGGGAAATGGTTAATTTCCAAGGTTGACATGTTAGCTAGCATGACCAATCCAATGCGAAAACACTAGCTCAAACTTCCCTGTGTGAGTGTTGCAGCTGACTTGGCCCACTCAAGATAACATGCTACGGATCAATGAAATCAGGCTGGTTATTTAGATTTTAAGTAGCAAGCAATCGATATCACCGTAAACTTGTTGGAAGCGAGGCAGCTTTGGTCATTTTTAGTCCTTTTTTGAGCCACATTCCATTTCTTGATATGCCTTTTCCATTTGCCTTCATTCACCTCAAAGATGTAATCGTATTAGATAGGTGTTGATGAAATGTCTACCAATACTTACACCAATCCACTGCTTTTAAATCGTTGAGGGGGTATAGAAATCAGACTACCTGCATCCACTTTGTATTTGTTCAAGATAGGTCAATGTTAGTGTTGTGTGAGTGACAGGTTTGAAGAAAAGCTCCTAGCTGGCCTAAATGTTTCACTGACTAGGTTATTTCCCCAGCCATGGTATTTAACATTCCTGCTGTGTCCCATAAAACAAATTAGCTAACAAGTTTGTGTTAATTGATTTAGAAGAGATTACTTAGACACACATGTGCACACACACACACACACACACGTGTGAAGAGGGACCCAAATAAATGACCCAAATAAATAAGACTAAAAATGAAAACATGTTTTTTTCCCTTAGGGTACGATGGTGAAGTGTCTATACTCATGGATCGGGTGGCCAGCACCGGATCTAAGGTGGTCTTCACCATGGAGCACTCAAATAAAATCAAGACGTTATGTCACATGAGAATAACACGTTTTCATCTCACATGAATTGCAGCTTCACATGTGAAATTTGCTATCACGTGTTTACTTTCACGTGAGAATCGGATATGCAGTTTCACCATGTGAAAATCCCACTTTTAGATGTTTAATTGCAAGTTCACATGTTTAGAAACAAATTTGCAGTTTCACTTGTAAGAACTTAACATTTGCCTAGTTTACTGACATTGGAGTAAACCCACACAGTGTATAGCCTAAAAACATATTTAAAACTACAATTTAGATCATGGATGGTCAGTTCTGGCAGCCATAGTGTAGTCTCTGGATTTGAGTGGTTGCCTTTTTACCAGAACTGTGCCGGTAAACCAGAAGTGGTATAATATAATGTTTTCAGCATCGATTTAAAAATCATTAGCTTTCACATTTAAAATTATTTCCTTGCAACATTGTTTTGCTTACAATATTTTGTTTGCAATACTAAATAATTGTTCTCAACTTTAGAAGATTCTCTAGATATTAAAATGTTGAAATGACACCTTTTTAATAGAGTAGTGTTATTTATAGGTTGCAATCCTCTAGTGAGTTACTTGTGCGCCATTTTAATATCTAGCGACACTTCTAAAGTTGAGAACAATTATTTGTATTGCAAACAAAATATTGAAAAACCCAAAAGTATTGACAGCAAAACAATGTTGCAAGGAAATAATTTTAAAACGCGAAAGCAAATGATTTTTAAATCGATGCTGAAAAAATAATATTTAATGATATAACACAATTAAATAACTCCCTCTTTCCAGTAATTATTCCAATATATTTGAATGTTGCCCTGGCCTTTTGCGTTCGCTGCCTTTTTGGCACATTCATTCCAGTAATGAAGTTTTGGCACATTCATTCCAGTAATGAAGTTTTGGCACATTCCAGCAACATAGCATCCTACAAACCAGTTCTGGTTTGCCTCTGCAGCTAAACAGGGTCGGTCCTTCGATGGGAGAACATATGTAGCTGGAAGTGGTGAAAATAATCATGTGAAAAATAAATGTGGAGAGTTTTATTATGTATTATTTTATTTGAGGGGTGACGTGAGAAATTAACGTGAAACGCCACGTGTCCGACAACATATTCAAAATGTTCACGTGAATGTCTCATGATTTTTTTAAAGTTATTTTTTTGTTGTAAGGGCTGACAAACACAGCGAGAAATACAGTGGACTTTAATAATCACAATCAATTAGCTAAAATTATGGAATTGTCAGTAAACCTTTAGGAATGATGACCTAGTAGTGTGTGTGTTTAAAGATCTACTTGTGTTTGTCAGAATAAAATAAATTTACCTCAAAATGAAGTAAATCCTTCCTGCCCACTGCCATCTAGGCCTTCAACAAGATCAGGTCGCAGTTAACACATGACACTACTACCCAGTAAATTGATTTTCTCTTTTACACACTGGTACTGTACTATTTTACTTACCTCTCTACATAGCTACAGTGCATTAGGAAAGTATTCAGACCCCTTGACTTTTTCCACATTTTGTTACGTTACAGCCTTATTCTAAAATAGATTTTTTTAAATGTAAAAATCATCAATCTTCACACAATACCCCATAATCACAAAGGGAAAACAGGTTTTTAGAAATGTTTGCTAATGTATTACAAATAAAAAAACACCTTATTTGCATGAGTATTCAGACCCTTTGCTACGAGACTCGAAAATAAGCTCTGGCGCATCCTGTTTCCATTGATCATCCATGAGATGTTTGTACAACTTGATTGGAGTCTAACCGTGGTAAATTCAATTGATTTGGAAAGGCACACACCTGTCCATATAAGGTCCCACAGTTGACAGTACATGTCAGAGCAAAAACCAAGCCATGAGGTCAAAGGAATTGTCCGTAGGGCACTGGGACAGGATTGTGTCGAAGCACAGATCTGGGGAAGGGTATCAAAACCCGTTTTTCTCCCCAATTTCATGGTATCCAATTGGTAGTTACAGTCTTGTCTCATCGCTGCAACTCCCGTACCAACTCGGGAGAGGTAAAGGTCGAGAGCCATGCAAGTGGCACAGCTAGCAACTGCGATGCAGTGCCTTAGTGTTCTCTGGCTAGTGTATCAACACACCCAGTCACTACAAAGATACAGGTGTCCTTCCTAACTCAGTTGCTGAAGAGGAAGGAAATTGCTTGGAGGCCAATGGTGACTTTAAAACAGTTTAGTTTAATGTCTGCAATAGGAGAAAACAACTGAGGATGAATCAACATTGTAGTTACTCCACAATAATAATCTAATGGACAGAGTGAAAGGAAGCCTGTAGAGAATGAAAATATTCCAAAACATGTATCCTGTTTGTAATAAGGCACTAAAGTAATACTACAAAAAAAATTGTCAATTTTTTTTCCAGAATTCAAAGTTTTATGTTTGTGGCAAATCCAATACAACACATTAATGAGTACCAAGAAGACAATGAATGTTCCTGAGTAGTTGAGTAACAGTTTTGACTTAAATCTATCACAAGACCTGAAAATAGTTGTTTAGCAATATGACAGAGCTTTGAAGAATTTGGAAAATAAAATTATGGGCAAATGTTGCACAATCCAGCTCTTGTAGACTTACCCAGAAATATTCACAGTTGTAATTGCTGCCAATGGTGCTTCTACAAAGTATTGACTCAAGCTTGTAAATACTTATGCAATTGAGATTTCCGTATTTCATTTGAAATACATTTGCAAAAATGTCTAAATATTTTGACTTCGTTATTATGGGGTTGTGTATGTGTGTGTGGATGGGTGAGAAAAATATATATACAATTGAAGTCAGACATTTACATACACTTAGGTTGGAGTCATTAAATCTCCTTTTTTCAACCCTCCACACATTTCTTGTTAACAAACTATAGTTTTGGCAAGTCAGTTAGGATGTCTACTTGACCGAAGTTAAACAATTTAAAGGCAATGCTACTAAATAATAATTGAGTGTATGTAAACTTCTGACCCACTGGGAATGTGATGAAAGAAATAAAAGATGAAATAAATCATTCTCTATCATTATTCTGACAGTTCACATTCTTAAAATAAAGTGGTGATCCTAACTGACCTAAAACAGGGAATTGTGAAAAACGGAGTTTAAATGTATTTGGCTGAGGTGTATGTCAACTTCCGACTTCAACTGTATATTTAATCAATTTTGAATTCAGGCTGTAACACAACAAAGTGGTATAAGTCAAGGGGTATGCCTACTTTCTGAAGGCACTGTAATGCAAATTTTCACCAGCAGTTGCTGTTTAAAAAATAAATAGTGACAATCAAGCTTGAGTGTTGGTATTTCTCTCATGCCTCAATGGAATTAGAATGAAATAATCTTTGAATGATTTTCTCACTTTAAATTCTCAACTTGGTTTTGTAATGTAAATATACTGTATTTCAGTGATTTAAACAGCTCTGGATTGGGGACAATTTTGTCGTTTTCAGAACAATGAGAGGTTGGAAAAAAATCTATCCACCATGTGACTGGTTTTCCCAGGTCGCCACAGATGTACTCTGTGTAACTGGAACTAGTGGGAGTTTATTACAGAGAACGAAACTAAACATGGTTAAGAGTACTCGGAATTCATCTTTCTTCACAGCTGTATGAGCATATATTTATAACAGTATATTAATCAACGTGGGAGTAATATGGTCTAGTATCCCTGGTCTGTGTTGTTCCCTCTTACGCTGTTATCCTCGCTCGTTCTCTCTCTCCTATCAGAGTTTATTAAACAAACACAGCTGAGCACCTGATGTCCCTTGACCCTGTGTGCGACCCCCTCAATGAGTTCCAGACCGGCAGCTCACCTAGTACCTTGCTACCATCCACACATACCCCCTTACCAAACCCGGCAGGGGAGGGGCCAGTGGTAGGGCTTTATCGAGGCGAGGCCTTCACACCTAAACCTCACATGGATAACTCGCATGAGACACTAAAGGCTTTGTTTCAAGAGTTGTTAATAAGTGAGCCAAGTGTTAATTCAATCTGTCACCTTGTGCTTAAAGTGTTTGATGGAGAGTATTGGAGGAACTAAAATGAGTAGCAATTTACTTTGCCAATCAGTTTATAGACAAAAATAAAACTGTGCTCATGAGGGGTGTGGATTCCATTGGTGTAGTGCACAGAGTGCAATGTAGCAGCTCGTACTTTAATGTAGCAGCTCGTACTTTAATGTAGCAGCTCGTACTTTAATGTAGCAGCTCGTACTTTAATGTAGCAGCTCGTACTTTAATGTAGCAGCTCGTACTTTAATGTAGCAGCTCGTACTTTAATGTAGCAGCTCGTACTTTAATGTAGCAGCTCGTACTTTAATGTAGCAGCTCGTACTTTAATGTAGCAGCTCGTACTTTAATGTAGCAGCTCGTACTTTAATGTAGCAGCTCGTACTTTAATGTAGCAGCTCGTACTTTAATGTAGCAGCTCGTACTTTAATGTAGCAGCTCGTACTTTAATGTAGCAGCTCGTACTTTAATGTAGCAGCTCGTACTTTAATGTAGCAGCTCGTACTTTAATGTAGCAGCTCGTACTTTAATGTAGCAGCTCGTACTTTAATGTAGCAGCTCGTACTTTAATGTAGCAGCTCGTACTTTAATGTAGCAGCTCGTACTTTCTTATTTCTCTTAACTCTGCTGCTTTGTTGATTTGGATGCTTAGGCATAATGACACCTGTTAGAAAGTGAACTCTGTGCATCCTTCCAAGTCCCATTTCACAGTATACATGGTGATATAATTGCTTGGGCACATCACCAAATCAATACATCTTGGTTGAGTGTGTTACCCGTTTGACCTAGTCCACATTTCTAAACCTTAAATCTAAATGATAGAAGACAGGAGAAGTAAATCAGAAGGTGTATTAGTTATGTTGCTCGTCTAAAGCAGTACTTACAAAGGTTTGTGTGAGATCTGTCTTGTAGCATGTGGATGGGTGTGGCCACCAAGTGTGCAGGTGACCATGGTCTGCTCATTAAGATGACACTCCATTACTTATTGGGGGGGGGGGGGGGTTCCTCTCTAGTTGAGCTCTTTAAAAGTATTCTGTACATTTCTGTACTGTACAGGCTATAGTATCTAAACTGTAAAGTTGTTACTTTGCTAAGTGTTTATTGGCCTAGGTTGACAAAATGCGTTCAATTACAAGTGTTTCTTGTCACCTGGTCTCTGTCAGGTTATAAATGCTCAGGTGTAGAGCTTCCTGGGGGGGGGGGGGGGGGGGGGAGATGGCAGCCAGTCTCTGTATGGGTTAGTTAGGGTTTTTCTGAGCTCTAGTGGGCTAGTCAGACTGATCTTCAGTCATTGCTTTTTTAAATTCCATTTATTTACTTTGAGCCAGGCATATTGTTGGATGATTTGTATGTTTTATAAAAAACCTACACCTGCTCCAAGCCTCGGAGCCTTAAAATAAAAACCTTGCACTGGATCTTCTGCTTCCTGCCTTTCCTTGCTCACCAACATTCGCCAGACAGCTCCAACCATCCAGGGCAAGTAAGGGGCCTACCATCCATCCATCCATCCATCCTTACAGCATCAAATGAGCTGGGAGTGTCAGCCATTAGCAGTGTGTTTTAACTCTTACCTGGTAGAAAAGGGATGATTCTGCGCTTGGGGTCTTTCTGCCCTCCTTCCACAGGGAACTTATCCAGAAGCTCCATCTGAAAACAGTGTGTCAACAACGCAGGGAGTTAAACACATGCTATCATACAAAACAACATCACTGCAGGGGGGGGGGGGGGGGGGGGGGGGGGGTTGTACATTTTGTACAATTCAGCAATTCCTAGAAGGACTGGCTTCGCCAATTATTAGAAATACACTCAACAGATGGCATTTCTCGATGGGGTAGCTAGGCTACATATGCTACGTGTCCTGGAGTCAAAGAGAACAACAGTGCGGAATGTTCATTTCCTATTACATTAAATTTACGAGCCTAGAGTGGATTGTCAGTGTCAGGACTGGGGAGAATAGATGAGGGGGGGAGATTTCTTCACATTGTTTTGGAGAATAGACAGACCTCACAAATACTAGATTTCTGTTTTTGTTTTACGTCTTCTACACAGAGACAGACCAGAGTTAGAATCAACTAGGTTTATGATGTGGGCAGCAAGCAGGGATCTGAATGGCTAGTGGGGCTGGTGATGTCGACACTGTCTGTTTGGAGCATTCCGCTTCCTGCACTGGTGGAAAATTACTACTGGACCATCACATCACAAGGCCCATGCAATAGGAAACACTTCGTGGCGTCTTCTCCAAAGTACAGTTCGGATTTATAGATGGGCTTGTTTAGAAGGGCCTGTATTTGACTCGCAGAGAGAAGGGGCATTTTCTCTCGAACCTGTCTTACTAGTGGTCTTACTACAACTTAAAAGCCAGTAAAGTTGGGCCTCCCGAGTGGTGCAGCGGTCTAAGTGGACCTTCACCTACCTACCTGGTTCGATTCCAGGCTCTGTCGCAGCAGGCCGTGACCGGGAGACCCATGGGGTGACGCACAATTGGCCCTGCGTCATCCCGGTTAGGGGAGGGTGTGGCCGGCAGGGATGTTCTTGTCCCATTGCGTACTAGCAACTCCTGTGGCAGGCCGGGCGCAATGCACGCTGACAAGGTCGTCAGGTGTACGGTGTTTCCTCCGACACATTTGTGCGGCTGGCATCTGGGTTAAGCAGGCATTGTGTCAAGAGGCAGTGTGGCTTGGCTGAGTTGTGTTTCGGGGGACGTGCGGCTCTCGACCTTCACCTAGCTCGAGTCCGTAAGGGAGTTGCAGCGATGGGACAAGACTAACAACCAATTGGATACCACGAAATTGGGGAGAAAAACGGGTAAAAAATTAATAAATAATAAATAATAAATGGCAGTAAAGTTAGCTGTAAAGCTTTCTCGGTATCCCTTGTAATCCCTTGCAAGACTCGTGCAATAATGTTGCTATGACAGTCAGCACTATGGTTTTGGACCAGTAACAGCAGAGTTCTTGACCCCGTGTCCTGTCCTATGGGAATACGCAGTCTACACGCAGCTGTATAAATTAACTCAATGCAAAGCTATAGTCACACTGCAAATGGCTGTCAGTGAAAGGAACCATAAGTCTGTTGGTGGGTGAGGCCAGAGCAAACAGAGAAGAGTGAGCAGTGAAGAGGCTTGAGGTGAGAGAAAGGTTATGGTTGTGCTCCAATGCTGTGGATCCAAAGGGATGTTTGGCAAAGACATATGATGGGTGACAAGGAGGTAAAGAAAATTTTATTCGCAGAGATACCTTGTTAATTATCGTCACTGATCTTATCTTAAAGTACTCTAATGTTATATCTACACCTCTCTTGTGCCCATCTTCCTCTCATTATTGCAACCATGGTTAATCAACAGCCTACTGACCATAATAATTACATGAATGACTATCCACTTTACCATCATATTAAACTCTACCTGCTTGGAAGTCAAATACTCCTATTTTATTGTCAACCTTGTTACTTCCTGCACCTCTCCATTCAATATCCATAATTCTCCTGTATCCTTTCCTATAATCTGCAACCCTTCATCTCTCCAGAAACTAATGCTCCACCTAATACTCCAAGGACTATTCAAATCACACCATGTGCTATATATTTCCCAATAAACAAGATTTAAACATGTTTATTAAGTTAATCATCTATTAAAGCTCTTCAAATAAAAATCCCTATGTAATGTGCATCTTAATTTAGTTTGAACTAAATCAATCACCTCCATATTCCGATAGATCGACCCAATAATACCCACCCCATGAAATGAAAATGTACTGAGCTGTTTCTACTAATTAAACCCAACAAAAACTACAGTATGAGAAGAACAGACTGGTGCAGAAATAGGAGAAAAAGACAAGATCAGCAAGGAGCCAAGGACACCAGTCCTGTAAATGGCAATTAGGGAAACGCTTGGTAAATCATACTTCCAACCACAGCATACCTTCCTCTGTGGAACAAAGAGAAAGCAGAGGGGAAAAGACTTCTGAGTGACTACACATGACGACTATCTGTCTGGCTAAAGAGGCAGATGCCTCATTTCACAGATCCTCCTTAGAGAGAGAGGGAGAGAGAAAATAATACCCCACACGCTGTAATTGTTCCCATGCGTCTAGCGGGGAGCCACACCCTGACTGACTCTGTCTCTCTTCGCCGTCGCTCCAACACCCTGTCTGTGGCCTGTAATCAGAGCTGCTGTCTCAGATGAGAAAAAAACATCTGACTGAAGGGAATACAGAGCATTCGGAAAGTATTCAGACCCCTTGACTTTTCCCACATTTTGTTACATTACAGCCTTATTCTAAATTTGACTAAATTGTTTTTTCTCCCTCGATCTACACACAATACCTCATAATGACAAAGCAAAAACGTGTTTGAAATATCACATTCACATAAGTATTCAGACCCTTTACTCAGCACTTTGTTGAAGCACCTTTGGCAGTGATTTACAGTCCTCTTTGATATGACGCTACAAGCTTGGCAGACCTGTATTTGTGGAGTTTCTCCCCTTCTTCTCTGCAGATCCTCTCAAGCTCTGTCAGGTTGGATGGGGAGCGTTGCTGCACAGCTATTTTCAGGTCTCTCCAGAGATGTTTGATCGGGTTCAAATCCGGGCTTTGGCTGGGCCACTCAAGGACATTGAGACTTGTCCTGAAGCCACTCCTGCATTGTCTTGGATGTGTGCTTAGGGTCGTTGTCCTGTTGGAAGGTGAACCATCGCTCCAGTCTGAGGTCTTGAGCAGGTTTTCATCAAGGATATATCTGTACCTTGGTACCCTTCCCCAGATCTGTGCCTCGACACAATCCTGTCTCGGAGCTCTACGGACAATTCCTTCGACCTCATGGCTTGGTTTTTGCATTGTTAACTGTGGGACCTTATATAGATACGTGTGTGCCTTTACAAATCATGTCCAATAAATTGAAATTTACCATAGGTGGACTCCAATCAAGTTGTAGAAGCATCTCAAGATGGTCAATGGAAACAGGATGCACCGAATCTCATAGAAAAGGGTCTGAATAATTATGTAAATAAAATATTTCAGTTTTTTTTTATATCAATGTGCAGAAATCGTAAACTTGTTTTCTCTTTGTCATTATGGGGTATTGTGTCGATTGATGATATATGTATATATATATATTTTTATCCATTTTAGAATTAAACTAACGTAACAAAATGTGGAAAAAGGGGTCTGTATATTGTAGTCTCTGCTGCTGCAGACAGCCAGTTACATCATGTACACGTCACTCACATGAATGACTTGAGGATAGGTTTAAGGGTTCAAGCAACACAAGGGGACAAGGGGAATTTTCTTGGCATTGGTACTGTTCATTTCAGTCAAAACAAAACAGTACTACATACTTTACGGAATACGGTGCAGATTGAAGAATTGAGAAAAACTAAGTTAGATATCAGGAGTTTTTTTTTTACTCTAAATAAATGTATAAATGCCTACATTACCACGTGTAATGATAATAACATGAGAACTAACTTTGAGGGCAAACTAACTAATTCTGATGAAAAAGAGGGCCGTTAATGACTGTTAAGGAGTAAACAAGGATACCACAGCGAATGTGGCCCCAGGTGTGATGTATGCTTGGAGGTATGACATCACAGCCAGGGGAGTATAACAGGCATTCCTTTGTGGGTTATATTACTATACCTAACAGAATACAGGCCTAACTGTCCAACTTCAAATACATGTACTAATTGGACAGAAAAGTCTTGTTTGGTCAGAGAGTAAGTTCATTTGCGGCTGCCGGCTATCATTTGTCTGGTTCATATCCTCCTCCTGTGTGACATCACACAGTCTCATCATAGCCTTCTGGTCGTCATCTGAGAGTGGGACATGAATGAGTGTGTTCAAGGCCTCCTCTGACAACCACATCTCTTTCTAAACCATCTCAAGACTACAATCTCCCTCTTACTCACTCTACCCCTCCCAACACACAACACCCCTCCTTACAAGCTCCAGCTATCACTCACCCACCCCTACTCATATCTTCATGCTAAAACTCTCTGATGTGGAATATATCTCTCATTGAGAAATCTACTTTAGTGTGACACATACCAATGCTGAGCAGGGAGGGAGGACACAAGAGACCCAGAAGTTGTCAGAGAAGCATAGCAGAGAAGTTGATGTCATCAGCTTTTAGCTGATCAGAGAAGACTGGCTCCACAAGGCTTCCTTCAATCAAGATCATAAAGGGATGCTTCCATCTCCACAACCAATGTTGTTATTCCGATGGGGATATGAAAAAAAAACTAAGTTGTCTTTGACAACAGCAGGAAACACCAAACTCACTAGCTCCATTATCAAACTTTTTTTGTGCCTTGCAAGGGTTCTGGAAAAATGCTGTTTAAAAGGAGTGAATCATACTAAAAAGACCAACATGTGTTTTCAATCAGGGTTGTTGAAAACACTCCCCCCTAGCTGTTGAGAAACGTCAACGGACAGCACGCGAGGCAAGGAGACTTGGTTTAGACATGCATTTCCTGCCACTGCATCGGTCAGCTCTGTAAGCAATGTGCTGGCTCACCACATGGTTTACAAACTGCAGATTTCTTTGAAAGGGAGAAAATAAAATTCAAAAGGGAAAGAACCTGAGCAGCAAACTAAACTCTCACATTTCAAGTCTGGCATAGTGACGGCTGGACGAACACTAGAAACCACTTCCAACGGTCATAAACAAAGGCAGGAGACACCAGTAAGCTAGCTTGGGGGAAAAATGTGGAGCAAAGCAAAGATACCACTCCCTCTCATTTGTCCTGCTGAAGTAAAAATTCCTCAAGGTTTAGTCTATGATAGATCAGCTTCACTGAGACAGACAATATAACACCATTTATAATATGTTTTATTTATTAATAATAATTGTCATCAAACATGAATACATACATACATACAAAATGAAGTAATGGACCACAATTGCTACGTCAAGGAGAATAGAATACCCTATTGCAGGATTGCCTAACTGGCGGCCCGCGGGCAGAGGTGGGTTGTAACGCATTCCAGGTACTTAAGTCCACTGATGAATTAGTACTTTTCTAGTTACTCTCTGTGGGCTGTACTTGCCTTCTTACTCAAGCAATGTCTAAAGGAAATAACTTACTTTTTACTCTGTTACACTTTACCAAATCAATTCAGTTATTCAGCTAGATTGATAGTATTATATTGTCGCTGTCAATTGAAAACCTCCAAATGTTGTGTATTTTCTTCAATATACATGAATCGATACTATCAAATCAAATATTATTGGTCACATACACATGGCTATCAGATATTACTGAGAGTGTAGTGAGTTGCTTGTGCTTCTAGTTCTGACAGTGCAGCAATATCTAACATGTAATCTAACAGTTCCTTAACAACTACCTAATGCACACAAATTTAAGTAAAGGAATGGAATAAGAATATATACACGTAAATATATGGATGAACAATGACAGAGCGGCATAGGCAAGATGCAATAGATGGTATAAAATACAATATAGTTGAAGTCAGAAGTTTACATACACCTTAGCCAAATACGCTGAAACTCAGTTTCACAATTCCTGACATTTAATCCTAGTAAAAAATGCCCTTTCATAGGTCAGTTAGCATCACCACTTAATTTTAAGAATGTGAAATGTCAGAATAATAGTAGAGAGAATTATTTATTTCAGCTTTTATGTATTTCATCACATTCATAGTGGGTTAGAAGTTTACATACACTCAATTAGTATTTGGTAGCATTGCCATTAAATTGTTAAACTTTGGTCAAACGTTTCGGGTAGCCTTCCACAAGCTTCCCACAATAAGTTGTGTGAATTTTGGCCCATTCCTCCTGACAGAGCTGGTGTAACTGAGTCAGGTTTGTAGGCCTCCTTGCTGGCACAGGCTTTTTCAGTTCTGCCCACACATTTTCTATGGGATTGAGGTCAGGGCTTTGTGATGGCCACTTCAATACCTTGACTTTGTGTTCCTTATGCCATTTTGCCACAACTTTGGAAGTATGCTTGGGGTCAATGTCCATTTGGAAGAACCATTTGTGACCAAGCTTTAACTTCCTGACTGATGTCTTGAGATGTTGCTTCAATATATCCACGTAATTTTCCTACCTCATGATGCCATCTACTCTGTGAAGTGCAGCAGTCCCTCCTGCAGCCAAGCACCCACACAAAATGATGCTGCCACTCCTGTGCTTCACGGTTGGGATGGTGTTCTTCGGCTTGCAAGCCTCCCCCTTTTCCTCCAAACATAAAGATGGCCATAATGGCCAAACAGTTCTATTTTTGTATCATCAGACCAGAGGACATTTCTCCAAAAAGTACAACCTTTGTCCCCATGTGCAGTTGCAAACCGTAGTCTGGCTTTTTTTATGGCGGTTTTGGAGCAGTGGCTTCTTCCTTGCTGAGTGGCCTTTCAGGTTATGTCGATAAAGGACTCGTTTTATTGTGGATATAGATATTTTTTGTACCTGTTTCTTCCAGCATCTTCACAAGGTCCTTTGCTGTTGTTTTGGGATTGATTTGCACTTTTCGCACCAAAGTACGTTCATCTCTAGGAGACAGAACGCTTCACCTTCCTGAGCGGTATGACTGCTGCGTGGTCCCATGGTGTTTATACTTGCATACTATTGTTTGCAAGTATTGTTTGTAGTATGTACCTCCAGGTGTTTGGAAATTGCTCACAAGGATGAACCAGACTTGTGGAAGTCTACAAAAACATTTCTGAGGTCTTGGCTGATTTCTTTTGATTTTCCCATGATGTCAAGCAAAGAGGCACTGAGTTTGAAGGTATGCCTTGAAATACATCCACAGGTGCACCGCCAATTGTCTCAAATTATGTTAATTAGCCCATCAGAAGCTTCTAAAGCCATGACATAATTTCCTGGAATTTTCCAAGCTGTTAAAAGGCACAGTCAACTTAGTGCATGTACTTCTGACCCACTGGAATTGTGAAACAATTTTTTAAAAGTCTGTCTGTAAACAATTGTTGGAAAAATTACTTTTATCATGCACAAAGTAGATGTCCTAAGCGACTTGACAAAACTATAGTTTGTTAACAAGAAATTTGTGGAGTGGTTGAAAAATGAGTTTTAATGAAACTTCCAACTTCCGCTGTATATACATATGAGATGAGTAATGCAAGATATGTAGACATTAAAGTCCATTTATTGATCCATTTATGAAAGTGGCCAATGATTTCAAGCCTGTATGTAGGCAGCAGCCTCTCTGTGTTAGTGATGGCTGTTTAACAGTCTGATGGCCTTGAGAAAGAGCTATTTTTCAGTCTCTCGGTCCCAGCTTTGATGCACCTGTACTGACCTCGCCTTCTGGATGGTAGCGGGGTGAACAAGTAGTGGCTCGGGTGGTTGTTGTCCTTTATGCTCTTTTTGGCCTTCCTGTAACATCGGGTGCTGTAGGTGTCGGAAGGGTGCTGTAGGAGGGAAGGTAGTTTGTCCCCGGTGAATTACCTGTGCATCTGTTAAAGTTTGAGGGTTTTAGGTGACAAGACAAATTTCTTAAGCCTCCTGAGGTTGAAGAGGCGCTGTTGCGTCTGCTTCATCACACTGCCTGTGTGGGTGGACCATTTCAGTTTGTTCGTGATGTGTACGCCGAGGAACTTAAAACTTTCCACCTTCTCCACCGCTGTCCCATCGATGTGAATAGTGGGTGCTCCCTCTGCTGTTTCCTGAAGTCCACGATGATCTCCTTTGTTTTGTTTTGTTGACTTTGAGTGAGAGGTTGTTTTGCTGACATCACAATCAAGAGTGCCCTCACCTACTCCTTGTAAGCTGTCTCATCATTGTCGGTAATCAAGCCTACTACTGTTGTGTCGTCTACAAACTTGATGATTGAGTTGGAGGCGTGCCACACAGTCATAGGTGAACAGGGAGTACAGGAGTGGGCTGAGCATGCACCCTTGTGGGGCCCCAGTGTTGAGGATCAGAAAAGTGGAGAAGTTGTTTCTTACCTTCACCACCTGGGGGCGGCCGTCAGGAAGTCCAGAACCCGAATGCACAGGGCGGGGTTCAGACCCAGGGCCTCTAGCTTAATGATGAGCTTGGAGGGTGCTATGGGGTTGAATGCTGAGCTATAGTCAATGAACAGTATTTTTACATACTGTAGGTATTCCTCTCGTCCAGATGGGATAGGGCATTGTGCAGTGTTATGGCCATTGATTCGTCTGTGGACCTATTGGGGTGGTAAGCAAATTGAAGTGGGTCTAGGGTGACAGGTAAGGTGGAGGTGATATGGTCTTTGACTAGAAGTGCTACAGGGCAAGAGTAATTTAGTTAACTTACCTTTGCCTTCTTGGGTACAGGAATAAGGGTGGCCAACTTGAAGCATGTGGTGACAGCAGACTGTGATAGGGAGGGACTGAAAATGTCCGTAAACACACCCGCCAGCTGGTCTGCGCATGCTCTGAGGACGCCGCTTGGAATACCATCTGGGCCGACAGCTTTGCGAGGGTTAACACTTTTGAATGTCTTACTCACGTTGGCCACGGAGAAGGAGAGCCCACAGTCCTTGGTAGCGGGCCGCGTTGGTGGCACTGTATTATCCTCCAAGCAGGCAAAGAAGGTGTTTAGTTTGTTTGGAAGCAAGACGTCTGTGTCCGTGACGTGGCTGTTTTTCTTTTTGTAGTCCTTGATTGTCTGTAGACCCTGCCAAATACGTCTTGTGTCTGAGCTGTTGAATTGCGACTCCACTTTGTCTCTGTACTGACGGTTTGCCTGTTTAATCGCCTTACGGAGGGAATAACTACAATTTTGTATTCGGCCATAATCCCAGTCACCTTTCCATGGTTAAATACGGTGGTTTCAATATTGAGCGCATTCAGTTTTGTGCAAATGCCACCATCTATCAATGATTTCTGGTTAGGGTAGGTTTTAATAGTCACGGTGTGTACAACATCTCCTATGCACTTCCTTATAAACCTACTCACCGAAACATACGTCAATATTATTATCTGAGGCTACCCGGAACATGTCCCAGTCAACTTAATCAAAATCATCTTGAAGCGTGGATTTCCGAATTGGTCAGACCAGCTTTATAATAGTTCTTAACACGGGTACATTCTGTTTAAGTTTCAGCCTATAGGAAGGGAGGAGCAAAATGTAGTCGTGGTCTGATTTGCCAAAAGGAGGGCGGGGGAGGGCCTTGTATGCATCATGGAAGTCAGAGTAGCAGTGATCCAGAGTTTTGCCAGCACGTGAACCACAGTCAATATGTTGATGGAATTTAGGTAGCCTTGTGCTCAAATTTGCTTTGTTAACATCCCTAGCTACAATAAATGCAGCCTCGGGATATATGGTTTCTAGTTTGCATAAAATCCAGTGAAGTTCCTTGAGGGCCGTCGTAGTATCGGCTTGAGGGGGGGGGGGGGGGGGGGGGTATACATGGCTGTGACAATAACCGAGAAGAATTCTCTTGGGACATAATACGGTCGGCATTTGATTTTGAGGAATTCTATGTCAGGTGAACAAAAGGACTTGAGTTCCTGTATATTGTTACAATTACACCATGAGTCGTTAATCATGAAACATACACCCCCTTCTTCTTCTTCCCGGAGAGATGTTTATTCCTGTCGGCGAGACTTACAAAGAATCCACGTGGCTGTAGCGACTCCAACAGAATATCCCGAGAGAGCCATGTTTCCGTGAAACAGAGTATGTTACGATCCCTGATGTCTTTCTGGAAAGCAACCCTTGCCCTAATTTTGTCTACCTTGTTATCTAGAGACTGAACATTAGTGAGTAATATACTCAGAAGTGGTGGGTGGTGTGCACGCCCTCGAAGTCTAACCAGAAGACCGCTCCGTCTACCTCTTCTCTGGCAGCGTTGTTTTGGGTCAGCCTCTGGAATCAGCTCAAATGCCCTGGGTAGTTCGGACAAAAGATCCGCTTCGGGAAAGTCGTATTCCTGGTCGCAGTGCTTGTAAGTTGACGCTGCTCTGATATCTAATAGTTTTTCCCGGCTGTATGTAATAACACTAAAGATTTTCTGGGCTAACAATGTAAGAAAAAAAATACTGCAAAGTTTCCTAAGGACTAGAAGTGAGGCAGCACTCTCTGTTAGCACCATTTCGTCAATTGGTTCCCCTTTACATCTGTAAGAATGTTTCCCGACCCCTTGACCAATGAAATGTATTCAAAATAGCTTGTCATCAAAACTTGTCAAGTCAATTGGCTCTCAAAGTTGTCCATCATTCCTGTATCTTCACAACAGCTCTTGAAGTGATGCACATGTCTCCACTCCTAAGGAGATTTTTGTTTGTGTGTTCTTAGCCACACGCGATCAGAGGTAAATCGCACCTTAATTAGCTTCTGCCGTTGTAATATTATATATTTCTGGAGTAACATATGTATTTATCGGATATAATTCTGCTGTTGAAATTGTTTTTAGGGAGAGTGCAAATTAAATGGCTAGGTAGCTAACCCAGAATCTGACAGAATGTTTAATCTCCTGTTTTTAGCTCCCCATATGATCCCACCTTGTCATTGGCATAAAGAGTGAACAGATTAATTAGATGTGTGTGGCAATAGCTAACACATTAGGTTGCCACTAGATGAACTCGCTAGGCTAGCTAGCTAGCTGGGGTGTCAACCATGTAGTTAGCTAATGTTTCCTAGATCAACCGATCCTCCCACTCCATTGCAGTCTCTCACTGTGTGTGTGTGTGTTTAAAATGTCTTTCTTTTTTTAAGACCTATAAGCACATCTGTCATACAGTACATCATCTCAGTAAGCGTTTTGGCCCATATACTGTAGCTACTAGAAATCAAGTCAACCGAGGGGGAGGAGAATGGGCCAACCAAGAAAAGAAAAGACCCTTCAAAGTGGAAAAGAGAGGTTCGGAAGAGAAGGAGGATGCAGGGTAAATCCTACCATGGCAGGAAAAAGACTGATATCTGCAATGTTTGATTATTTGTATTACTTACATGATTCTTACCTGAATACCCACATTGGTGTTTTGTTCCATGCTGAAATGTGTCTGATTTGCATTCTAGTAACATGATTGACAGTGACATTTCGATATTGATTGCTGTTTGACAGTTGTAAAACTTACCTGACCTCCTTTCCATTTCATTCTGAGTAAAAAAAGGACTACTCACACTTGGTGTAAATATTTTTTAGTATGGATTCACCATCACATGTGCTTTAAATGATATTGTGAAATACATTTTCATTAATGCTACTGAAATTGGTAAATTATTCCAATGTCTTGAGTGGCATTTACCTTTTTATGAAAGAGCACATTGATAGATATTAAGTCAACTTTGAATAAGACCGTAATTGAAACTGTACAGCCTACGGACTTTGTTATATGTTGGTCTTCATTGGAGACTACTTGTGCTGGAGAACATCTGCAAGATGATGCTGGCAGGCTTAAATAATAAATAAATGTCAATTGCACTAAATTGTTCTTTTTGTTTGCTATATGGTATAAAAAAAATCCAAACAAAATTTGACACTAGTACTTCAAGTAGTTTTCAAATACTTTTTTACTCTTACTTGAGTAGTTTCTTAAAAGGACTACTTTTATTTAAGTACAGATTTGTGGTACTCTACCCACCTCTGCCCCGTGGGTGTTTTCATTTGCCCACCAAGTCTTCTGAACAATTTTTTTTTCTTATTGTATTTTCATTGTTGGAGATAAGACTGTAAAAGATTTCCAATTGAAAATCACTTGGAGCTGATTTCCTGGTGTTTTTACAACCAGGAAATCAGCTCCAGGTGATTTTCAATTGAAAATCTGTTTCAAGGTTTGTAATTATTGTTTAAGTCAAATATATCATTTTGGGCTTCTTTGTCTATTAATTATTTGTAATTATTTAAGTTCCAGCCCCCCGTCCATCCGCTCAAGAAATCTTCCCCTGGCTGAATATAGTTGATCATCCCTGCGCTATTAAATTTCTTACGTATTGTCTTTTATATTATATCAGAAAATGTATCATTTGAAGTGCTTTAGATATGTATATATTATTATGCTAACTTATTAAGTCTTCCACATGGATTTTTTCCCCCTTTCTAAAGCATTCCAGAATTGAAAACCACTCAATCCACAACTACTGAATTTACACTTACATTTATAATGTTTCATTTTCATAGTACACAGTGCTGCTATGTACTGTATTTAAAGACCCAGATATCTTCCGTTCAGCATTTTTAAGTCTAGGCATATGTTATATCTAATTGTTTCCAGATTAAAAAGAATAGCATGGGATGCAATTTATTGCAGAGTCCAGCAGCCAGAGAGTAGGGGCATGTTTAGCTTTTGTGCAAAATGCTGCTCACAACAGGCAGCCCCATGATCTCAACAGAGGACTGTGCTGTTTCCACTTTTAAAGGGTTTTGTTGCTCCATTACCGCATGTGGAAAATATGTGACAGCTGTGAGATTCTGGGAGAAAGTAGCAAAGTATCAGCTATACATCACACCTATGCATAGGAATGGGAGTTTGTATCTAGTCGAAAATGGTTTTAGAGTTTAGAGGGCTTGAAGATTAGTTAAATCAGGTGTGGTTCTCTGGGGCTACAACAAAAATGTGTGCTGTTGGCGGTACTCGAGGACTGGAGTCGGGAAACACTGGTTTACACAAAGGTTCTGGCTTCAAGCAATCTAAAGGCCAACTCTGCATTAGTAATTAGGGAGGAGTAAACATGCAGAGCTTATTTTCTCTTACCTGATGTAGCTAGCTTTGATGTAGCTAAAATATTAATGCTTCGCCTATTCCTCTCTGATTTAGAATATACCATTGCACAAACAACCTACTGATATAGGCCTACTGTACACGAGCACTAGTATCAGGGTGTATCAGCTAGCTACCTTTGCTCTGACTAAGTACATTTAGCTAGCTATCCAGCTAACTAGCGATTAGCATTGGCAGTTAACACAATTTATTTTGGCCACAACTTGCTAAGAAGACACAAACTAAGTGTTTGCTGCCAGTAAGATACAAAAACTGATGGTGTAATATAGAACGATTGCAGATTCATATTAAGAGGCAAGGAAATCAGCATTGTCGTCACCAATATCTTGTTGCATCTGCAGCATTGACCATAAAGGCTGTCCCTGCCAGCAAGTGGTTGTGACTCATAGTAGAGAAAAAACTGCTCTCCTTGAGTGACAGGGGGCAGGGCTTGTTGTGTGTATATGGAGAGAGGAGACCCCAGTAGCAAACGGAGTAAAGTATTTCTTTTTAAAAACACATTACACAAGGCAGAGTGGTGTAACACACTAAACAAACCAAACATTAAAATACCGTTATACAAGATGAAGTAAAAACCCAAACCGGTCCTTGCATCAATACCAGTATATAGTAAATTATGGTATACCGCCCAGCCCTAGGTTAGGTACTGTAAAGTAGCTCACTCCTACTGTTAGATGGAGATGGAATGTGAGGAGACATCAAGACCAGTCTGTCTTTGTCTTCCCTCAATGTCTCAGGGCTCTATTTTCAGCTGGCGCTAAGGAGGTGCAAGAGTCAAAAGCACATTAATTTGCAATTTCGTCATATAAAAACTGGCGCACTGGCATTTTCCTCCCCTTACGCCAGGTTCGGCAATTTACCAGCTCGCTTGCGCTGAGGTGGGAGGGGTGGAAATATTTGAGGTGTGTCCTTAAAAATGTGTGCCAATATGACAATTTCAGTCAGCACAAATAGGGATATTTAATAGCGACCAAAAGGTAATGGCATTGATTTTGCCAGCGGAAGGGGATACGGTAACCTTATGTAAATCACCAATGTTGTATTAAAAATATCACGAGCATCAAAAACATCAACAGACATTCTCCTTTTTTATTTGAATTGGACATTATTTGTGTCCAGCTTCTGTGAAAAATTAGGACTCATTATGTGCGATGCCCATTGAATGAGAAATGTCAGTGACTGTAGGATGCCTTTTAAGGAACATTAACTAAAATAACTATTATTTTGTGAGAAAAAAAATCTTCTTCCACTTTCCTCTGTTGGGCCTAACTTTGAAATCCTGGGAATTCCCATCGCTGTCTGTCGGTCGGAATCCGCTTGTAGGCTATACTTGCCTGTTTGTTTGTTTACCTTTCACGTGGCAAAGTCACTAACTCGCCATATCAACGACAATGGTAGGCTACACCTATACAGAGCCTAGTGAAAGTCTACACACCCCTTGCACAGTCTTCACATTTTGCTCCTTTAAAATAAAATGTTTTCCTGCTCCACATTTTCAAAGTGAAAGAAAATTATAGAAAATGTTCCAAATTAATAAATAATTGATTGCATGTCGTCACACCCCAGACGTAATATCTAGTGGAAACACCTTTGGCAGCTATTACAACTGTGAATCATTTTGAATAAGATTCTACCAACTTTGCACAACTCTTAGGGCAACATACCCTGAGTGCACAAAACATTAGGAACATCTAACATTGAGTGGCAGCCCCTTTTGGCCTCAGACCAGCCTCAATTCGTCGGGGCATGGACTCTACAAGGTGTCAAATGTGTTCCACTGGGATGCTGACCCATGTTGACTCCAATGCCTCCCACAGGTGTGTCAAGTTGGCTGGATGTCCTTTGGGTGGTGGACCATTCTTGATACACATGGGAAACTGTTGAGTGTGAAAATCCCAGCTGCATTGCAGTGCTTAAAACACTCAAACCAGTGTGCCTGGCACCTACTACCATACCCCTTTCAAAACCACTTCAATCTTTTGTCTTGCCCATTCACCATCTGAATGACACACATACACAGTTCATGTCTCAATTGTCTCAAGGCTTAAACATCATTATTTAACCTTTCTCCTCCCCTTCATCAAATCAAAGTTTACTTGTCACGTGCGCCAAATACAACAGGTGTAAACCTTAGTGAAATGCTTACTTACAGGCTCTAACCAATGGTGCCAAAAAAGGTGTGTGTGTGTGTGTGTGCGTAGGTAAGTAAAGAAATAAAACAACAGTGGAAAGACATTTGAAAATAACAGTAGCAAGGCTATTTACAGACACCTGTTAGTCAGGCTTATTGAGATAGTATGTAGATGTAGGTATCGTTAAAGTGACTGTGCACATATGATGAACAGAGAGTAGCAGTAGCGTAAAAAGAGGGGTTGGCGGGTGGTGGGACACAATGCAGATAGCCCGGTTAGCCAATGTGTGGGAGCACTGGTTGGTCGGGCCAATTGAGGTAGTATGTACATGAATGTATAGTTAAAGTGACTATGCATATAAGATAAACAGAGAGTAGCAGCAGCGTAAAAGAGGGGTTGGGGGGGGGCGCGCACACAATGTAAATATTCCGGGTAACCATTGGTCTTATGGCTTGGGGGTAAAAACTGTTGAGAAGCCTTTTTGTCCTAGACTTGGCACTTCGGTACCGCTTGCCATGAGGTAGTAGAGAGAACAGTCTATGACTGGGGTGGCTGGGGTCTTTGACAATTTTTAGGGCCTTCCTCTGACACCGGCTAGTGTAGAGGTCCTGGATGGCAGGCAGCTTTGCCCCAGTGATGTACTGGGCCGTACGCACTACCCTCTGAAGTGCCTTGCGGTCGGAGGCCGAGCAATTGCCGTACCAGGCAGTGATGCAACCAGTCAGAATGCTCTCGATGTTGCAGCTGTAGAACCTTTTGAGGATCTCAGGACCCATGCCAAATCTTTTTAGTTTCTGCTGAGGTCTGGTTCACACAGCATTTGCCACTATTGATGGGATGTGATGCATGAGACAGCCTGTATGACCATGTCATCTTTCATTTTTTTTGCCAGCCCGATCTGTTCATCTCAACCTTTCATATTCAACAATGGTTGTCTCCAGGGTAGGCAGCAGTGACATCAGAGGAGTGAGGGATGATGACCCAGCGAGAGACAGTGGAAGGAAAAGAGGAACAGTGTGTGTGTGTGTGTGTGTGTGTGTGGGTGGGGGGTAATAGTTTCCAAAATAATGGGTGCCTTATTGTGAACCCAGAGAGACTATTTTTCCATTGATGCTTTACAATACCAGAGAATAGTGAAGCAGCCAGGTGATGTGTTCCACAGAGGGAGGCACTTTTCCAGCCCGGGCCATCTCATTGGTTTTATGTCCCTACTGACACCAGCCTTGGCAGGCTCTCAGAGAGATGCATCCAGGTGGGTCAGTGCACTTGGCTGTTGCTGTAGAGGAGCAGCAACAGCCAGATTAAATGACTCATCGCTTCACTGTGCAAGTTCGCATCCTAAATGGCACCGTAAAGTTACTTTAAAAACAACAGGATATTTTGTACAGTGTAGATTCTGAAAGAGATTTACGGTCATCTTTCTGCCCTAACTGTTTATAGTCTTATATTTCATAGCCTTACCAAACCATGATGTATCATGCTTTTATATGTTATATTATTTGTAAGTAGTAAATATTGACATAATAATGAATTTGTTATGAGAAGAAATAGCATTTGTCAGTATTGGATTATCTATTTCACACAGATGGCCACAGAAAAAGGAACTGGAACTCTGATGAAATTCCCTCTACATGCAATAAACGGCCTGTGTGACGTTCTCGTCTGAAATAAATATTTTTGTGGTTATCTGTTGGAATCCATATTTAGCTTCTCCAGGCTCCATTGAATTAGTTCATTTTCAGAATCGACTCATATAAATTACCAAACCAAGTCACATGGTTCAAGACACTAACACAGACACTAACACTGTATTCCTATTGGTACACCTGTACGATGGCATAGTACAATGGTATTTTAGCCCTTAGGGGCATTATTTATTGATTTTGTTATTTGTCAGGAACAATGTACAACATGCCATTGCACCAGATTTAACTAGATAGCTCATTTTCATCTGTGGTCCCTGGTAGAAAGTAGTGGACTACAGGGAATAGGGTGCCATTTGAGACACGGCCATATAGTGTGAAACTACGATTGTACTACAAGGTGTGCACAGTGGTTTTCACATAACAGTTCCCAGCTCACCTGCAGGTCGAAGAACTTGCTGTAGCGCCTGAAGATGACCTCAGTGCTGCCATCAGACCAGGACACTTTGATGATGTAAACCTAAAAAATAAAAAATAAAAAAGGGTGTTATCTTTAAACCTTTTTTTCCCTACACAGCCATACCAGGTTGGTGTAACGACCAGGAACCATACCAATTGGCATGTATTTATGCTCTTGTCATAGTAACAACAATAACAGTGTAATAACCTCTGTAAGGAATTGGTAAAATCCCAGATTTATTTTCTAATTCGTGGTCACACAATAGTCCACAATGACGTGGTTTCTAGGGAAGATGACATTTGAGTAAATAGAGCTGGTTCATTGTGTGGTAATTTATTGTGATGTCTGTCTTGTCCTCAGACCCAGAAGGGATATCCTTCTGAACTCACTTTCCACACCGTAAGATCATAATTTCCAATGAAATAGGAAATGATCATGCCTACTACTCACGCATATTGGGCTAACACTATTGAAGTCTAGTCTTACAAAGGATGCACGGACATGTGACATACCACCACTGTGAGACAGCAGAACATTGTATTACATTGCTAAATACCGGAAGTTTTCATAGTCAAAAACAGCCAAACTGGCCGATCCCGTCTGTCTTTTTCTTTATTTTCATCTATATCTTCCCTTTAGGGGTGCAATGAAAAACTAGAGGCTTAGGTTTTCCGCTTGTGACATCAATGAAAACAACCCTGTGTAAAGATCAAAGTACTAACTAGACCGTGAATAAAAAATAAAACATCTTGCAGCCTGTCGACTGTCGTCATGCAATAATGGCCTGCTGGTGCTGGCTGGCATACAAGCACAACAAACACTTTTTTTTTTAAAGAGGAAGAGCGAAAGAGAGGCTGGGAGGTGATCGGACGTAAACTCTCCAGTGATTATGTCTGGCTGAGTGCTTCTGTTGGCCTCTGTCCCAGGATGGGCCAGCTTGGCCTGTCCCTTTTCCCCTGCCTTCCCTGTAGGAGACCAAGGCTGTGGACGAAGCTCAATGCAGGACTCAACGCATGGCACACGACCAGTGAACCAGTAAACACAGCAGATGGAGCAGACACAGGAGCTCAAGAACTTTATATCCTGCACCTCACGCTGCTCACTGTGCATTGGCATGTTAGTATTATGTAACTAGTCATCATTATCACCGTACATCCAATACTCACACCCCATATCTCCTAAGAGGACTGAGGAGTGGTTTTTTAAATAGGAAAAACATTCCTCCATCTGCCTCAGCCCACGCTCAGCTCCTAACCCTTTCCCTGTGCATTAGAGATAATTCGAAACAGAAAAGCTGAGGTGGCTTGGATACAGCGATGGAAACAGTGTTGTGATGCACTGATCACAGCACCATCAGAAAGTAGAATACTGTATCGTGTTGGCATGCTTCATCACGTTGTGCAATGTGCACACAAGGTATTCTAAATATCTTTCTGATGGCTCAGGGACTTCGTAGTAGGCCTACCGCCCATTTGTAGAAGTTAAGCTTGCACCACAAAAAGTCGTAGTTAGGACTAAACGCAAATGGGCCAAACAGTCTCAAACGACATATTCTGCTTCTGCTCTCTATCCCAGACAGCAGTGTGCAGAAGCGCCTCCCTTGTTCAAACATTCCATCAATGGCTTGTGTACTCTGAGCTGACAATGACCTTAGGAATAGACGAGTGAGTAGTATGCTTCCTGGTTAACAAATACCCATGCCGAAGGCCATGGTTTTCTACCCCAGTGTTTGTAGCCTATAGAGGGTTGCCAGTTGACTTTTACTTTGGCGGCCTTATTGGAAGACCACCGCATCAATTCTTTCGACAACAACTGCTGAGTGGCTAACCCAAGCTGCATGATAACAGTGCCTAAAACAAGTTGTTCATCACCACGGTCAATTTCTGTGCAACAAGATAGGAAAGACAACAGGTTTTTTTTACAGATAACACGCAATCATGAAACACCAAGGAGATAAGACTCAAGAACTGACAGAAAACCGAAGAAACCTTTTTACCCATCCAGACCTGCACTCAGACAGCTGTCAGTACAGGATCTGCTCCGATCATTTCATCACTGGTAAGTCTGATTGATTTATAGTTTAGTTTAGCGGTTTGTCAACCAGGTGTTAACAGCAAGACTAAATTAGCCAACATTATCTAGCTAGATAGATAGCGTGTAGTCTAGCTATTAGCATGTGTCAATGAGATTCAAGTTTTGGGGAAGCTAGTTTTCACCATAAAAAATGCAGGATTGCATGAGTCTCTCATCACATTTGCAGACTAATGTAAGCATACTAGCCTATTCCTAATGTGATGAGTAGATTGGATAGTCATAATTTAGGCGATATCAGAGATGTTTTTTATTTATTACTTTGCACAGGAAAAATGTGCCCTTTGATAAACATTTTATGCAATTCGACTACACTTCATGACTGGAGACATTAGCATAATCTTTTTTTAATTCGATGGTAGCCTATGCCTACTCTGCTGACACTGACGACAAATCAATAAAAACGAAACCATGTAATCTAGGCCTATGAAAAGGGATCATAGCTAGAAGGGATTGAGCTATTGTCAAATTAACATTAAAAGTAAATGCTTTTCATTTTAGCTAACCCTAACCTTTTTCCTAACCTTAACGTAATTATCCTAACCTGCTACGTAAATTCTCCTTACCATGAAAAAGGGAGACATTATTGTCCCAAAAAACTCCAGTGGCACTGACCCAATGATAATTTGTTGAGAACTTTATTCATAAGAGGGAAAATGTATGGACATTACAGCATAGGACAAAGGCCTCAATGGGATAGGACACCCTGCTGTGTTGACTATTGGTTGTTCCAGCCCAACATTAGATTTGATCTTTATGTGACACAAAAAACCCCTGATTGAATTAAACACAACAAAACAATTAAGAGCCCTGATGGTACAGGTGACCTGAAGAAGTGATATTCTAACATCAGGTGTGCTTCTCATTTGTTTATGTACGGTTGGTTCACCAGCTGACCTCTATCAGAACACCCATGTAGACTGGATTCCCACTGTGAAGACGAGCAACGCTGCAGCAGCATCAGTTTCTACTTCCACAACTTTGTCCCTTTCCCTCAGTTATACAACGTGGTTGTCATATGCTGTGTTTTGGTCAATGTTTGTCATAAGCTGTGCTTTGGTCAATCTGAATGATTTTGTTGTGCCATTTAAGTAGAGATGTCACGACTTCCGCCGAAGTCAGTCCCACTCCTTGTTCGGGCGCCGTTCGGCGGTCGACGTCACCGGCCTTCTAACAATCGCCGATCCACTTTTCATTTTCCATTTGTTTTGTCTTTGTTTTACACACCTGGTTTCAATTCCCCAATTACATGTTCATTATTTAACCCTTTGTTTTCCCCATGGTTTTTGTGCGTGTTTGTTTTATGTATTTCGGTCCTATTGTGTGGGCTTGGTATTACTATATGTATTAGGTCATTTTTTTACTCATCTCTGCTGTCCTGCACCTGACTCCTCTGCACCAGCTACACCCAGATATTTTACAAGAGAGCACCTTCACCTTGTCGTCATGCCAGAAATGCCCCCTTAAACCGTATGAATATATAAAATGTAATTTGGTACAACATGTAAAAGACTATTGTTTATGACATTGTAAACATGCTGGACATTAATAATGGTGCAATGAAAAGTATTGTGTGTGATCTCTGCTTTGCCTTGCCTCATTGAATAAAATGTATTTCTAATAGACTAACTTATTTTAATTTTACAATTTAAACACATTTAGCATTGACAATGTTATTGTTGTGCTAGTCTTAGCCAAACCATCTTCATTATCACAGTGGCTCCTCCAAGTGCCAGTCAGACCTTCTGGGAGAAAAGTATCGGGCATTGAACATGGTAGTAGTAGTTGTGTGTACGTTTCAAACATTGTCTACTGGTGTCGTTTTTTAAATTGAGAACATACAGTTGATGTCGGAAATTTACATACACTTATGTTGGAGTCATTAAAACTCGTTTTTCAACCACTCCACAAATTTCTTCTTAACAAACTATAGTTTTGGCAAGTCGGTTAGGACATCTACTTTGTGCATGACAAAAGTCATTTTTCCAACAGTTGTTTACAGACAGATTATTTCACTGTATGACAATTCCAGTGGGTCAGAAGTTTACATACACTAAGTTGACTGTGCCTTTAAACAGCTTGGAAAATTCCAGAAAAGTATGTCACGGCTTTAGAAGATACTGATTGACCTCATTTGAGTCTATTGGAGGTGTACCTGTGGATGTATTTCAAAGCCTAGCTTCAAACTCAGTACGTCTTTGCTTGACATCAAGGGAAAATCAAAAGAAATCAGTCAAGACCTCAGAAAACAATGTAGACCTTCACAAGTCTGGTTCATCCTTGGGAGCAATTTCCAAATGCCTGAAGGTACCACATTCATCTGTAAAAACATTAGTACGCAGGTATAAACACCATGGGACCACGTAGCCGTCATACCGCTCAGGAAGGAGATGCGTTCTGTCTCCTACAGATGAATGTACTTTGGTGAGAAAAGTGCAACTCAATCACATAACCACAGCAAAGGACCTTGTGAAGATGCTGAAGGAAACAGGTACAAAAGTATCTATATCCACAGTAAAACGAGTCCTACATCGACATAACCTGAAAGCCGCTCAGCAAGGAAAAAGCTACTGCTTCAAAACCGCCAATAAAAAACAGACTACGGTTTGCAGCTGCACATGGGGACAAAGATCATACTTTTGGAGAAATGTCCTCTGGTCTGATAAAACAAAAATAGAACTGTTTGGCCACAATGACCATAGTTATGTTTGGAGGAAAAAGGGGGAGGTTTGCAAGCCGAAGAACACCATCCCAACCATGAAGCACGGGGTGGCAGCATCATGTTGTGAGGGTGCTTTGCTGCAGGAATGACTGGTGCACTTCACAAAATAAATGGCATCATGAGGAAGGTCAATTATGTGGATATCTCAAGACATCAGTCAGGAATTTAAAGCTTGGTCGCAAATGGGTCTTCCAAATGGACAATGACCCCAAACATACTTCCAAAGTTGTGGGAAATTGCTTAAGGACAACCAAGTCAAGGTATTGGAGTGGCCATCACAAAGCCCTGACCTCAATCCTATAGAAAATTTGTGGGAAGAACTGAAAAAGCGTGTGAGAGCAAGGAGGCCTACAAACCTGACTCCGTTACAACAGCTCTGTCAGGAGGAATGGGCCAAAATTCACCCAACTTATTGTGGGAAGCTTGTGGAAGGCTACCCGAAACGTTTGACCCAAGTTAAATAATTTAAAGGCAATGCTACCAAATACTAATTCAGTGTATGTAAACATCTGACCCACTAGGAATGTGATGAAAGAAATAAAAGCTGAAATAAATCATTCTCTACTATTATTCTGACATTTCACATTCTTAAAATGAAGTGGTGATCCTAACTGACCTAAGACGGGGAATTCATTTTTACTTGGATGAAATGTCAGGAATTGTGATAAAATGAGTTTAAATGTATTTGGCGAAAGTGTATGTAAACTTCCGACTTCAACTATATAGCTGAACAATATGTAAACAATGTGTGAGGCTATTATCTGCTTCAGATGCACAATGTCAAGGGGTGCATTGCAAATGCCCAGAAGGCTAAAGCTGTAGTACTGTAGGCCTATGGCGGCATTGGCATTGCATGTCATTATCAGCTGCAAAATGGATTCACATATATCCTAATCTCCTGAAAAAAGAGTGACAATCAAATACAACTAATTTGGAGAGCTTATGACTGAACTAAAAAGGTTCAGTCAAGAATAAAACACAGAACCAGACAGATTCCCTTCCCATCTTTATTCCAGGATTGGGATTAAATCAACATTGAATATTATATTAAGTTATAAACTTCACTTCAATGAAACAACACTTTCATATAATTTCAAAGTATACAAGTAAGCTAACTCATAAAGGTTAGACATCTTAGTAACAGGTAGGCTATTACTAAAGCTTAATTTCAGGTGAACAAAAAAAAAGGAAATACAAACTCGCTCCACTGATCCCTGATCTACTGGGTGAACAGACTTCTGTTGCAGACCAGCAATAGCACACTTGATTTTCAACTAATTAGGTTTGATAAATTGAATCAGGTGTGTTAGTGCTGGGCTTGAACAGAAGCCTGCACACCCAGCAGGGTTGGCCTGCCCTAGCTGTAATAGGTTTATACATTGTGTGTGACTTCAACTGTATTTTTATTGACAACATTTGCTAACATAGGTACACATATAATCCATGGTATGCAACGATGTACCCTTATTCTCTTGGTACAGTCATTGGGACCTCATCTGCAGACTGGGTATCTGCGGACAGAAAACATCACAAAGAAACAGGCTGCTTTATACTCAAATTAGACAGCACTGAATATTATGTTGCTCTAGCTCTCTGTCCTCAGTTTTCCTCACTAATCTTTTCATAATATCCTCCCACAAAGGTACAGTACCTGCCTTATCCAGAGTAAACTACACCCTCTTCTCTGACAGCTGGAACTACTAGTAGTCATTTCACCCTTTTCCACGGCTGTTAGCTAGCTAGCTAACGTACCTAGCTACAAATGCATTTCAAGTTACAACAATAAATAAATCAAGATGGCTAGGTAACTAGCTAATATTAAGTTTGCTAGCTGGTGATATTTAATTCACTTGGCTAGCTAGCGAACATTATGTTAGCAGCTCATTTGAGTTAGCCTGCACACAAAGTTCCTGTAGCTATCATGTTAAAAATATATTTACCTACTTAAATAGGTTCTCCCACTGCCTCCGTTTTCTGGGTCCTTAGAAAAACGAAATAATGGGCAACCTTCCAGAAGTTAAACACAGCCAGTCATGTGGACGATGAGGAGGACTTCCACCAGACTGACTCTGGTCTTCCAACATGGCGCCTGGTGTGGTTGCTAGGTGATTTGGGCTCCCGAGTGGTGCTGCATCTCAGCACTAGAGGCGCCACTACAGACCCTGGTTTGATTCCAGGCTGTATCACAACCGGCCGTGATTAGGAGTCCAACAGTGCGGCACACATTTGGCCCAGCGTCATCCGGGTTAGGCTTTGGCCGGGTTAGGCCATCATTGTAAATAAGAATGAGTTCTTAACTGACTTGCCTAGTTAAATAAAGGTTCAATAAATAGTATAAATACATTTGTGACTCAATTGCAAGCCCTCTATAGGAGAGCATAAAGGCCTGGTAGGTAGGGCTACCCAAATAATCATACTGTAATGCACAGATTCTCCACTTCAGGAATGATATCTGGTTGTCTCGCAACCATTCTGAAATGTTTGGATGTTTGGAAAAGTATGTCAGGTTTTCTAAACACAGACACCTATCATGCCCTCCACTCATTTCAAAACCGCCATGTTGACCTCATTGTTCTTTCTCAGGTGCATAGAATTTGACTCTACATTACTGTAATAGTCATATAACATCCAAGTTGCAGCAGTTTTGGAAAACACACTTATTCATATTTGTCTTGTGATGTGTATGTTTATTAAAGTTTGTGCGGCTAGTGGTTAGAGCTTTGGACCAGTAACTGAAAGGTTGCTGGATCGAATCCCCAAGCTGACAAGGTGAAAACCTGTCCTTCTGCCCCTGAAAAAGGCAGTTAACCCATTGTTCCTAGGCCGTCATTGTAAATAAGAATTTGTTCTTAAACTGACTTGCCTAGTTAAATAAAATAAAGTCATAATCAGGTGTACATTCTTAGCAGTGTTCAAAAGGCTTTACTATCATTATTTCACTAGTAGCCTAGTATAGGCCTAAAAGGTATTTGAATTTGTATGTAAAATAACACCCAGCATCTGGAAAGTGCATGCATGACGCCCCGTTATTTCCAGATGTTGACAAGTGTTCAGGTCTAAGAAAAAATAAATCTAGAAATATATATATATCCTCCATTCTAATTTTCTTTATATTAATGCAACAAAGTCGCACTGTAATCTTTTTTTGCAGCAACTGTTTTGGTAAAATGTAATTCGATACTCCCTTTGTTTTTACCTTTCCTGACCAGAGCAGCCAGCGAACGAAAAATATAATAACTGAACTTTAATCGAAGAAAATAAGGGTTTTGTGGCGTGTACTTTCCTACAATATACAGATGTGGTCGGTCCTCTACCATAGAAAAAAATGACTTGTTGACTCACATAGTGTTTGTTCGGATTTCTCCTCTTCTGGACATCTTGAACTGTTACTTCGTGCACGGTCCGCCTTGGCATGATGTTCTCTTTCAGCGCTTCCACTAAAAACAACAGCCCGGTTTTAGAACGATCAGACCCGAATGACAAAGTTTACCCACCCAACCTTTGTCATTCACGCGGGTATGATCTTTGATTGCTGGATGCAACAAATGCGATTATTTCTCGTAGATGGTCCACGTCAGATTTCCTGTCCCACATTCAGTCGCTACTCTTCTTGCCCCGTCCCGCAGTAGGCTATGTCCGAACTTCTCTGAACCAAACTCCCAGCCTATCCCAGCTCACCGACTCTAATTTGATAACTGGAAAACCTCCACCACAGACCAGCCCTGCCTGCGACACTTTAAATCAGGTTGACGTTTATTGGGATGAGTCTTGTCCTGGAGGCAGAACTGAGCGATTTCTGCTTGATCCAATAGTGTGTGATTGCGGCCAGCAATTCGGGCGTTCCTGCATGTGGCAATGCTGCGTCTGTAAAAACGCCCCCTTCGAGCATCCCATTTGTTCCTGCAGAGCATGCTATCTTCATGCTTGTGTGGCCCTTTTGATATTCTGATATTTCCTCTGAAATAAATGTATTATCAGAGTTTTTCTGGGGCAAAGGACACTGTCTACCGGTGTCCAAGCTAGCTTGCTACCTAGCACACAGTGTCCTTCACTAACGCCTGCCCAACACATGTCCTCGCCGTCCGAACTGCAGGAAATATTGCATGAAATATTATTTGTCACATGTGCCCAATACAACAGGTGTAGACTTTACCATGCAATGTTTGCTTACGAGCTCTTCCCAACAATGCAGGTTTTATAAAAAAAAATACAGGAAGTACCAGTACCAGATCAATTTACAGAGGTACAGGGCATTTGAGGTAGATATGTACATGAAGGCAGGATACAAAATAATACGAGTAAAATAAAGAACAGAATAGCAACAGCAAATAATGAGTGTAAAAGGGTGTGTGTGTGTGTGTGTGTTGTGTTAGTATGCGTGTGTGTGTCATGTGTATTTGTATGTGTTTGTACAGTACCAGTCAAAAGTTTGGACACACTTGCTATTCCAAGGTTTTTATTTATTTTTACTGTTTTCTACATTGTAGAATAATAGTGAAGACATCAAAACTATGAAATAACGCATATGGAATCATGTAGTCACCAAAAAGTGTTAAACAAATCAAAATAAATTTAATATTTTAGATTCTTCAAAGTAGCCACCCTTTGCCTTGATGACAGCTTTCCACACTCTTGGCATTCTCTCAACTAGCTTCATGAGGTCGTCACCTGGAATACATTTCATTTAACAAGTGTGCCTTGTTTAAAGTTAATTTGTGTAATTTATTTCCTTCTTAATGCGTTTGAGCCAATCAGTTGTGTTGTGACAAGGTAGGGGTGGTATACAGAAGACAGCCCTATTTGGTAAAAGACCAAATACATATTATGACAAGAACAGCTCAAATAAGCAAAGAGAAATGACAGTCCATCATTACTTTAAGACATGAAGGTCAGTCGACGCAGAACATTTCACGAACTTTGAACGTTTCTTCAAGTGCAGTCGCAAAAACCATCTCATGAGGACTGCCACAGGAAAGGAAGAAACGGAGTTTCCTTTGCTGCAGAGGACAAGTTCATTCGATTTACCAACATCAGAATTTGTAGCCCAAATGAACACCTCACAGAGTTCAAGTAACAGACACATCTCAACGTCAACTGTTCAGAGGAGACTGCGTGAACCAGGCCTTCATGGTCGATTTGCTGCAAAGAAACCTCTACTGAAGGACACCACTAACAAGAAGAGACTTGCTTGGGCCAAGGAACATGAGCAATGGACATTAGATCGGTGTAAATCTGTCCTTTGGTCTGAGTCCAAAATTGACATTTTTGGTTCCAACCACCGTGTCTTTGTGAGAAGCAAAGTAGGTGAACAGATCCGCATGTGTGGTTCCCACCGTGAAGCATGGAGGAGGAGGTGTAATGGTGTGGGGTGCTTTGCTGGTGACACTGTCAGTGATTTATTTAGAATTCAAGGCACACTTAACCAATACGGCTACCACAGCATTCTGCAGCAATACGCCATTTCATCTGGTTTGCGCTTAGTGGGTCTATCATTTGTTTTTCAACAGGACAATGACCCAACACACCTCCATGCTACGTAAGGGCTATTTGACTAAGAAGGAGAGTGATGGAGTGCTGCATCAGATGACCTGGCCTCCACAATCACCTGACCTCAACCCAATTGAGCTGGTTTGGGATGAGTTGGACTGCAGAGTGAAGGAAAAGCAGCCAACAAGTGATCAGCACATGTGGGAACTCCTTCAAGACGGTTAGAAAATCATTCCTTATGCTGGTTGAGAGAATGCCAAGAGTGTGCAAAGCTGTCATCAAGGCAAAGGGTGCCTACTTTGAAGAATCTAAAATATGAAATATGCTTGGATTTGTTTAACACTTTTTTGGGTTACCACATGATTTCATGTGTTATTTCATAGTTTTGATGTCTTCACTATTATTCTACAATGTAGAAAATATTAAATATAAAGTAAAACCCTTGAACAGTTGATGTGTCCAAACTTTTGACTGGTACTGTATGTAGGTTATGTGAACGTGTTTGGGTTTTGTTTGGGAGTATAAATTAGTGTGTGAGTGAGTGTGTATATGGCGTGTATATATAGTCTAGTGAGTGTGCGTAGGGTCAGTGCAAGATATGGTCGTGCCCAATAGGCGAAGGACACTGTCTACCGGTGTCCTAGTTCTCTAGCTATCTATCCCAGCGCTCTCCTGCTTTGTACCGGAGTCCTACCTATCACACAGTGTACCTCGCTCTAGCCTGCCAAACACCTGCCCTCGCCATGGTTAACAGAACTGCGGGAAAGCAGTGCCCCGCCTCCTAGTTTCAAAAATAGAGGTATAAAGTGGACACCCCAAATTGTAGGTCGCATTTACACCCTTCTCTCTATATGGGCCAAAGTCAAAATTGGCTACATCGTAATAATTCATGAAAACTAAAATGAGCTTATTGGTCTTACTTTAAGGTGAGGGTTAGGCATTAAGGTTAGCAGTGTGGTTAATGTTAGGGTTAAGGTTATGGTTAGGTTTAAATTAAATATTTTATGACATTGTGGCTGTGCCAGCTAGTGACCACTCTGCAGAGCTGCCACCAGAACAAGATTCATGATGAAAAATGCTAACCTGCCTCTTTATTGTAACAAATTTTCATTCTGGTTATTTTGTGATTAGCCTTTAATATACTGTGAACGAAACATGACATGGACTCGCCAGAGTGTGAAAATCCCAGCAGCGTTGCAGTTCTTGACACAAACTGGTGCACTTAAATATGTTGTCTTGCCCATTCACCCTCTGAATGACACACATACACAATCCCTGTCTCAATTGTCTCAAGGCTTAAAAATCCTTCTTTAACCTGTCTCCTCCCCTTCATCTACACTGATTGACGTGGATTTAGCAAGTGACATCTATAAGGGATCAGAGCTTACACCTGTATTCACCTGGTCAGTCTATGTCATGGAAAGAGCAGATGTCCCTAATGTTATGTACACTCAGTGTATCCTGTTTTATTCAATATGATTTTGTAATTTAAACATTGTAATATCTACTGTGAAACAAGATCAATAAATATCCTTATTAAGAATCAGTCAAAGACTGTATACCAAGGCACAACTTCAAGAATGCCACACACGCCTGGCAAGTTTCCCTCATGCCCACAATAACTCTAGACCAATAACAGGGGGTAGAAACCCAATGCTCTTATCTGTTACTCAACATCAGTGCCTGGTCTTCGTGCCTCGGTCATCATTAAATATAGTTGACACATCAAGTGATGAGGATGAGCCCTCCCTGAAGGTTGTGGTGGTGGTGAGCCAAAATTCACACAAGCTGCTGCTGAGCTGTTGCCCATGGATGTCACCAACAGGGGGTTGGTGTATGTACAAAACCTCCTTCACTCTGTACACATACTGTATAACTCTGAGCCGAGCATAAAAACAATGCAGGTATAATGGGTTGGCTCTGAGCGGCAGGTAGCCTAGTGGTTAAAAGTGGTGGGCCAGTAACTGAAAGGTTGCTGGCTTGAATCCCGAGCCGACTAGGTTAAAAATCTGACGATGTGCCCTGGAGCAAGGCACGTCAAATCAAATCAACCCCAATTGTGCCTTTAAATTACTCTGGATAAGAGCATTGCATAAAATATGAAACTGTAGAAGGTAATACAATGGATAAAGATGTTGATGATTTGGCATCCTCAGTGATAGAGATTCTGTTTTGGAATCCTTTCAAAAGTCCCATTTCAGATATGTACCGTGAGGAGGTAGATCAGGTGATACAGACCAAATGGCTTTTGGCACGTTTTCCCACAAGATAAATCTGACATAAACACTTCTATAATTTGCCTTGAATCTGAGTGGTGCCATGAATAATATGCTCTTAATGTGAAATGATGTTGTCTCTACCATCTGTCTACCAGCATTGAAATTAGCTCACGAGGAAAGTAGAGCACATTTATTTATGTTTTTGTCTGGATTGACAATGAATGGGTCTTTTGTTGTAAGGAGCACATGGACTATATCTTACCTATCTTTCCCATCTCAAGCAAAAGAAGACCAGCATCTGTCAAACAGAGCTGTCTGATCTTGATGTGAATCCAGTTGTTTGAAGGGCACTCTATACTGGCAAATATCAACTGGGTGGTTCCAGCCCTGAATGCTGATTGGCTGACAGCTGTGGTATATGAGACTGTGTATCATGGGGTATGACACAACATTCGTTTTTTACTGCTTTAATTACTTCAGTAACCAGTTTATAATAGACTTTTTTATTGAACATGCACTACATTCATATATGGAAAAACACAGATACATTTAGAAAGACACAAATGTTAAAATTAGCTGAAAAACACACAATTAAGGGGGATGTAGTACTGCTTGTCCACTGTGTTTGCCTTATTTTTTTGTTATCTTAAGAGTGCCATCCAAATAGAAGGCCCTACACACACTTTAATTGAAGCTGGCATGGATGAACTATTTTTGTGATACATTTTCAGCCCAACACAGAGGTTTGTGTTGAGATGTAGCATCATCTTGTGGTACATTATGAATACTGCATCTAGGAACATTTTGTAGTTTAATGCCCTCTGTTGGTGCAAAGGAGAATTGCAGTTGTACCTGGCCTATTCACTCACATGGGAGGACCATAGAGACGAATACCAAGAGAAATATGGTTGTAGTTTATATATATATATTTTTTTCTCCATCACATATTAGGGAAATCAGTATTTGGGGTTCAGAAAAGTATCTGTGTCCCCAGCCTCAGTCTATAGAGGCCTGTCACATGTGGCCCAGGAGTGTTCAGATGTATGGTGATGGGTCGGAGCGGTCACACATCTGCAGCTCCATGTGTGAAGTGATGCCAGAGAAGCGCTCCTGTAGGGGCAGCAGGTAACCCAGGGCCTCTCCCTGAGAGATGGGCCCCATGTAGCGGTACGGACGGATGTTGAAGATCTTCACACAGTACTCTGTCATACAAATGAAGAAAATACTGTTAATGGAAGGGAGATAACTCGGTGAACGACCCTTGCGTGATGAGTAACCTTGAGCAACCTTGCCTGAAGACCTGAAGACTTGCCCAGGCTTTAGATCAGTGGGACAATACCATCTTGTGATGCACATCAGACCTTGGTTATGATAAAGCGTGAAACAATAGTAATATGAACAATACCCATTTAGTCCCAGATCTTCTTGCCATGATAGCAAAGACAAACTGGCACTAACACACATTAGGAAGCCGTGGAAAACTGCTTATTCCCTCATTCTTCAACACTGCACTGCAATCAGATGATCGTTCATTTGTTCCCTGTGAGGCCTAATCACGCCACAGTTTGCACAAAGATGAAAGAGTCTGACAGAACATGTGTTCCTCCCATACTGCGGTTCAATTAGAGGTAGCGAGGACCAGAATAATGTTGTTTACCCCGTTTCCCGCGCTGCTACTTATCAGGCCAGAATGCACACGGCTAATGCAGACGCATGGCTGCGGCCTTAACGACGGCCATTACTGGAGATCATTATGCGTTAGCTGCCTTTGATGGGAATTCAAAAGCAGCCAGGTCCAAGTGTCAAAGGCAAAGGGGAGTTCAGTGGGATCTCAGCCCTCCTCCACTGGCGTGGCTAATCCCTCCAAATCCCTCGTTACTTCCTCCATAACGAGACATCAGCCTCTGGCCTGGACAGAACACAGGCCTACCTAATGCCCCATTACACGCTACTAGATCGTCTAGAAAGGTTGTAATGATTAGTTGGTGCTGTTCAAGGTTCCGCTCTCACAGTCATGGTAAAGGAGCATCCTTGAGTTACCAGTCTCTTGTGTTGTTTTTTTTTCTCGCTGAATGTGAAATCTACGGCAATGAAGCTACAAGTGTATACTGTACAGTATGAAGTGCTCACCGGAGTTGGTAAGTTTAACGCCATCGTACTGGATACCCACCACTGGCCCCCTCAGGGTACCTGAGAAGGGGGCGTTGACAATGCTGTAATCGTCACACACCACATCCACTGCCTTGTGGAGGCTGTCATCATCTCTGTGAGAGAAAACATACAAAATATGTTTAACCTTTGATGCAAACGCATATTTAGTCATGCCTATTTACATGTTACTCATATAGCAGACGCTCTTCTCCAGAGTGACTTACAGGAGCAATTAGGGTTAAGTGCCTTGCTCACGGGCACATTGACAGATTTTTCGCCTAGTTGGCTTTGGAGATTCAAACTAGCAACCTTTCGGTTACTGACCCAATACTCTTAAACTTAACCGCTAGGCTACTGGCCGCCTTAGACGTGTGTTTCAACCTATAGTGTCAATAATGTACCGTAACCCATCTTTCTGTGGTTTAAACATGAGCAGTGTCAAGCTCAGAGAGGTATGATAAGCTCTGTGAAACGTCCCCAAAAGAGGATAAAATAGGCCCCCTCCCATGTCAGAGACCTTCTAGAGTTGAAGCCCCCACAGCCAAACAAGTCACAACCCCTCACTCTGTTGTTATGGTGACCGGCACACAGGACGCTCCAAGCACCGGCTGTAGGGACAAGACATGAGACTGTGTTACCACTGAACATAGCAGAAAGCCAAAAGACTCCTAATGTGAACTACCAAGCAGAGTGTTATGGAGTAGTGTGTCACCTGGCATACAGCACTGGTGTGTCTTAGGTGCAGCACACTTGTCCTTCAGGTACCTCCCCTGACAGACGTAGGAACTGCGTTGGCAGATGCCACCGATGCTGGAGCAGACAGTGTCGTTCCTTAACTCCTTGTCCCTTTTTGGACTTCCTGTCTCCTTCCCTTTTACCTTTTTGTTTTGGGTCAGCTTCTTTCCCTTCTTGTTGTTTCCCACTGTTGGATCCCTTTTGACCTCAACAACACCTTCAACCTTCTTCTTCTTTCCTTTATTGTCTTTTACCACCTTCAAATCCTTTTTTACTTCAATGACATCTTCGGCCTTCTTCAGCCCTCCATCCCTTTGCTTTTCACGTTCAAGAGCAAAACCAAACAGCAGGACTTGGATGTAGGAGAGAGAGAGAGACAGAGAGGGGGGGTGACTTCTCAATCACTCTCAATGAATTAACTTGTCCTGCAACAACGCTGTAAAAAAGCATGCAGGGGCCTCCACAGGTAAAACCGTAACAAGGCGCTAACTTCTAATCTTAGGGGTTAATGGGCAGGTTGTAGTTATTCTGACCGGCATCCATTGCTCGCACCCAGGCCTCAACACTAGTGTTGGATCTTCATTAACTCTATTACTCTGCACAATGAATTTCCAATCAGTCATGGCACCTGAACGCCCTTGTAATTGAAATGAGCTACTTATCACTAAGGCATAGTCAGGCCTTACGGAAAGCAATTTTCTCTGGCACACCATTGTAACCTCGAGGAAATGCAGTGGGGTTGGATTTTCTAGATAAATCAATACTAATTGATTACCCAGGCAGCCCCTGATATGAACAAACATCACAAACACAACTAACTGCACATGCTGGTCCACATGGACTTGTTGTTAGGTTAAATAGCACTCACTGGTAGTTTTTATACAACCAGACGGAGCCCTGTTTCCAGATACTTAGACAACACAACTATTTACATGGTAGAGTGTCTTATTTTACCGAGACAGACAGTTGAATAGTTTCATTGCCTTAATACGAGTGTTATTTTGTTTAATTGCTGTCCTGTAATTACTTTGCCACCGTGGCCTATTTATTGCCCTACCTCTCTTATCCTACCTCATTTGCACACGCTGCATATAGATTGTTCTACTGTATTATTGATTGTAATGTTTGTTTATTCCATGTGTGCCTCTGTGTTGCTGTGTGTGTCAAACTGCTTGGCTATATCTTGGCCAGGTCACAGTTGCAAATGAGAACTTGTTCTCAACTAGCCTACCTGGTTAAATCAAGGTGAAATAAAAAAGGGATGCTGCCTGTTGCTCACCAGTCCTTCAAAGCCACTCTGATAGCTATCGCTTGGCACCCTGGGTTAGATGCAATGTTGCACGGAACACTCCATCATGCTGTAAATTACAGTCATTCCACCAATAAGCCGATGCAAACCCCCGAGGATTCTGTTGACATTCATTTACAGCCACTTAATATGGTTCTCTTCATGCACTGTTGTTGTGGGGGTGCTAGGCACGGAGTGTGTTTATTGTTTTGACTGAAATCCACTTTTAAAATGCAACCCCTCTTCCATGGTGCATGCTCCAACAGGCTGGTAAAGTAGCCTGCATTTACTACTGGACAATATACTTACAGTATGCAAGAAGAGCTGAGATCATCGAGATTCTTAACAGCATTCTGGCAGTTTGGACAGGGCACTCCAAAACCTACAAAAACAAGAATAGGAACAAGAATTGTTACATAATGTTCGGCAAGCATTCGATTTTGAAGAGTTGATTCAAAATAGAAGACTGAATACATTCTCAAATAGATAGAGACTTTATTTTAGGCAAACGTGTGAAGCTAGGTCTTGATAGTAAAGTGTGTGCAGTGCTTACCAGTCCTGTGGAGGAGTTGTGTGGGTGTCGTGAGGGCAACACAAAGAGAAGACTGTGTGAAACCAGGTCAGCCCAGTCTTGAGTATGCATCCCTCCTGGCCACAGGACATTCCACCACAGTCAATATTGATATTGGCATTTAAAATAACATATCCACTGCCCAGTCTCTCGCTCTCTCTCCTGAAGGGAGTGTTTCCGCTCCTAAAGAAACTGCTATACCCAGGCTAACCTTACCAGATCTATGCATCCCTTGCCGCTATGACTTTTATTCATTGTAAATCGTCATCAGCGTCAGCGTCGTACTCAGCATCTTCAACTCTCCTTCAGAACCAAAACAGTACTTTTCTCCTTCAGCGCCATACCGGTGTAATCATATCTCCAAAACATGTGTTTTATCCTGCAATAATACGGTTTTACATGTGACCGTGCCACGTCAGCGTTAGTATGGACGGAAGCCTTTGAGTCTCGTGAGTACATCTCACCGCTGCATGCCCGCCTGTCAGAGCTTTACTTAACAAGATAAAAAATTTAAAAAACCTTATTCTCGAGTTCACGAGATAATTAGCTTTCAGGCAGGCACACAATGCAACTCCATTCAATCAATAAAATGAATTCACTCCACTCTATTTTGACCATTCAAATGCTGCCACGTGAACATAGCACATGATGGGCAATCTGTAGGGAACCTCTTTGATGACCAAGTGTGCCCAACATCACAGCACCAGTCAGGCTGTTATGTCTAGTCCAGCTGGGTTATAGTCCCTCCCTCCCCTGGGGGAGTTACAGGACTGGACCAGGCCACTGGTGGTGTGTCGACACACTCTGAATCTTAATGTGGTGGGAGAAAAGGGGTTTTGGTGGCAGAGAGAGTTGAGCCTTTTCAGCCGGGCGGCTTTGATAATCAAATATCTGTTCGGGGGATTATGCTGATAGACATATGGCAAGGAATTAGAGATGGGGGTATGTTGGCTCAGAGTGCCTTTTGAGTACATGCGCCACATTCCCTAAAACTCCTCTGAGGATACGAGTGACATTTCACTCTGGCTGCGTCTTTCAGTCACTTTGTTCTGGCTTCTTCAAGGAGACAGAGAGAGAAGAGGAGAAGCCACAAGTGTTTCCTAGCAACAGTGTGTCCGCAGCATTCCCCCTTCCTTCTCTACCCCACACTCCCTCCTTCCCCGAGTTGCAGCAATGCACCACTTGCTCCAGAACCTGAAATACATTCTAATTCTCTTGACTCCCCACTCCCTTTCACAAAATGGAGGGCAACATAAAATGACATTCAAGCCTAACAATCTTTAAGGAAAAGGCCCACAGAGGGACAGTTCCCTGTAAAGGTTAAGGTCAAGCAATTTCGTGGGAGTCACAAACCACTGGCAAACAAAATGAAGAAGGACCACTGTGATATTTCACCGCTTTAGAAGCTATGCAGCTACTTGGCAAAGGCTGATTTCTCTCAAAGCTGGGGAAAAGAGCTGTCTCACAAAATGCTGGAGCACATGATGGATTGGAACTCTGCTTTGTGCAAATCAGCTATCTCAACACAGCTCCAAGTCATGACCACTTGGCCGAGTCGATCTGTAAACATATCTGAGGGACTTGGGGAGGGGGCTCAGGCAGACTGCCTCAGGGAAGAGAGGAGTTCGGCGGGAGGAGTGTTTTTCCCAGGTGTGTCCATCAGGGGGCACTGTAACACGGCTAATGTGTTCCACGTACATGGTTTCCGTGTACAGTACACCACATGGAGAGGGAATGTAGGCTACTGAAGTCGAGTTACATGTCTAGCTCTCGACACCTGCAGGAAAACTGATCGCCTCTCAAAACACAGACAGCACATCTCGCAAATGCCCTTCAGCATCCCTGAACCCCTGAACTCCTGTGGACCGTGTTGAAGGCCTGATTCAGAAAACGGTGTAATAGACTGGACCCAAAGCCTCCCACACTTCACCTCTGTATATTGGCTAGATTTAAACCCATCTAATAAAGAAAATGCAGACGTCAGCAATGTTGTTTATGTCAGTAAATTAACTGGTTTGATTGACTCCTAGTCATGGTGAAATTAAATGAGGAAGGAGATTAAAGATGTCCTTGTAAACTATGGCTATTGTTTCCACTTGTATAATGAAGATGCCAGGGCAGGGGAGTAGGAAAACATGTCTGAGAAATGACAAATATCGGATACTCTATGAGTCACATTTTACTCTGGATACTGTGTCACAGTCCGAAATATATGGTTCACCATAGCAACAGGTAGACCTACCATTTTGAGTGATGTGCATTAATGCTGTATATTTTACTGCTTTTGTATAACATGAAGGATAAAGGGTGCCATTTTAGAGTTATGCTCAGGTGGCCTTTGTGACATTTTACTTTGATTTTGCTGTAACGTCAGCACAAAGAGAATTGAACCGAGCACGTGACAAGTCATTTGCTTTTGAGCACTTAATGAACATGAATGCCAGGTGTCTCTCCAGTCTTTGACTAGAAAGGTGACCACTGCGGTCGACACGGCCACACCTCTAACTCCCAGGAGAATTGCATGGGTAAAACATGTATCGGACTTCAAAGGGGCTTTGTAGGAGCAAAGAGAGGGAGCTGTTTGACATGACAGGCAAGGTGAATGTCACACGGGTCAATCAGATATGGATCAAAGCGGAGAGGGGGCAGATCATGACGGATCGGCGAGGTGGAGAGAATATGAATCACAGCAGGAGAGCCAAGCCACAATCCCTGCGCTTTGATGAGGAAGAGGGTGGAGAGTCATGGTGGAGCAGCGAGCGGCGAGATGAGAAGGAGGAGCAGTGCTCAGTATAGAAGCATATGCAACACATCTCAGTCAGTCTGTCACCCTGATTACCACTTGATGACAGCAGGGGACTCCAAGGAGCATTTAAACTACTGCTCACACATTCAGAGGAACAAATTAAATATCTGCCCTGTCCATGAAGCCTGCAGCAACAGTTAGCTGTTCACCCCACCAGCTGCCCCTTTAACAGTGGCAAATTCAACAGCTTTTACATTGAAGAAGCTACTAAAAGAACATTTGATAATCAATTCATTTAGACTGCAAAGTAACTTATATTACATTGCCTTGCGAAAGTATTCGGCCCCCTTGAACTTTGCGACCTTTTGCCACATTTCAGGCTTCAAACATAAAGATATAAAACTGTATTTTTTTGTGAAGAATCAACAACAAGTGGGACACAATCATGAAGTGGAACGACATTTATTGGACTTCAAACTTTTTTAACAAGAACTGAAAAATTGGGCGTGCAAAATTATTCAGCCCCTTTACATTCAGTGCAGCAAACTCTCTCCAGAAGTTCAGTGAGGATCTCTGAATGATCCAATGTTGACCTAAATGACTAATGATGATAAATACAATCCACCTGTGTGTAATCAAGTCTCCGTATAAATGCACCTGCACTGTGATAGTCTCAGAGGTCCGTTAAAAGCGCAGAGAGCATCATGAAGAACAAGGAACGCACCAGGCAGGTCCGAGATACTGTTGTGAAGAAGTTTAAAGCCGGATTTGGATACAAAAAGATTTCCAAATCTTTAAACATCCCAAGGAGCACTGTGCAAGCGATAATATTGAAATGGAAGGAGTATCAGACCACTGCAAATCTACCAAGACCTGGTCGTCCCTCTAAACTTTCAGCTCATACAAGGAGAAGACTGATCAGAGATGCAGCCAAGAGGCCCATGATCACTCTGGATGAACTGCAGAGATCTACAGCTGAGGTGGGAGACTCTGTCCATAGGACAACAATCAGTCGTATATTGCACAAATCTGGCCTTTATGGAAGAGTGGCAAGAAGAAAGCCACAAGCCACCTGGGAGACACACCAAACATGTGGAAGAAGGTGCTCTGGTCAGATGAAACCAAAATTGAACTTTTTGGCAACAATGCAAAACATTATGTTTGGCGTAAAAGCAACACAGCTCATCACCCTGAACACACCATCCCCACTGTCAAACATGGTGGTGGCAGCATCATGGTTTGGGCCTGCTTTTCTTCAGCAGGGACAGGGAAGATGGTTAAAATTGATGGGAAGATGGATGGAGCCAAATACAGGACCATTCTGGAAGAAAACCTGATGGAGTCTGCAAAAGACCTGAGACTGGGACGGAGATTTGTCCTCCAACAAGACAATGATCCAAAACATAAAGCAAAATCTACAATGGAATGGTTCAAAAATAAACATATCCAGGTGTTAGAATGGCCAAGTCAAAGTCCAGACCTGAATCCAATCGAGAATCTGTGGAAAGAACTGAAAACTGCTGTTCACAAATGCTCTCCATCCAACCTCACTGAGCTCGAGCTGTTTTGCAAGGAGGAATGGGAAAAAATGTCAGTTTCTCGATGTGCAAAACTGATAGAGACATACCCCAAGCGACTTACAGCTGTAATCGCAGCAAAAGGTGGCGCTACAAAGTATTAACTTAAGGGGGCTGAATAATTTTGCACGCCCAATTTTTCAGTTTTTGATTTGTTAAAAAAGTTTGAAATATCCAATAAATGTCGTTCCACTTCATGATTGTGTCCCACTTGTTGTTGATTCTTCACAAAAAAATACTGTTTTATATCTTTATGTTTGAAGCCTGAAATGTGGCAAAAGGTCGCAAAGTTCAAGGGGGCCGAATACTTTCGCAAGGCACTGTACTTCCCTTTTCAGAACATTGGACTGCTAAAGTTATGATGCAGTGTTGCTTCCAAAGTTTCACTGTAAATGTGTAAATGCGCTCTTTGGATATAGGCTACACAAGATGGCACATCTACCCAAGTCTGACTCCATCATGTACGCAACATCCAATTTGAAACACTGTTCATTAAGAAGCTCCTAATTACACCCACAGTATCTATAATTACTGTATTTCTACATCACACTTGGCTGATAAAGTTATTCCGCGCAGACTGTATGTATAATTACACTTTATGAACACCGATAGCACACATAGTTAAAGCCAAAGTGATGCGCACACGCCCGTCAGCCGCTCTGACAGAAAAACAGATCCTTTTAAGGGAATACAAAGTTATGTAACACTCTGGGTGAAATTCTCACATGCAAAACGGTGAGACGCAATGTGAAACAGAGAGATGAGAAAAGACAAGAAAAGACCAGAACGACAACATATCTTCAACACAGATGGACTAGAGAGAATGTACCCATATCCTTATTTGGAAGATCCCCTGTCGGTTCGCTAGTCAGATCGTTGAAACTATAGATATCACAGATAATGAAAGTATCTTTAAAAGGTGCCTCTGTAAAATGATTGAAATGATGAGTGAGGTTTGATACTGGCTCTTTGCTTTGCTACTGGGATGACAGTGCAGCACATGGTATTAGATTGGCCTCTAGATGGCAGAAAGATCTTACGGGTGAAGGCTGGCTGGCTGATGAGAGAGAGAGAGAGAGAGAGAGAGTGAGAGAGAGAGTGAGAGAGAGAGTGAGAGAGAGAGAGTATGAGAGAAAGAGAGAGAGAGAAGCACGTTGCTGCAGCATGGAACACAGAGGTTAATCAGAGCGACTTCTCATGCCAGGAAACGTGATCATTCAAACAACCGAAGAGGTAAAAAATCTGTTTGCTTATTAATAATCTGTGCTGTCAAAGTTTCTCCCCTTTTTTCATTTGATTCTGTATCAAAATTGAAATCCATGAAACTGTGTGTCGCGGCTGTGACAAACAAGGCTTGGCAGAAGAACACGTTTGATGATGATCTCCTGGAGCTGCCTAGCTACCTCGTCTCCTCCTCACTCGTCCTGCTATCCAACAGATCTAACATTTAGATACGTTACTACAGCCAACAGAGCGCCACGGGGAGGATACAGCCTCAGTAAATAATGCACTCAAGTGGCCAAGGCATTTAGCCACAGATGCTGAGAGATGGCGGTGAGGATAGAAACATGTGCATGTGCATTCATCGATGCAGGAGCGGAGAGAAATGAGTACAAATACATACCAGCTAATTAGATGAGTGCTCAGCAATGTACACATACATAAAACCCGCTGTGTTCAATAGCGCAGCAGTCAGACGAGATCCCAACCACTCCTAGGAGAGCTCATTAATACTAGAGTTAAATAGCTGTGAGAGAAGCTCTGCTCTGTGGTCAAGACAACCTGGCAGGAGACCTTACTGATCCTCTTGCATGTAAGGCCACATGCCACGCGTCACAGGAGGCTGCTGAGGGGAGGATGGCTCATAATAATGGCTGGAATGGAGTGAATTGAATGGTATCAAACACACAGAAACCATGTGTTGGATGTGTTCGACACCATTCCATTAATTCTGTTCCGGTCCTCCCCAAACTAAGCTGCCACTGGCCAACTGTGGCACACATATAGTCTTGTATGTCTCAATAGGCCACATATACAGAAAAGACTGACATTCCTTCATAGAAAACTGGCTGAAAGAAACTGTGTGATCATGTCACAACAAATGCAATGTCTTATTATTGTCTTAGAGTCTTATTTTGGGCAAATAGAGAGAGAGAGGTGACTGCATTCAGTCCTACCCTAGTGAGAGCAGATTTATTTGCAGCATATTCTGAGGTGTTCATGGAGAAAGAGCCTCTCACAGCGAGTGACTCCCTGCAGTCAAAGCACATTCACTCCACACAGAGAGAGCGAGAGGGGCAGGAACAGAGAGAGAGAGAGAGAGAGAGAGAGGGCAGGAACAGAGGGAGAGAGAGAGAGAGGAGGGGGCAGGAACAGAGAGAGAGGGGGGGGGGCAGGAACAGAGAGAGAGAGAGGGCAGGAACAGAGAGAGAGAGAGAGAGAGAGGAGGGTGCAGGAACAGAGAGAGAGAGAGGGGGACAGGAACAGAGAGAGAAAGAGAGAGAGAGAGAGAGGGCAGGAACAGAGAGAGAGAGAGAGAGCGGGCAGGAACAGAGAGAGAGAGAGAGAGAGGGCAGGAACAGAGGGAGAGAGAGAGGGGGCAGGAACAGAGGGAGAGAGAGAGGGGGAAGGAACAGAGAGAGGGGGGGCAGGAACAGAGAGAGAAAGAGAGAGGGCAGGAACAGAGGGAGAGAGAGAGGGGGCAGGAACAGAGAGAGAGAGAGAGAGAGAGAGAGAGGGCAGGAACAGAGAGAGAGAGAGAGAGGGCAGGAACAGAGAGAGAGAGAGAGGGCAGGAACAGAGAGAGAGAGAGAGAGGGTAGGAACAGAGGGAGAGAGAGAGGGGGCAGGAACAGAGAGAAAGAGAGAGAGAGAGAGAGAGAGAGAGAGAGGGAGAGAGAGAGAGGGCAGGAACACAGAGAGAGAGAGAGAGAGAGAGAGAGAGAGAGGGCAGGAACAGAGAGAGAGAGAGAGAGGGCAGGAACAGAGAGAGAGAGAGAGAGGGCAGGAACAACATTGCTGGAGCTTTACGTGGCGGCCAGCAGGCGGACAGGACGGCGAGGCAGCCATGTCCAGGAGGGACTGACGTGGACCCTCTCCCTCGGTTGGCTTCACCTGTGAGTTGGACCAGAGGAGCTGCCTCCAGGAGAGTTCAACATATTTACCACTCTGAGAATGGTTTCACTTAACCTGAGACACACACAGACACTGGCACACACACACTGGCACACACACACTGGCACACACACACTGGCACACACACACACACACACACACACACACACACACACACACACACACACGCAAATCCAACAATAACCAACTACCACAGGGACAGGCAGTGTGTGTATGAATGTGTGAGCATAACTGCTGCATGGGTCTGAGGATGTGTAGAGGGTGAATGAGACCAGGATACACTGTCTCTACAATATACTGCACCTATCCCAGCCCCCACTGGCCTGCATGGCTGGTATGATAAGGGAGAGGCGTGTTTTAGTTTTAATGGCGGGAGACGGACGCTTTATCACACATCTGCGGTGGAGCTCACTCCTCAGCTCCTCCCACATGCCACATATCTTTGCAGCTCACCTTGACTTGGCAGGACTGGCGTCATAAATCCCTTCTTATCTGGTGTCTCAAACACACCCAGGTGATATGACTGTGGAATCACACAGCAATATGTAACGCCTATCAGTAGACGGCCCAGGCAGCAAGGCCCCTCAGTGGAGTCATATATGGATCGTCACCATCATCAGCTCTCTGCACAGCCAACTGTGTCTCACCACCCGTTTCCATCACCATGGAAACTTAAGTCTACTTGTTGTACTTTTCTTATATCCATAGCTGTTCTCACTGTCATGAATAATAACTTTCTCTTAGTAATTTCCCTTCATTTAGCATGGGCCTTTGTCCATTCAGTTTGCTTGGTTCAAAATATTCAGTGCCTTCAGAAGGTATTCACACCCGTGAACTTTTTCCACATTTCATTGTGTTACAGCCTGAATTTAAAATTGATTAACTGTGGGATTTTTTTGTTGTCAGTGATCTACACCCCATAACGTCAAAGTGGAATTAAGGTTTTATAAATGTTTACAAATGAATACAAAATGAAAAGCTGTCTTGGGTCAATAAGTATTCAACCCCATTGTTATTGCAAATATATGTTCAGGTGTAAAAATGTGCTTAAAAAGTCACATAAGTTGCATGGACTGCAATAATAGTGTTTAACATGATTTTTAAGTGACTACTCCACCCACACATACAATTATCTGTAAAGTTGAGCAGTGCATTTCAAGCAGAGATTCAAGCACAAAGATCAGGGAGGTTTTCCAATGGTTTGCAAAAAAGGGCACCTATTGGTAGGTAGTAAAAAAAAAACAGTCATTGGATATCCCTTTGAGCAAAATGTGGGAAAGAAATGTACTTTTTGTCCCGAAAACAAAGTGTTATGTTTGGGGCAAATCCAAGACAACACATCAATGAGTACCACTCTTTATATTTTCAAGTGTGGTGGTGGCTGCATCATGTTATGGGTATGCTTGTCATTGGCAAGGACAAGGGAGTTTAAAAAACATTTTCAAATAGAACAGCATAGCTCAGTATTGTATTATTATTTTATACAGTCTTTTTGCTTACCTTTATCAAGGGCGCGAATCCTCTTAGTCTGATAATCAAAGGGCAAACATTATCACAGGCAGAGTACACATTGAAATGTAACACCTGATTATGACTTCGATTTGTATCTCTGTGTTCCAGTCCTCATCTACGGGAACTTTGACCCTGATCTCGTTACTCTGGACCCTGATCTCTCTTTTGAAGAACATATCAAGACCATTTCGAGGACAGCTTTTTTCCATCTACGTAACATTGCAAAAATCAGAAACTTTCTGTCCAAAAATGATGCTGAAAAATTTATCCATGCTTTTGTCACTTCTAGGTTAGACTACTGCAATGCTCTATTTTCCGGCTACCCGGATAAAGCACTAAATAAACTTCAGTTAGTGCTAAATACGGCTGCTAGAATCCTGACTAGACCCAAAAAATTTGATTAGCCTCTCTACACTGGCTTCCTGTCAAAGCAAGGGCTGATTTCAAGGTTTTACTGCTAACCTACAAAGCATTACATGGGCTTGCTCCTACCTATCTCTCTGATTTGGTCCTGCCGTACATACCTACACGTACGCTACGGTCACAAGATGCAGGCCTCCTAATTGTCCCTAGAATTTCTAAGCAAACAGCTGGAGGCAGGGCTTTCTCCTATAGAGCTCCATTTTTATGGAACAGTCTGCCTACCCATGTCAGAGACGCAAACTCGGTCTCAACCTTTAAGGCTTTACTGAAGACTCATCTCTTCAGTGGGTCATATGATTGAGTGTAGTCTGGCCCAGGAGTGGGAAGGTGAACGGAAAGGCTCTGGAGCAACGAACCGCCCTTGCTGTCTCTGCCTGGCCGGTTCCCCTCTTTCCACTGGGATTCTCTGCCTCTAACCCTATTACGGGGGCTGAGTCACTGGCTTGCTGGGGCTCTCTCATGCCGTCCCTGGAGGGGGTGCGTCACCTGAGTGGGTTGATTCACTGTTGTGGTCATCCTGTCTGGGTTGGCGCCCCCCCCCCTTGGGTTGTGCCGTGGCGGAGATCTTTGTGGGCTATACTCAGCCTTGTCTCAGGATGGTAAGTTGGTGGTTGAAGATATCCCTCTAGTGGTGTGGGGGCTGTGCTTTGGCAAAGTGGGTGGGGTTATATCCTTCCTGTTTGGCCCTGTCCGGGGGTGTCCTCGGATGGGGCCACAGTGTCTCCTGACCCCTCCTGTCTCAGCCTCCAGTATTTATGCTGCAGTAGTTTATGTGTCGGGGGGCTGGGGTCAGTTTGTTATATCTGGAGTACTTCTCCTGTCCTATTCGGTGTCCTGTGTGAATCTAAGTGTGCGTTCTCTAATTCTCTCCTTCTCTCTTTCTTTCTCTTTCTCGGAGGACCTGAGCCCTAGGACCATGCCCCAGGACTACCTGACATGATGACTCCTTGCTGTCCCCAGTCCACCTGGCCATGCTGCTGTTCCAGTTTCAACTGACCTGAGCCCTAGGACCATGCCCCAGGACTACCTGACATGATGACTCCTTGCTGTCCCCAGTCCACCTGGCCATGCTGCTGCTCCAGTTTCAACTTCCACCTGACTGTGCTGCTGCTCCAGTTTCAACTGTTCTGCCTTATTATTATTTGACCATGCTGGTCATTTATGAACATTTGAACATCTTGGCCATGTTCTGTTATAATCTCCACCCGGCACAGCCAGAAGAGGACTGGCCACCCCACATAGCCTGGTTCCTCTCTAGGTTTCTTCCTAGGTATTGGCCTTTCTAGGGAGTTTTTCCTAGCCACCGTGCTTCTACACCTGCATTGCTTGCTGTTTGGGGTTTTAGGCTGGGTTTCTGTACAGCACTTTGAGATATCAGCTGATGTACGAAGGGCTATATAAATAAATTTGATTTGATTTGATTTTTGACCTGTTTGGTCAGATCCACCTTCAGACAGGTGTCTCAAATTCACACCCCCATCCTACCACCACGTCCCAGACACACCACACAGGGTGGAGGTGTAAAGACGAGAGGGCTGGGTAGAGTTATCTGGTCAGGGCTAATGAGAACCCAAAACATGCCAAAGCCAGGAACCCCTGACTGCCACGAAAGTTCGACATGCAGACATGTCTACAAACAGCAGATCTGACAAGAGCGGAGAGGGGCAGAGGAGGAGGGCAGATATATACTGTAGAGAGAGAATAGGCAAAGGAGAACGAGAGAGTCAGAGAGAGTGATACTTTGGTACAATGATGGGATATGAGGAGAATCACTTTCTAACAGAGACCTGGGAGAAGAGAGCAAGAGAGCAGGGACACAACACACGATGGAGGTTGGGCTAAGGCACCCAGAGGAACATCCTACCTGCAGAACTGGCCCATGGGGCCCCTGGGGCTCTGACACAACTCCTCCCATGATTAATAGGGTTGTCATAAATGACAAATGCCCTGCTATCTACATGACCTACTTTAAGTGGGGGGGGGACACACACCATTCCATCTCCTCCAACCCCAACACTCCACCTGCCCTGACTGTGTCTGGCTTCGGCCTACTTCCTGCCCGACATCTTGGGGCCACGGTGACCTGCCTCCCCAAGGCTTTTAGAGAGGAGGTGCAGTACAAACTGCATGGCAGCTGCCCCAATGAGAGAGCACCTTTTGAGCCAATGCCCCTCTCCATATGCCATCACGGGGTCATAGCTCAGCTTGCCTCCAGTCCCCTCATCCTGCACCCGGGTGTCTTGGAACCCTCCACTAAATATGTTCCGTATGTCTGAGTTACGTGTATAACGTTCCCAGTTGATGAGATGCTGTTGTAGGATTGCTAAGTGCTTGGAGGGGGATGCAGTCAATGATAGACCAGCTTATAAACTCTGACAGCAAACAACAAATAGCAGCTATACTGTAACTAACTCTACAGAATTTGTTGAATGGCCAAAGGAAAATTTGTTCTGACAAGTTGTGACTATATACAGTCTGTGTCTTTTCTTAAATTCTAATAGAAATATTGTCCAGTCTTATCACAGGGACAAGATCTATCAGTTGCCATGGGGAAAGCAGCTTTTTGATAGGCAGAAGCCTCTCATTTGTATGTTTGGAGAGGTGGGGCCGGGCAGAGGGAGAGTGTATGTGTGTGTCTCTGTGTATATGTGTGCACGTGTGTGTGGGCATGCATGCCCTGTGTGTGTGTGTGTTCGAAAAAGAGCAAAGGGAGTGTAACGATCTTCGTCTTCATCGGATGAGGGGTAGGAAGGATCGGACCAAAACGCAGCGTGGTAAGTGTCCATGATTATTTATTATCACAGAACATGAGAATACAAAATAACAAAGTGAATGAAAGAAATTAAAATCGAAACAGTCCTGAAAAGTGAAAACACAAAAACAGGAAACAACTACCCACAAACACCAGGTGGGAAAAGGCTACCTAAGTATGGTTCTCAATTAGAGACAACGATAGACAGCTGCCTCTGATTGGGAACCATACCAGGCCAAACATATAGATAAGAAAACATAGAAAAACAACAGAATGCCCACCCCAACTCACGCCCCGACCAAACCAAAATAGAGACAAAAAAAGGAACTAAGGTCAGGGCGTGACAGGGAGGCGGTATTAATTTGTTAAATATTTGTTGCCTTGCTGTAAAACCAAAAAGCTTATTTTCTCTGGGATCCTCTAGAGAGCTGCAGTATCAAAGGTTAGCCTCATGCAACTTGTCCTTCCTCGGGTCAGTTGTTCCTGGGGAAGAAAGTGTTTACCAGGCTTTTTAACCCGTGACCCTAATGTCCTGAAATGTTAACTGGGAATTATTCTGCCCAAAAAAATCCTGGCTCATGTAGGGGTCACATCAGGTGCCATTCTCTAAAGGTATACATCTGTATCCATTAGAAATAATTCACAAGGTTGATACCTGCTGCAGAAAATTCAAGTTTACTGCCACACAAGTCATTCTCCGAGCCAGGTACTGCATAAATAAAGAATTGTATTCAATACTCTCCCAATTCCAGGAATACAACTATCGTACAGGAATAAAATCATTCAGCCATGACTTTGCTGAGGACAATCAAATCGTAGTGAATCTAAATAGTAGGGAACACTGGATGTGTCTCTAACTGCATCTTCCTGGGGACAGAGTCAAGGTCAGTTTGTCAGTCATGGGATGGAAAGAGACTGACCCCCGGTCACCCAGGGCAGGCCCCTAACACTATGTGACACATCCAGGCTTTTGGGTCTGACTTGACTTTTTGGGGGTTGGCAAGCTAGAGCCTCCCTGCCTGCCTCCCTCCTTGCCTTCCTGCATCCCTGCCCATCAACATACTTCCCTCTCCCCCTCCTTGCCTCCCTGCCTGCACACATGCCTCTCTGGCTTGTCTTAGAATGTTTTGGGAGAAACCCCCCCCCCACAAAAGCTCTGCAAAACAGGAGCGGTGGGGTGCTCTGACATGGTCCAGGTGCTGGGGAAATCATACATGCAATGCCTACTGGCAGCTGTTCCACTGGATAACACTACAGACTCACTGTATAGAGCAGCTGCTTGCACTTCATTCTGGGTGTGCACTAACACATATTATAAACTGGGTGGTTCTAGCCCCGAATGCTGATTTGCTGACAGCCGTGGTATATCAGAGCGAATACCATGGGTATGACAAAACATTTCTTTATACTGCTTTAATAACATTGGTAACCAGTTTATTATGGCATTGCTCTTTGGTTTGTGGTATATGGCCAATATACCACTGCTAAGGGCTGCATCCAGGCACTCCGCATTGCGTCGTGCTTAAGAACAGCCCTTAGCCGTGTGTGTCTTACTGTGTGGCTTACTGCTTAACTGTAGAGCCATGTGTGGGGAGGTGAGAGGAAAAAGAACATTCAGAATAATGAACACAACAATAACTGGCGGGGAGAATCAGCTCTGCCAGGGTGACCGAGCAACTGATCTTCGTAATTAGGCAAAGGGCACTCTCTCTCCTCCACAAAGTCATCCACGGTGGACATGTGCACTAGTCCCCCTCAGTAACAGGATGAGACTGGTTAACTGGGAGCAGGAACACAATGACAACCAAGTAACAGTACCAGCGCAGTCTGAGCGGATACGCCAACTCTGACCCTTCTATAGATGCTGGGGCCTCTGACCATGCTCTCCTCTCTCTGGGATGACCCAGTGTGTGTCAATGTCTATAACCTGTGTGTGTGTGTCTGTTTTTCTTTGCGCTTTTGTGTGTGTGAGCGAGCGCACCTGAACATCAGATCAAATTTGATTCGTCACATACACATGTTTAGCAGATGTTATTGCAGGTGTAGTGAAATGGTTGTGATGAGAGCAAATGTGGGTGTGTCCTCCCCACATGTCAAGGAAGAGTTAACATCTGTCAGGCTGCCAGCAGCACCCCCCTGCCCTTGTGACTGTTCCCTGTATCCCTGTGCCCCAGTGGTATGTGTGTGTACCCAGGGGACGGAGACACACGGTAGCCCCTTGCCTTGACGTCCTTACTGGGCCTGACTGGAACATGACAAGTTGATTTGCACATCCTGCAAGAGAAATACAAACCCACAAGCAAACACAAGCACACACACACTCGTGGGGACATTAAATTAATTTCCATTCAAAATCATATTTTCCTTAACGTCTAACCCTTACCATATACCCAAAACGTCACCCTAACCCTAACCTTAACCCTAAACCTAACCCTAACCTTAACCCTTACCCTAACCCTAATTGTAACCCTAACCCCTAAGCTTAAAAAACCCTTTGTCCTCATGGGGAAGTGGGACATCTCCCCATGAGGGAGAATTTTCCTTGTTTTAGTACCCTTGTGGGGACTTCGGATTTTAGGTCCCCACAAGGATAGAAGAACCAACACACACACACACACACACACACACACAATCACGGTACCGGCTGATAAGGAGCTGAAATAGTGTGATGAGATTGGGAATGGGGAGATGTCATCAGTGCTGTAAGCTGAAATGATTTCATCACTCACAGAGGACGACATCCAGAGGGTTCTGGCAGCCATCACTCTGTCCCTCTCTGCTCCTAAATATCCCACAGTCTCAACTCTGCCATATTGCTTTAATTCATACTTTCTGTCCTTACAATCTATCGTTCCCTGAAAAGGCTGGCTGTATTGTTTGTGACGGTTTGTGAACTTGTTTGTGACCTTCCCTTGCATTGAGTTTATGGCAGTGGATCCATACAGGTGTCACTATTGACATCCCTTACCTCCCAGCCACGCATCCAATGAGGAGTCAATAGCTTAATGGAGAGGTCAGTGACTCACCATGTGTCCCCAGCTCAGCTGTGTTTGCAGCAGAAATTCCAGTCAAACACAGTGAAAATGTCATAGCTGGCTGGACCCCACTGGCATAGAATTCTTCTTTCTCTCCTCACCTCCTCTCATTGTCTGTTAGTGCCGATACACACGCGTTCAGATGATCTGGGAACATTCTTCGTGTCAGACAAGAGTGGCTGTCATCATGGATAGTCAAAGACAGATTGCATTCAGCACTGAAGATAATAAAGACACTAGGAACACTGTAAGCTAACTGACTGCTCATGGGAATAGGGGAGACGTGCTAGAATAGGTGACCAGATATTGGTTGTCACATAATTGTGACTTGCCACCGGGAGTCTCTTCTCTCTCTCTCTCTCTTGGACTCTCTTTCTTTCTGTAGCACTCCAACTCTGTTATATTCTTCTTTTGTGTGAGTGTTGTGTATTTCTGCTCCCGTACTTTTACCCATTTCTTTCTCTCTCTCGTCTCGGTTTTTCTCTTCTTATTTTGTTCTCTTCTCTTTTCGGTCACACTTTATTTGGATATTCCGGATAGTCCATCTATACTGTAGATGCTCTACAGATGGTCATACTATCAACAAACAATCTGTTGATAAGCAACTGCTTGCTAAGGTTAGGGTTAGGTTTAGAATAAGGGCTAGGGTAAAAGGGTTACGGTTAGGGTTAAGATCAGGGTTAATGTTAGGGTGAGGGCTAGGGTTATTCTAGTGTTATGGATTTTTTTTTTATTCTAGTTAGTTGAAATGTTACTAATAGTCTGTAAATTATCTACAGATGGACTGTCCAAATATAGTCTCTCTCTCGCATACAAGACTTCCACTAGGCTGTGTTTAGGGTGATTTTCTGGTCTGCTGCTTACTGTGAGTAGAGGTGCTGTGGAGACAGTGTGGAGGAAGATAGGGCCTTCCCAGACCCTCCATCATTTCTGAGCGGGTGGAACACATATCACTCTGCTTCACTGTGGACCGTTTCAAGTAATTTACATATAACTAAACTGCTTCAGTCAACAGCACCATTGGAGGCTCCTCAGATGAGAAAGAGGAGGACCATCCTCCTCAGTGAATTTCATGAAAATGTAAAAAGTCATCCATTTTAGATAAAACTTTACTAAATATAAATCACATCACCAAATAATTGATTAAATACACTGTTTTGCAAAGTTTTTCAGTAGCCTCAACAGCAGTCTTTAGGGTAGCATCATGGTGTAGTCGGAGGACAGCTAGCGTCCGTCCTCCTGTACATTGACTACAGTACATTGACAGTACATAATAAACCATTTTCTCACCGAATTCCATAGACTTACACAGTAATTATGACAACTTCCGGAGGAGGTCCTCCAACCTATCAGAGCTCTTGCAGCATGAACTGACATGTTGTACACCCAATCAAAGGATCAGATAATTAATTTAGTATGCTATGCGGACTATGATGTTACTTTAGCTAATATGGTGACAACGATGTAGACTGTGTAGCGGTTTGGCTTGGAAACGTTTTTTTCTCCTGGTGACATATAGCTGATGTGTTGTGCATTGAAGTCCACAAGCGAAGGGAAGAGGTGAAAGGAGGAGAGTTCATAACATAGATGAGAGAAGGAATACAACGTGCTGCTATGAAACTATGAACTGTGTTTACGCCTGATCAGGGGTGTGTTAATTCCACTGATTCTGTTGGAAAACATGTATTAAACAGAAGCAAACAGGGATAAACATACCTGAATTTGGCCAATAGAAACTCTTGTTTGCTACTGTTGGACTAATGATTACACCCACCATCAGCTAGATGCAGGCAAGAGTGTGCAAGGCGTTATTGAATGTGTCACTGCCTGTCACATCCAATTTGTCTCTCGACCTGTGTGCACCTACGTTGGGTGTAGAGAATTGTTTTGGTATCATGTAGTAGCCTAAACCTACCACTGTTACATTGAACTGGGTGATGGAATATGAATGACAGTCATCCGATATGCTGTAATAGAAATAAGACCGTGCTCATGAAAGAAAATCATCCTCCCTCATCTGAAACGGCACTGACCACCACTGGTGTATCCGTTGTAAAGACCACACAGAAACCTTTATAATACGAAATAATACGAAATAATGAAAAAGCATGTTTCCAAGAATTAGTCATTTGTTAGTAACTGAAAATACAAGGGAAATATAGTTGAAAAGTGTCAAACTAAAGTTGGTCTAGTTGTTTTTTTTTGTGGAAATTAGGTCGGAGGTTGGTAGGCTAATAGTCAAAAACTGCTATGAGCAACATGACCTTCAATAATCCTTATCAACATTTTTCAATTTACAGTTTTTTCCATCATACCTTTCCCCCAAAATACTTGATAGTCCTGATAGATAAAAGTCTCATGGCCTATTTGAGTTGTGAAGGAGAGGATAGCGAGGATCAGCTTACCTCTGACAGCCTCTCATCACCGTCTCTGATCAAACTGTGACACATGCTAAAGCTGAGAGCCATGGGAGACAGACAAACACACACATATCCAACCCTCCTCGCTGCAGCCAGTTCTCTCATCACAGAGGACCTAGAGGTCTAAGTGGGACAAATATATTACATTTCCCCCCCCAAAAACTCCACCATTTTGTTCCAGGATTTGGGGATGGCTGTAGTGTTTCCTGACCATTTCAGAGACCATTAACTTTTCAACTGGTTATTGTTCACCCGTGGCCACCGGCCTACCACTCACATCACTTGAGGAAGAAACACAATTTAAGAGGGGAAGAAGACCCTGAGAAGTGGTCTTACAAAGGTTTTTACAGATAAATCATCACCATCCACCCGGTGTCTTCTCAATCTGTTTCTCTTCCTGTATCGTGGACTGAGACAACCTATTTCCCTGGAGAAATGGGTTTCCTGAAACCCTTTTTGTTGTCATTGCTGGTGCAGACATATTGCCATCTGCAGCGCCAGCTTCTGTGAATCTGTTGCAGACTCCCATGGTGCTGTGTGTTAGTCTGTATTTACAGTAATAAAAATGTGAGCTAAAATCTAATCATCCACACGCACTCTATGCAAATCTAACTGCAGAGAAAACCGGAAGAAGTATTATCACTGAAATATCATGGTGAATTATTGTTATGTTTGTTTACTGTATGTGTCAATTATTCCCATAAGGGATGGGTTGCCAACTTGCAATTTGACATGAAAATAAATGTAATTCATTCATTCATGCAGTGCTCAAGAAATGATTTCAGGCCAAAGTAGTGTACTTTAGCCTCTAGAGAGTTATAGGGTTAGTCACAAGTGGTTTTATCATACAAAGTCTCATTCCTAGAATGAGCAAGAAAATATACTGTGTATTGATTTGCATCACATTTGGTTAAAACACTTGATTATTTTGTCTGTGTTGATGCATTTGTAGGATTAGTGAACAGAGCAAAGGTTCTGTTTTACAAACGTGAATCATATCGCCTCAAAGGCAATTGCCTGAAGTCTTTCATATCCACAATAACAGCAAATATTAGCTCTCAACACAGGGAATATTGGACGTTTTTGAAAAGCTTCCAGAATGTATTGTTGTTGCTTCAACTATAATTTGCCCTGACATTGAGTGTGCAATGTAACAGCCCCTGGTCACAAGCCTCCATGCCTGCAATCAGCCCACAAAATAGCAGAAATTAGGGATCGATCCGCATTAGCGTTATCTCTCATGCTCCCGGCGCTATAACCAAGGTACAGGACAGCTAGAGTGATTCACATTCCGCGGCCGAGTGCGCTCTAGTCTACAAAATATACATGAAAGGGGGTACATTGCTGCGTGTAAACAATGCACCCAGCGTTCCAGCCAGGCAATTGGGATGTCTGCCCATTGTTTTTAGTATTCTCTCTCTGTTTGTGGATCAGGTTACCTCGACCCCACATGCCTTCTCCTTGTGACCGCCTTTTGGCTGTGGTGAATGGAAAGATCCCAAGGCTACACGGCTCTGATGACGGGTCCCAGTCCCACAAGGTTCAGTACAACAGGCTAACAGCATCCAGGTGTTGGAGAATATCTCATATCCACTTCACTGTGATGAAAGTACACTGAGATGGGATTGAAATAAAAAAGGCACAGTGCATTGAATTTCCACCACCGATATAGATATGTTCGGAAAAGCAATGGAACCATGGCAACTAGGTCTGTACTTTGAAATTGATAAAAGAAGTAGGGCAGTGCTTTGAATGCATAAATTGAAATCACGAAGGACTGTTTGAGTGATTTTAGCAACACATCCTTCCTAGTAGAAACCATCACCAGCCTAAAAACAGGTCAACTATTGTATTGACAAAAGTGTCTTCGGAGCTCATCAAAGGTTTCTATTATGTTTCTGCCAGTGAGCAGGAACACTCATACCACACTTAATCATCTGGCTCTTAATTGTTTACCAACTGCTGAGTAATTATGGAGCAATTACAAACTACTGAATCTGCATGGACGTCGGTGGCGATAAGTAGGACCCTAAAATGTCAGAAATAAATACAATTAAAACTCCATCGCTCTCTGCTTCCTGTTTGCATGATTGTTGCTGGGTACTAACACATCCCAAACTGATAGTAAAAGAGCACAGACAATAAGCTGTGATTGAATGTTAAGGACGTCCTAATCCTAGCTAGCTTGTCTCCATGGCAGTTCCCCAGTAAAGTGCCACAGCCTCCGCACAGATCATTTGAACCTCATGTTGGAAGCACGCAGAGCTGAGTGTTTCAGAACACTCAGTGAGGTGGATGATTGGTTCTGTGTTTTTGCTTCCACGCTAGTGAGAATGGCTGTGACATCTGGGTGAGGTGATCTATCAGGCTGTATATCCCAGCCTAATGGAATGCTAACATGCAGACACACAGCTCAGAAAGAAACTAGCCAAAAGGAACTCTGTGGAGAGTACTGTGGCCTGACACGAAATCCATAACCTTTGGTGTTGGCCCAGGAGTTTGCGTACCGAAAAGCTGTTTGTTGACCAAACGTGTCCGTCAACAACAGAAGGTTCAGCCTAGACAATGCGTGTAATGGTTAGCTCACATGAGACTTGCATAGTGAGCTCCCCGCTGTCTTCTTTTAGGTCTCTTTTTTTTGTCCTACACACCTGGGGAACTTGGCACATGTTCCACTATTTAGCATAGTATACGGTGCATTCAATAAGTATTCAGACCCCTTGACTTTTCCCACATTTTGTTATGTTGCAGCCTTATTCTAAAATGTATTCAAATAGTTGTTTTACCCTCATCAGTCTGGACACAATACCCCATAATGACAAAGCAAAAACAGATTTTTAGAAATGTTTGCTTATTTATTTATTTGATTTACATTTTAAAAAATCAACATCACATTTACATAAGTATTCATAAGTAGACCCTTTACTCAGTACTTTGTTGAAGCAGCTTTGGCAGCGATTACAGCCTTGAGTCTTCTTGGGTATGACGCTACAAGCTTGGCACAACTGTATTTGGGGAGTTTCTCCCATTCTTCTCTGAAGATCCTCTCAAGCTCTGTCAGGTTGGATGGGGTGCGTCGCTGCATAGCTATTTTCATGTCTCTCCAGAGATGTTAGATCGGGTTCAAGTCCGGGCTCTGGCTGGGCCACGCAGGGACATTCAAAGACTTGTCCCGAAGCCACTCCTGCGTTGTCTTGGCTGTGTGCTTAGGGTCGTTGTCCTGTTGGAAGGTGAACTTTTGCCCCAGTCTGAGGTCCTGAGCACTCTAGAGCAGGTTTTCATCATGGATCTCTCTGTACGTTGCTCCATTCATATTTCCCTCCATCCTCCCAGTCTCTGCCGTTGAAAAACATCCCCACAGCATGATGCTGCCACCATCATGCTTCACCGTAGGGATGGTGCCTGGTTTCCCCCTAGACGTGACGCTTGGCATTCAGGCCAAGGAGAACACTCTTAGATTCATCAGACCAGAGAATCTGGTTTCTCATGGTCTGAGAGTCCTTTTAGCAAACTCCAAACAGGCTGTCACGTGCCTTTTACTGAAGAGTAGCTTCCGCCTAGCCACTCAAACATAAAGGCCTGATTGGTGGAGTGCTGCAGAGATGGTTGTCCTTCTGGAAGTTTCTCCCATACCCACAGAGGAACTCTGGAGCTTTGTCAGAGTGACCATCGGCTTCTTGGTCACCTTCCTGGCCAATGCCATTCTCCCCCAATTACTCAGTTTGTCCGGGCAGCCAGCTCTAGGAAGAGTCTTGGTGGTTTCAAACGTCTTCCAGAATGATGAAGGCCACTGTGTTTTTGGGGACCTTCAATGCCTCAGAAATGTTTTGGTACCCTTCTCCAGATCTGTGCCTCGACACAATCCTGTCTCGGAGCTCTACGGACAACTCCATTGACCTCCTGGCTTGGTTGTTGTGTTCACATGCACTGTCAACTGTGGGACCTTATATAGACAGTTGTGTGCCTTTACAAATCAGATCCAATCAATTGAATTTACCACAAGTGGACTCCAATGAATTAGCAGAAACATCTTGAGGATGATCAATGGAAATAGAATGGAGCTGAGTTCAATTTAGAGTCTCATAGCAATGGGTCTGAATACTTTTGTAAATAAGATATTTCAAAATGTCTAAAAAGCAGTTTTTCTTTGTCACTATGGGGAATTGTGTGTAAATTGATGGACATTTTTTTAAATCCATTTTAGAACAAGCCTGTAAAGTAACAAAACATTGAAAAGGGGAAGGGGTCTGAAAACGTTCCGCATGCACTGTATATTATTCAAAGTAAGTGTAATCAAAGGGCATCAAATTCCTGTTATGAAACCCCTCAGACTAGAGAGAGAAAAATACTGCACAAGGACGTAAAGAATCCCCATGAATCACCTCTTGAAAATACTCTATTTGGTGACATTATCTTCACTGGCAATGAATCCAAAAGTACAGTACAGACAGCACTCAAGACAATTGTTTTGTGTTGCATATGAAGAGTACAGTGTGGCCCTCCCTGTTCTCCTACTGTACCAATAGGGCCTGCCAGGCTGACGTATTGCTGGGAGCACACCCTAGGCCCTCTCCTAGCTGTACCTCTATGGGGGGAATCACAGGCTCCATCCGTCAGGTGTGTAGGGATCACAGTACTCAAGGATGGCAGTTGACTTTGCATGTTGACTTTGAATTATACAAATCTCCCAAACAAAGAACATGGATGGTATTAAAGTGTAATTTGGTTGGCTGGAAGCTTTTTGGCTAAGCTGTTAGGTCCCCTTGTCTGGCTGTATGGTGTAACTGCAAAACAAGGACCAATTGGGGTTCCAAAATAATGCAACATTTTGAGAGGAGACATTGTGAAGTATACTATAGAAACATTGCATAAAAATATTCCACTGGATTTTGTGAATGTTCATGTCCCTTCACAAGTATTGAAAAGAAATATCAGCTTTTACAGTATACAACTTCCCCCACAACTAGAATTTATAACAGATTGCCTACCTGCATGTTGAGTGAAACGAGTGATAAACACTGTACTTATGATGTCAGAACAAAATACAGATTATGTACAGGTGATGTACAGTACATCTTGAGAGTTAGATTAATATATTGTAAAGCGTGTCATACTTTTCCTTTAAGGTTGACAACTCCAAAATTCAGATGTACAGCTGTGGACTGAAAAGTGGTGCTGAACTGAGACAGATGGTACGACATTCATGTGAGATCTGAGGGCCTGGGTGATTTAGAGCAGCATTGTAGAGTAACAAGAACACATAGGAAGGACAGGGGAAGGTGGGAAGTCATTACAATACACTTCAGCTGCTTGGTCTGAGATATGCAAAACGTATTCTGTCTTCGGACTGTAAACATTATCGACTGGTGACCCTTGCATAGATATCTGACCCAGCATCAACAACAAATCTCATGGTGGATCGATCATAAGCAGACCATTGAATAGAATAGATCATTCAAATCCGTATTATCTGACATCTTTTAAAAGCGGTTGTATTTAATGTGTAATGACCATGTTCCTGCATAGCTCCCCTTATAAGACTTTATTTGTAGCAGATTACAACGACGTCAGGAGGATTTATTAACAACACGGAGTGATCACCATAGCAGCTAGCTTCATCACCTCTCTTACTTTGGACAAACTAAGATGAGAAGAACGCGAGATCAATCCATCCCGTCTCCGCTGAGATTAAGTTGAGTCGGGTAGGGCGTTGGTACCACTTTCAAGACAAATAAATTAGAGATGATTTGGATCAGACAAGTGTGATTGAACAAAGGGTTAAACATGCTGAGGGAATGTGGATGCGATCGATCCTGCGCCGCAAAATGCTAATGAGATATGTGATTAAGGTTGACAGTGTAACCAGGTCCCTGACCTCTTCTAGAACCAGTCAGTCCCCTGGCCAGCTGCTGACCACAGGCTCTCTCCACTAGCCGAAAGCCGCTCAGGGTGTTAGCTATAAATAGGCAAAGGGGTAACTTGGGTTATTTTTAAGAATAACATTAGGAATCCTTAATTGGTGTGCAGAACAGACTGCAATCAGCAGGAGGCTGCAGACAGTTTGCCCTAAGTGTTTCTGAATACACATGCCCTCAGGTTGTCCACACAACCGTTATATTTATAACAATGATGAGAATTTGGAATGTGCCACAAAAAGTCTTTGTGTTGAGGAGAAATTAGGAATCTTGTAATTCCTTCTCTTAAAAACTATTGAGAGAAAGTATAACTCTTATTTAAGTTTTTCAAATGTGTCAGTTTCTCATCTGCAGCCTGAGTTTTAAATAGGAATGATGCAACATTGAGCAATTTGATTGAGTGGTTTGTTTTGTCACTGGGGGACCTTGTTCAGCCCATGCATTATCTCAGTCGATCATGGCTAGAGGGAAGGTTCCTGATTTTTTCCGTGGCTAAACCAACTAGGCTCGTAATTTAACAACTGTATTCATATTTACAGATAGCATACTAGATTGTTATTAAGGCAGATGAAAGTTCACATGTTTCCGAAAACATTTCTGTCAAAAAAGGCATTTTCATCAAAAATAACGCTCAACGCCTCTCCTGTGAAGTAGTGACGTGTGACATATGCTTCATTTCCTGGCCAGTGAGGGGTCAAGCCTCGACACACCTACAATTTGTTTATTCATCAAACCCCAGCCTTTCGCACCACAGCCAGCGACTGCGCCCATGATGAAAAAAGCTAACATATTTCTGACACACCCCCAAACCTTTAACGTTACCATCAGCACCAATATTTAAGTTTGTTAAACTAGAGCCCAATATGTGATGTTGAGAGTGTCAGCTACAATGCATATCAAATCAAATGTAACTGGTCACATACACATGTTTAGCAGATGTTATTGCTGGTGTAGCGAAATGGTGTAGCGAAATGCTTGTGAAATGCAGTGCAGTAATATCTAACAAGTAATATCTAACAATTTCACAGCAATACACACCAATACACACAAATCTAAAGTAAAGGAATGGAATTAAGAATATAGAAATATTTGGACGAGCAATGTTGGAGGAGCATAGACTCAGATAGAGTAGAATATAATAGAATACGCTATATACAAATGAGATGAGTAATGCACGATATGTAAACATTTTTAAAGTGGCTATAGTGTTCCATTATTAAAGTGGCCAGTGATTTCAAGTCTATGTATATAGGGCGGCAGCCTCTAAATTCTTACTGATGGCAATCTAGCAGTCTGATGGCCTTGAGATAGAAGCTGTTTTTCATTCTCTCGGTTCCAGCTTTGACACACCTGTACTAACCTTGCCTTCTGGATGATATCGGGGTGAACAGGCAGTGGCTTCGGGTGGTTGTTGTCCTTGATGATCTTTTTGGACCTTCTGCTACATCGGGTGCTGTAGGTGTTCTGGAGAGCAGGTAGTTTTCCCCCGGTGATGCGCTTGACACCCTCTGGAGAGCCCTGCGGTTGCGGGCAGTGCAGTTGCCATACCAGGCAGTGATACAGCCCACCAGGATGCTCTCAATTGTGCATCTGTATAAGTTTGTGAGGGTTTTAGGTGCCAAACCAAATTTATTCAGCCTCCTGAGGCTGAAGACCGCCAGCATATTTAATGAAGCTGCCAGTTGAGGACTTGTGAGACGTCTGTTTCTCAAACAAGACACTCTAATGTACTTGTACTCTTGCTCAGTTGTGCACCAGGGCCTCCCACTCCTCTTTCTATTTTGGTTAGAGACAGTTGTTCTGTGAATGGAGTAGCACACAGCACTGTATGAGATCTCCAGTTTCTTGGCAATTTCTCGCATGGAATAGCCTTCATTTCCCCGAACAAGAATAGATTGGCGAGTTTCAGAAGAAAGTCCTTTGTTACTAGCCATTTTGTGCCTGTAATCGAACACAAATGTTGATGCTCCAGATACTCAACTAGTCTAAAGAAGGCAAGTTTTATTGCTTCTTTAATCAGAACACCAGTTTTCAGCTGTGCTAACATAATTGAAAAATGTTTTCTAATGATCAATTAGCCTTTTAAAAGTATAAACTTGGATTAAGTTTGTTAGGATGAAACAGTCAGATGAAAGCGCAAAATAGCTTCAGCGTGTAAATCAGCTAGAAAGATGTGTCGGCATTGAATAATTGTCTCTGGCCCCCTCCCAGTTAGGGGGAGTGATGAGCTCTAAAGAGTCTCACAACTCAATCGCTGGTTGAAAACTGTTTTCTGCCCCTCCCAAAAGATAGAATTTGTAGATAATTGGCCCTCTTTCTGGGACTCACCCACAAACAGGACCAAGCCTGGCCTGCTGAGGAGTGACGGACTCCATCCTAGCTGGAGGGGTGCTCTCATCTTATCTACCAACATAGACAGAGCTCTAACTCCTCTAGCTCCACAATGAAATAGGGTGCAGGCCAGGCAGCAGGCTTAGTGGAGTCTGCAACTAGCACAGTCAGTGTAGTCAGCTCAGCTATCCCCATTGAGACCGTGTCTGTGCCTCGACCTAGGTTGGGCAAAACTAAACATGGCGGTGTTCGCCTTAGCAATCTCACTAGGATAAAGACCTCCTCCATTCCTGCAATTATTGAAAGAGATCGTGATAACTCACATCTCAAAATAGGGCTACTTAATGTTAGGTCCCTTACTTCAAAAGGCAGTTATAGTCAATGAACTAATCACTGATCATAATCTTGATGTGATTGGCCTGACTGAAACATGGCTTAAGCCTGATGAATTTACTGTGTTAAATGAGGCCTCACCTCCTGGTTACACTAGTGACCATTATTCCCGTGCATCCCGCAAAGGCGGAGGTGTTGCTAACATTTACGATAGCAAATTTAAATTTACAAAAAAAAAGACGTTTTCGTCTTTTGAACTTCTAGTCATGAAATCTATGCAGCCTACTCAATCACTTTTTATAGCTACTGTTTACAGGCCTCCTGGGCCATATACAGCGTTCCTCATTGAGTTCCCTGAATTCCTATCGGACCTTGTAGTCATAGCAGATAATAATCAAATTTTTGGTGACTTTAATATTCACATGGAAAAGTCCACAGACCCACTCCAAAAGGCTTTCGGAGCCATCATCGACTCAGTGGGTTTTGTCCAACATGTCTCTGGACCTACTCACTGTCACAGTCATACTCTGGACCTAGTTTTGTCCCATGGAATAAATATTGTGGATCTTAATGTTTTTCCTCATAATCCTGGACTATCGGACCACCATTTTATTATGTTTGCAATTGCAACAAATAATCTGCTCAGACCCCAACCAAGGAACATCAAAAGTCGTGCTATAAATTCACAGACAACACAAAGACTCCTTGATGTCCTTCCAGATTCCCTCTGTCTACCCAAGGATGCCAGAGGACAAAAATCAGTTAACCACCTAACTGAGGAACTCAATTTAACCTTGCGCAATACCCTAGATGCAGTTGCACCCCTAAAAACTAAAAACATTTATCATAAGAAACTAGCTCCCTGGTATACAGAAAATACCCCAGCTCTGAAGCAAGCTTCCAGAAAATTGGAACGGAAATGGCGCCACACCAAACTGGAAGTCTTCCGACTAGCTTGGAAAGACAGTACCGTGCAGTACCGTAGAGCCCTTACTGCTGCTCGATCATCCTATTTTTCCAACTTAAATGAAGAAAATAAGAACAATCCTAAATTTATTTTTGATACTGTCGCAAAGCTAACTAAAAAGCATCATTCCCCAAGTGAGGATGGCTTTCACTTCAGCAGGAATAAATTCATGAACTTCTTTGAGGAAAAGATCATGATTATTAGAAAGCAAATTACAGACTCCTCTTTAAATCTGCGTATTCCTTCAAAGCTCAGTTGTCCTGAGTCTGCACAACTCTGCCAGGACCTAGGATCAAGAGAGACTGTCACCTTCTGACCTTTATTTCCTTTGTTTTGTCATTATTTAGTATGGTCAGGGCGTGAGTTGGGTGGGCAGTCTATGTTTGTTTTTCTATGATTTGGGTATTTCTATGTTTCGGCCTAGTATGGTTCTCAATCAGAGGCAGGTGTCATTAGTTGTCTCTGATTGAGAATCATACTTAGGTAGCCTGGGTTTCACTGTGTGTTTGTGGGTGATTGTTCCTGTCTCTGTGTTTGCACCAGATAGGACTGTTTAGGGTTTCACACGGTTCTTGTTTTTTGTAATCAGTTGTTCATGTGTACGTTTACGTATTAAAAGAACCATGGACACTTACCACGTCGCATATTGGTCCTCTGATCCTTTTCGCCTCTCCTCTTCGGAAGAAGAGGAGGAAATCCTTGACAGAGACACTCAAGTGTTTTAGTACTGTATCTCTTGACACAATGATGAAAAATAATCATGGCCTCTAAACCTTCAAGCTGCATACTGGACACTATTCCAACTAAACTACTGAAAGAGCTGCTTCCTGTGCTTGGCCCTCCTATGTTGAACATAATAAATGGCTCTCTATCCACCGGATGTGTACCAAACTCACTACAGGTGGCAGTAATAAAGCCTCTCTTGAAAAAGCCAAACCTTGCCCCAGAAAATATATTTTTTAAACTATCGGCCTGTATCGAATCTTCCATTCCTCTCAAAATGTTTAGAAAAGGCTGTTGCGCAGACAAACAATGTATATGAAATGCTTCAGTCTGGTTTTAGACCCCATGATAGCACTGAGACTGCATTTGTGAAGGTGGTAAATTACCTTTTAATGGCATCAGACCGAGGCTCTGCATCTGTCCTTGTGCTCCTAGACCTTAGTGCTGCTTTTGATGCCATCGATCACCACATTCTTTTGGAGAGATTGGAAACCCAAATTGGTCTACACGGACATGTTCTGAACTGTTTTAGATCTTATCTGTCGGAAAGATATCAGTTTGTCTCTGTGAATGGTTTGTCCTCTGACAAATCGTCTGTAAATGTTGGTGTTCCTCAAGGTTCCGTTTGAGGACCACTATTGTTTTCACTATATATTTTACCTCTTGGGGATGTCATTCGAAAACATAATGTTAACTTTCACTGCTATGCGGATGACACACAGCTGTACATTTCAATGAAACATGGTGAAGCCCCAAAATTGCCCTCGCTAGAAGTCTGTGTTTCAGATATAAGGGGAAGTGGATGGCTGCAAACGTTCTACTTTTAAACTTGGACAAAACAGAGATGCTTGTTCTAGGTCCCAAGAAACAAAGAGATCTTCTGTTGAATCTGACAATTAATCTTGATGGTTCTACAGTTGTCTCAAATAAAACTGTGAAGGACCTCGGCGTTACTCTGGACCCTGATCTCTCTTTTGACGAACATGTCAAGACTGTTTCAAGGACAGCTTTTTTCCATCTACGTAACATTGCAAAAATCAGAAACTTTCTGGCCAAAAATTATGCAGAAAAAATTCATCCATGCTTTTGTTACTTCTCGGTTAGACTACTGCAATGCTCTACCTTCTAGATACCCGGATACAGCACTAAATAAACTTCAGTTAGTGCTAAATACGGCTGCTAGAATCTTGACTAGAACCAAATAATTTGATCATAATACTCCAGTGCTAGCCTGGCTTCCTGTTAAGGCAAGGGCTGATTTCAAGGTTTTACTGCTAACCTACAAAGCATTACATGGGCTTGCTCCTATCTATCTCTCTGATTTGGTCCTGGCGTACATACCTACACATACGCTACGGTCACCAGACGCAGGCCTCCTAATTGTCCCTAGAATTTCTAAGCAAACAGCTGGAGGCAGAGCTTTCTCCTATAGAATTCCATTTTTATGGAATGGTCTGCCTACCCATGTGAGAGACGCAGACTCTGGCTCAACCTTTAAGTCTTTACTGAAGACTCATCTCTTCAGTGGGTCATATGATTAAGTGTAGTCTGGCCCAGGAGTGTGAAGGTGAACGGTAAGGCTCTGGAACAACGAACTGGCCTTGCTGTCTCTGCCTGGCCGGTTCCCCTCTTTCCACTGGGATTCTCTGCCTCTAACCCTATTACAGGGGCTGAGTCACTGGCTTACTGGTGCTCTTTCATTCCGTCCCTAGGTGGGGTGCATCACTTGAGTGGGTTGATTCACTGATGTGATCTTCCTGTCTGGCGTGGCGGAGATCTTTGTGGGCTTTACTCGGCCTTATCTCAGGATGGCAAGTTGGTGGTTGAAGATATCCCTCTTGTGGTGTGGGGGCTGTGCTTTGGCAAAGTGGGTGGGGTTATATCCTTCCCGTTTGGCCCTGTCTGGGGGTATCATTGGATGGGGCCACAGTGTCTCCTGACCCCTCCTGTCTCAGCCTCCAGTATTTATGCTGCAGTAGTTTATGTGTCGGGGGGCTAGGGTCAGTTTGTTATATCTGGAGTACTTCTCCTGTCTTATCCGGTGTCCTGTGCAAATTTAAATATGCTCTCTCTAATTCTATCTTCCTCTCTTTCTTTCTCTCTCTCGGAGGACCTGAGTCCTAGGACCATGCCTCATGACTACCTGGCATGAGGACTCCTTGCTGTCCCCAGTCCACCTGGCCGTGCTGCTGCTCCAGTTTCAACTGTTCTGCCTGCGGCTATGGAATCCTGACCTGTTCACCGGACGTGCTACCTGTCTCAAACATGCTGTTTTCAACTCTCTAGAGACAGCAGGAGTGGTAGAGATACTCTTAACGATCGGCTATGAAAAGCCAACTGACATTTACTCCTGAGGTGCTGACTTGCTGCACCCTCGACAACTACTGTGATTATTATTATTTGACCATGCTGGTCATTTATGAACATTTGAACATCTTGGCCATGTTCTGTTATAATCTCCACCCGGCACAGCCAGAAGAGGACTGGCCACCCCACATAGCCTGGTTCCTCTCTAGGTTTCTTCCTAGGTTTTGGCCTTCTTAGCCACCGTGCTTCTACACCTGCATTGCTTGCTGTTTGGGGTTTTAGGCTGGGTTTCTGTACAGCATTTTGAGATATCAGCTGATGTACAAAGGGCTATATAAATACATTTGATTTGATTTTGATTTGATTTGCTAATAGAACGTGCCATTGGAACACAGGGGTGATGGTTGCTGATAATGGGCCTCTGTACGCCTATGTTGACATTCCATAATAAAAACTTGGCTGTTTCCAACTACAATAGTCATTTACAACATTAACAATGTCTACACTGTATTTCTGAAAAATGTAATGTTATTTTATTGGACAAAAAAAATGTGCTTTTCTTTAAAAAACAAGGACATTTCTATGTGACCCCAATCTTTTGAACGGTAGTGTAGGTATTCCTCTTGTCCAGATGCAATGTGGCAGTGTGTAGTGTGTTGATTTATTGGGGGCGGTAAGCAAATTGAAGTGGGTCTAGGGTGTCAGGTAAGGTAGAGATGATATGATCCTTGACTAGTCTCTCAAAGCACTTCATGATTTCAAAAATGAGTGTTACGGGGCGATAATCATTTACTCCAGTTACCTTTGCTTTCTTGGGTACAGAAACAATGGTGGACATCTTGAAGCATGTGGGGACAGCAGACTGGGATAGGAGGAGATTGAATATGTCCCGAAACACTCCAGCCTGCTTGTCTGCTCATGCTCTGAGGACTCGGCATGCTGTCTGGGCCGGCAGCCTTACCAGGATTAACTCGCTTAAATCTCTTACTCACGTCCGCCACAGAGAATGAGAGCCCACAGTCCTTGGTAGCTGGCAGCGTCGGATGCACTGTGTTATCCTCAAAGCAGGTGAAAAAGGTGTTTAGCTTATCCTGAAGCAAGACTTTGGTGTCTGCGACGTGGCTGGTTTTCCCTTCGTAGTTTTCCCTTCGTAATTTTCTTACGGAGGGAATAACTACACTGTTTCTATTTGGTCATATTCCCAGTTACCTATCCACGGTTTCTCGTTTGGGTAGGTTTAAATCATCACAGTGGGTACAAGATCTCCTACACATTTCCTGATGAACTCAGTCACCGTATCCGTCTATTCAAAGTTGTTATTATCAGAGGCTACCTGGAACAAATCCCAGTCCTTGTGATCAAAACTATATTGAAGCATTTGATTCCGATTGGTAAGATCAGCATTGAATAGTCCGTAGCATGGGTACTTCCTGTTTGAGTTACTGCCTATAGGAAAGGAGGAGCAAAATGGAGTTGTGATCAGATTTGCTAAATGGAGGGCGGGGGAGGGCCTTATAGGCATTTCGAAAAGCTGAGTAGCAGTGGTCCATTGTTTTCTCAGAGCGAGTGCTCTCTCGTTTTCTTCAGATTAGCTTTGTTAAAATCTCCGGCAACAATAAATGCGCCCTCAGGATATGTGGTTTCCAGTTTGCATAAAGTCCAGTGTAATTCTTTGAGGGCCGTCGTAGTATTGGCTTGAGGGGGAATATACAAGGCTATGACTATAACCAAAGAGAATTCTCTTGGGAGGTAATATGGTCAGCATTTGATTGTGAGGTGTTCTAGGTTGTGTGAACAAAAGGACTTGAGCTTATGTAATTTATCACATCACACCATGAGTAATTAATCATGAAACATACGTCCTTCTTCTTCCCGGAGAGATCTTTATTCCTGTCTGCGTGATGAACTGAGAACCCAACTGGCTGTACGGACAGTATATCGTGAGAGAGCCATTTTTCTGTGAAACAGAGTATGTTACAATCCCTGATGTTTCTCTGGAAGGAGATCCTCGCCCTGAGCTTGTCAACTTTATTGTCTAGAGACTGAACATTAGCGAGTAATATACTCGGAAGCGTTGGATGGTGTGCGCGCCTCCTGAGTTGGACTAGAAGTACCCTCTGGAATCCTCTTCTCTGCCGGCGGAGTTTTGGATCAGCTTCTGGAATCAATTAAATTGCCCTGGAGGGTACAAAGAAAGGATACAATTCAGGAAAGTTGTATTCCTGGTCGTAATACTGGTAATGCTGGTGACTTATCGCCTCTCTGATATCCAAAAGTTATTTCCGGCTGTGTGTAATACAAACAAAAAAATTCTGGGCTAATAATATAAGAAATAACACACACCAAGAAAATTCTACTGCAAAGTTGCTTAGGAGCTAGAAGCACGGCTACCCTATCTGTCAGTGCCATCTTTCGCTTCTTACAGTATAAAGCATGGCAATGACCCTTTACCATTGGTTGGGAAATTGTGTAGGACAATATGTATACACTTCCCCCAGATCAGAATAACCTAGTTGCATTAAGCTAGTGCTGTAACTACGGGAGGTGGGCTGGCAGGAGGAATGCATCCATCTCCAGCGGCCCTATAATTCATCCCTGTGTCCTGTCTCCAGACATTAGCAAGGATTCTAAAGAGTGAAAAACAAGGCAGGGTAAATACATGGAAACTCCATGTACCTCTCCTCTCTCCACAGCTAGGTGGGCTGGTGCTGGTGGGTTGGAGGTAGTGTTTCTTTTCGCTGTAAGTCCATGGAGAAACTCTGAACACAAAGCTGTGTTCAGCCATGACAGTGAGGTCACGTCATGAGTGTGGCGAAGAGGCGTCAGTGGAAACATTCCCTGTCACAAGGCCAATGGTGTATTCCTCTCCATGGCAAGACTACAGTATCAGGGAGAGGACTGTATGTAAATTCATAAAACATTTATCCAAGCTGAAGTTTCAGTTCAACTTAAATCCTTAAGTCAGAAATTACCTTTACCAGACGCAAATGGATGGGCTGACCTTGTTTCCCAGTACAAATGTTTTGGCACAGGGGTCACTAAACATGCAGTCTGCCTGCAAATGTCCTCCTTATCATTTAATAGAAATGTTTAGCAATCTGATTACTCCCAGTCCTCATTTATTCTGGATCCATAGAGATGTGGAAATGTGTGTGGAAATCTAAATGCATCAAGGTGAAAAAAATGACTGCATGCATCATCGTCACATCAGTTATGGAGAGAAGGACACACCTCAGATCGACTTATGTAATCCTCAACTATGAACAAAGCATTGAGGTAAATCACTACATCACACTGGGTGCACTTGAGGCAGCCATTTTGAGACAAAAGGTTAGTGTAATATTACAAAACAACCCTGGTGGCCTATTTAAAAGGCAGGAGTGCTGTAGTGACTGTGATTGGGCCGTCTGAACATCTGTTGTTGTCTTAGCTGGTTTATATGCCATGTCTCATGGGAGGAGAGCATGTTTGTCTGACAGTAGAAACAAGTAGTAGTACTACATAGCCCAAACATCAACGCCAACCACAATCAATAATGCACAGTCGTGGCCAAAAGTTTTGAGAATGACACAAATATTAATTTTCACAAAGTCTGCTGCCTCAGTTTGTATGATGGCAATTTGCATATACTCCAGAATGTTATGAAGAGAAATTAACTGAATCCCCCCCAAAACATTTCCACTGCATTTCAGCCCTGCCACAAAAGGACCTGTTGACATCATGCCAGTGATTATCTCATTAACACAGGTGTGAGTGTTGATGAGGACAAGGCTGGAGATCACTCTGTCATGCTGATTGAGTTCGAATAACAGATTGGAAGCTTCAAAAGGAGGGTGATGCTTGGAATAATTGCTCTTCCTCTGTCAACCATGGTTACCTGCAAGGAAACACGTGCCGTCATCATTGTTTTGCACAAAAAAAAAAATCTAATCACATTTTTATTTTTATTTTTATTTTATTTATATAGCCCTTCGTACATCAGCTGATATCTCAAAGTGCTGTACAGAAACCGTGTGCTGTACAGGAAAAACTCCCTAGAAAGGCCAAAACCTAGGAAGAAACCTAGAGAGGAACCAGGCTATGTGGGGTGGCCAGTCCTCTTCTGGCTGTGCCGGGTGGAGATTATAACAGAACATGGCCAAGATGTTCAAATGTTCATAAATGACCAGCATGGTCGTATAATAATAAGGTAGAACAGTTGAAACTGGAGCAGCAGCACGGTCAGGTGGACTGGGGACAGCAAGGAGTCATCATGTCAGGTAGTCCTGGGGTATGGTCCTAGGGCTCAGGTCCTCCGAGAGAGAGAAAGAAAGAGAGAATTAGAGAGAGCATATGTGGGGTGGCCAGTCCTCTTCTGGCTGTGCCGGGTGGAGATTATAACAGAACATGGCCAAGATGTTCAAATGTTCATAAATGACCAGCATGGTTGAATAATAATAAGGCAGAACAGTTGAAACTGGAGCAGCAGCACGGCCAGGTGGACTGGGGACAGCAAGGAGTCATCATGTCAGGTAGTCCTCTGGCATGGTCCTAGGGCTCAGGTCCTCCGAGAGAGAGAGAGAGAAAGAGAGAATTAGAGAACGCACACTTAGATTCACACAGGACACCGAATAGGACAGGAGAGGTACTCCAGATATAACAAACTGACCCTAGCCCCCCGACACATTAACTACTGCAGCATAAATACTGGAGGCTGAGACAGGAGGAGTCAGGAGACACTATGGCCCCATCCGAGGACACCCCCAGACAGGGCCAAACAGGAAGGATATAACCCCACCCACTTTGCAAAAGCACAGCCCCCACACCACTAGAGGGATATCTTCAACCACCAACTTACCATCCTGAGACAAGGCTGAGTATAGCCCACAAAGATCTCCGCCATGGCACAACTCAAGGGGGGGCGCCAACCCAGACAGGATGACCACATCAGTGAATCAACCCACTCAGGTGACGCACCCCTTCCAGGGACGGCATGAGAGAGCCCCAGTAAGCCAGTGACTCAGCCCCTGTAATAGGGTTAGAGGCAGAGAATCCCAGTGGGAAGAGGGGAACCGGCCAGGCAGAGACAGCAAGGGCGGTTCGTTGCTCCAGAGCCTTTCCGTTCACCTTCCCACTCCTGGGCCAGACTACACTCAATCATATGACCCACTGAAGAGATAAGTCTTCAGTAAGGACTTAAAGGTTGAGACCGAGTTTGCGTCTCTGACATGGGTAGGCAGACCGTTCCATAAAAATGGAGCTCTATAGGAGAAAGCCCTGCCTCCAGCTGTTTGCTTAGAAATTCTAGGGACAATTAGGAGAACTGCGTCTTGTGACCGTAGCGTACATGTAGGTATGTACGGCAGGACCAAATCAGAGAGATAGGTAGGAGCAAGCCCATGTAATGCTTTGTAGGTTAGCAGTAAAACCTTGAAATCAGCCCTTGCTTTGACAGGAAGCCCGTGTAGAGAGGCTAGCACTGGAGTAATATGATCAAATTATTTGGTTCTAGTCAGGATTCTAGCAGCCGTATTTAGCACCAACTGAAGTTTATTTAGTGCTTTATCCGGGTAGCCGGAAAGTAGAGCATTGCAGTAGTTTAACCTAGAAGTGACAAAAGCATGGATACATTTTTCTGCATCATTTTTGGACAGAAAGTTTCAGATTTTTTGTAATGTTACGTAGATGGAAAAAAGCTGTCCTTGAAATGGTCTTGATATGTTCTTCAAAAGAGAGATCAGGGTCCAGAGTAACGCCGAGGTCCTTCACAGTTTTATTTGAGACGACTGTACAACCATTAAGATTAATTGTCAGGTTCAACAGAAGATCTCTTTGTTTCTTGGGACCTAGAACAAGCATCTCTGTTTTGTCCGAGTTTAAAAGTAGAAAGTTTGCAGCCATCCACTTCCTTATGTCTGAAACACATGCTTCTAGCAAGGGCAATTTTGGGGCTTCACCATGTTTCATTGAAATGTACAGCTGTGTGTCATCCGCATAGCAGTGAAAGTTAACATTATGTTTTCGAATAACATCCCCAAGAGGTAAAATATATAGTGAAAACAATAGTGGTCCCAAAACGGAACCTTGAGGAACACCGAAATTTACAGTTGATTTGTCAGAGGACAAACCATTCACAGAGACAAACTGATATCTTTCCGACAGATAAGATCTAAACCAGGCCAGAACATGTCCGTGTAGACCAATTTGGGTTTCCAATCTCTCCAAAAGAATGTGGTGATCGATGGTATCAAAAGCAGCACTAAAGTCTAGGAGCACGAGGACAGATGCAGAGCCTCGGTCCGATGCCATTAAAATGTCATTTACCACCTTCACAAGTGCCGTCTCAGTGCTATGATGGGGTCTAAAACCAGACTGAAGCATTTCATATACATTGTTTGTCTTCAGGAAGGCAGTAAGTTGCTGCGCAACAGCCTTTTCAAAATTTTTTGAGAGGAATGGAAGATTCGATATAGGCCGATAGTTTTTTATATTTTCTGGGTTTTTCAAGAGGCTTTATTACTGCCACTTTTAGTGAGTTTGGTACACATCCGGTGGATAGAGAGCCGTTTATTATGTTCAACATAGGAGGGCCAAGCACAGGAAGCAGCTCTTTCAGTAGTTTAGTTGGAACAGGGTCCAGTATGCAGCTTGAAGGTTTAGAGGCCATGATTATTTTCATCATTGTGTCAAGAGATATAGTACTAAAACACTCTCTTGATCCTAGGTCCTGGGAGAGTTGTGCAGACTCAGGACAACTGAGCTTTGAATGAATACGCAGATTTAAAGAGGAGTCCGTAATTTGCTTTCTAATAATCATAATCTTTTCCTCAAAGAAGTTCATGAATTTATCACTGCTAAAGTGAATGTCATCCTCTCTTGGGGAATGCTGCTTTTTAGTTAGCTTTGCGACAGTATCAAAACGGAATTTCGGATTGTTCTTATTTTCCTCAATTAAGTTAGAAAAATAGGATGATCGAGCAGCAGTAAGGGCTCTACGGTACTGCACGGTACTGTCTTTCCAAGCTAGTCGGAAGACTTCCAGTTTGGTGTGGCGCCATTTCTGTTCCAATTTTCTGGAAGCTTGCTTCAGAGCTGGGGTATTTTCTGTGTACCAGGGAGCTAGTTTCTTATGAGAAATGTTTTTAGTTTTTAGGGGTGCGACTGCATCTAGGGTATTGCGCAAGGTTAAATTGAGTTCCTCAGTTAGGTGGTTAACTGATTTTTGTCCTCTGGCGTCCTTGGGTAGACAGAGGGAATCTGGAAGGACATCAAGGAATCTTTGTGTTGTCTGTGAATAGCACGACTTTTGATGTTCCTTGGTTGGGGTCTGAGCAGATTATTTGTTGCAATTGCAAACGTAATAAAATGGTGGTCCGATAGTCCAGGATTATGAGGAAAAACATTAAGATCCACAATATTTATTCTATGGGACAAAACTAGTTCCAGCGTATGACTGTGACAGTGAGTGCAGTGAGTGAGGTCCAGAGACATGTTGGACAAAACCCACTCGTCGATGATGGTTCCGAAAGCCTTTTGGAGTGGGTCTGTGGACTTTTCCATGTGAATATTAAAGTCACCAAAGATTAGAATATTATCTGCTATGACTACAAGGTCCGATAGGAATTCAGGGAACTCAGTGAGGAACGCTGTATATGGCCCAGGAGGCCTGTAAACAGTAGCTATAAAAGGTGATTGAGTAGGCTGCATAGATTTCATGACTAGAAGTTCAAAAGACGAAAACGTCATTTTTTTTTTGTAAATTTAAATTTGCTATCGTAAATGTTAGCAACACCTCCGCCTTTGCGGGATGCATGGGGGATATGTTCACTAGTGTAGCCAGGAGGTGAGGCCTCGTTTAACACAGTAAATTGATCAGGCTTAAGCCATGTTTCAGTCAGGCCAATCACATCAAGATTATGGTCAGTGATTAGTTCATTGACTATAATTGCCTTTGAAGTAAGGGATCTAACATTAAGTAGCCCTATTCTGTTATGTAATTCATGTAATTGTCAATAAAAGCCTTTGACACTTATGAAATGCTTGTAATTATACTTCAGTATTCCATATTAATGTCTGACAAAAATATCTAAAGACACTGAAGCAGCAAACTTTGTGAAAATTAACATTTGTGTCATTCTCAAAACTTTTGGGCTTCACAGGCAAGGATATTGCTGCCAGTAAGATTGCACCTCAATCAACCATTTATCGGATCGTCAAGAACTTCAAGGAGAGCGGTTCAATTGTTGTGAAGAAGGCTTCAGGCCGCCCAAGAAAGTCCAGCAAGCGCCAGGACCGTCTCCTAAAGTTGATTCAGCTACGGGATCGGGGCACCACCAGTACAGATCTTGCTCAGGAATGGCAGGAGGCAGGTGTGAGTGCATCTGCTAGCACAGTGAGGTGAAGACTTATGGAGGATGGCCTGGTGTCAAGAAGGGCAGCAAAAAAGGCACTTCTCTCAATGAAAAACATCAGGGACAGACTGATATTCTGCAAAAGATACAGGGATTGGACTGCTGAGGACTGGGGTAAAGTCATTTTCTCTGATGAATCCCCTTTCCGATTGTTTAGGGCTACCATCAGTCCTGTGTCATGCAGGGTTGCTTCTCAGCCAAGGGAGTGGGCTCACTCACAATTTTGCCTAAGAACAAAGTCATGAATAAAGAATGGTACCAACACATCCTCTGAGAGCAACTTCTCCCAACCATCCAGTAAAAGTTTGGTGACGAACAATGTCTTTTCCAGCATAATGGAGTACCTAACAATAAGGCAAAAGTGATAACTAAGTGGCTCCGGGAACAAAACATCTACATTTTGGGTCCATGTCCAGGAAACTCCCCAGACCTTAATCCCATTGAGAACTTGTGGTCAAGTGGTCAAGAGGCAGGTGGACAAACAAAACCCCACAAATTCTGACAAGCATTGATTATGCAGAAGTTAATTGACAGCATGGCAGGGCAGATTGCAGAGGTTTTGAAAAAGAAGGGTCAACACTGCAAATATTGACTCTTTGCATCAACTTCATGTAATTGTCAATAAAAGCCTTTGACACTTATGAAATGCTTGTAATTATACTTCAGTATTCCATATTAATGTCGTACAAAAATATCTAAAGACACTGAAGCAGCAAACTTTGTGAAAATTAACATTTGTGTCATTCTCAAAACTTTTGGCCACGATTGTACAACCCCCTCAGTAACAGAAATATAATTAAATTAAGAAGCACAGAAAGATCCTTGTTTGAAAAGCTGAGGGATATAGGCCTTTAAACACTGATAAATTATTCAACTTTCTTATTCTTATCAATGCTGGAGAACAACTGAGAAAAATGGGGAAAAAGAACAAGAAGATAGACAAGTCTGAGCATATAAAGTTCTCTGATATTTCGTATTCATACATGAGTAGAAAAACATACAAATTATGTAACATCTGCAAATCGGTGATATTTTATGGACAATCTGGTGGACACATAGATATAATAAAAAATATTTAGTTGTGTATTTTATTCAAATAGGGGTTACAGGTACAAAAAATAATCTAAGAAATGCATACAAAGGTAACCCAAATCCATTCCCCTCCCCAGTCCCCACCTGCTCGTATCCTTCCATCTCCCAAACCTGAAGAAAGCTTGTTTTCCACTCCTTTCCATCCCACCCAGCAACCAAGGTTGCTTATCAGTCCTCCTCTACCACCCCTTCCCCATGGGCCTGAAAGCGAAGAAAGTATCTGAAGTCTAAATCAAAACATATAATTGGTTTGTAGATGAGATTGTTCTTTACAGAGTCATGTATATTGTCCAGCACTCAATTGTTCCTTGACTAGCATGATTAATTCTCACTGTCGATAATTCTAATGTCATAACTGTCACACCCCGATCCGTTTCAGCTGTCTTTGTGCTTGTCTCCACCCCCTCCAGGTGTCACTCATCTTTCTCATTATCCCCAGTGTATATATACCTGTGTTCTCTGTTTGTCTGTTGCCAGTTCGTCTTGTCAGTTCTTACCAGCGTGTTTCCTGTCTCCCTGCTTTCTCAAGTTCTGTTACCCCGGTTCTGACCATTCTGCCTGCCCTGACCTGGCCTGCCATTCTGTACCTGCCTGACTCTGACCCGTTTACGTACCTCTGCCTGTCCTGACCCCAAGACTGCCTGCTGTTCTGTACCTTATTGACTCTGACCTGGATGACGGCCTCTGCCTACCTTTGACCTGTCTTTTGCCTGCCCCCTGTTTGGGTCAATAAACACCTGTGACTCTAGCTGTCTGCATCTGGGTCTTATTCTGAGTTCTGATAACTTTTAATAGTAACTATATCTGGTTAAATAAAATGTAATTTTGAGGTCCACACACAAAAATGGTTGTACCGTCCCCACTCCCCAGCAGGAGAAAACCAACAATCATTATAATTGTCACGTGTCTTCTTAAACAGTAGGTATTGTTATTTCATTCAGAACTATTCAGGACCAAACTGGACAAATCTGATTCATCTAGAGGAGAGAGAAGTAGTAATGTAAATCTAGCAAACTGTAACGGTTTTCTTGTGGTGAAGAAGAGTCGGACCAAAATGCAGCGTGTAGATTGCGATCCATGTTTAATGAACAAACGAATGAACAAACGAATGAACAAGAATCAATATTAAACACTACAAAAACAAAGAACGTAACGAAAACCGAAACAGCCTATACTAGCGTAAACTAACACAGCGACAGGAACAAGGACACTAAGGAAAATCACCCACAACAAACTCAAAGAATATGGCTGCCTAAATATGGTTCCCAATCAGAGACAACGATAAACACCTGCCTCTGATTGAGAACCACTCCAGACAGCCATAGACTTTGCTAGATACCCCACTAAGCTACAATCCCAATACCAACACCAAAACCCCAAGACAAAACACACCACAATACAAAAACCCCATGCCACACCCTGGCCTGACCCAATACATGAAGATAAACACAAAATACTTCGACCAGGGCGTGACACAAACACTGATTCAGCTGCCCTTAATCAGATGGCAACACAGCGGAAAGAGTTTCCACCCAATGCCAACTCTTGGAAGGAGAATGTCAAAAGATGACTCTGTTGTTGCACTCTAAAACCCTTCTTGAGCTTGCATTAATGTTTCTTATAACAACTCAATGCCACTCATAAAAAGTAGATACTGTGGTTCTAAACTGCCAAGGGTATGAGACCAAAAAACATACATCTGAAGAAAGATGTCATCATCCTCTCAGACACATTAACACATGTTCCACACAGCAGATCCCCTTGGTCTCAGAGATGCGTCTCTGGCCACTCACACCCTCATACTCTGAGACTTAACATATCTATCAACTGGCTGGGACTTCTCAGGGGATTGTCACTCAGTACAACACTTTCTACTTTGCTCCTTCTCTCACCCTCCCAGACTACATGCAAACAACACTTTATTAAGGATTTTGTGAAAATTGGTCCCAATATGGGTCCCTTCTGTTTGGGGAAAAGTGTGTAGAACATATTCACCCCAAAATATCAAAGACATGGGGCTCTATTTTCAGCTGGCGCTAAGGAGGTGCAAGTGTCAAACGCACATTAGTTAGCAATTTTGTCAGGTAAAAACTGGCGCACTGGCCTTTTCCAGCCCCAACACCAGGTTCAGGCCTCTCGTCCGATTACCAAAGACATGCACCTCCAAGCTATTCACTTCAGTATAAACACAGATTTTTTGGGACAATCTGCCTCGCACATTGGCAATGATACAATTGACTGGAGCCTAGTATTTATGTATAGACGTGTGAATGTTATGAGTAAAGACATTTAGGTCAACGTGTGCACACAGTGCCATGGAACGAGAGAAGCAATATATTATATCATGCTTGTGACCCGATCCTATTTAGAAATAGGTTTAAAAAACAGATTGTTTTTTTTGTTCCATTTCATTAAAAACCAATCAAACTAATTAGAACGATTCACCGTCCATGGGTTGACAGTGAGAACGTACTGTACATGGCTCCAATGCAATGCAATTTTGTCTGCTATTTCTGGAGAAGTGGAAATATGATCTGCAAGATGGTTCTGTGATGTTTATAAAACATTACATTTGCGAGCAGTACAACGCTGAGTGGACATTCCCCCAGTCTCTTCATATTGAATCTATATTCAGTTCCTGTGAAATGTTTGGATGTGTGTAAAATCCTCCATATTCTAGGTGGCTCTATCTGTATTATAGAAATTATTATATTATAGCAATTATGTTGCCTGTAACTGTATTCAGACAAAGCCAATTTAAAACAAGTTGTTGTTTCGTTTATATTAGAATTTGATTAGAATTATGCATTGTCTTTTTGGGCTCAATAGCCTAGTAAATGTCATCTTGCTTATTGACTACATTTTGCATGTTCATGTCCATATTGCAATTGACGGTAGGCCTAGCCACTATATCAGTGTGAATGTTTAACCATGTATTTTATATTGAATTACAGTGCATTCGGGAAAGTATTCAGACCCCTTCCCCTTTTCCAAATTTTTTTACGTTACAGCCTAATTCTAAAATTGATCAAATTATTTTTTACCTCATCATCCTACACACAGTACCCATAATGACAGTAGCCATAATACCCACAGTACCCACAGTACCCATAATGACAAAGTGAAAACAGGTTTTTAGAATAAATTTAAAAAAACATCCCGGCTGCCCTATCTGTCAGTGCCACTTTTCTTTTCTTACAGTATAAAGCATGGCAATGCCCCTTTTCCGTTCATTGGGAAATTGTGTAGGACAATATGTATACACTTCAAAAACTGAGTCAGAACACTGCTCTGTGATTTGTCCATTGCATCTCATTGTCTGTTCACTCAGCTCCATCAGTGCAATGCAAGGTCCTCCAGATCAGAATAACCCAGTTGCATTTAGCAAGTGTTGTGACTCCAGGAGATGGGCCGGCAGGAGGAAGGGTGTGTGTGGTGGAGTTGTGTTTGGAGGGAAGAAGTGGGAAAAAAAATAAGAGCCTCCAGCGAAGATCTCTCTCATAAAACATGCAGTTTCTGATGTAGGCTGCCTGGTGTAGGATCTCCATATGAACCAGTTCTGCCAGCGCAACGCTGAGCACTCATAATGCATCCATCTCCAGCAGCCCTGTAATTCATCCCTGTGTCCTGCCTCCCTGACACTATAGCAAGGATGTTAAAGGGTGAAAAACCAGGCTGGGTAAATACACAGCATGTGCTGGAACATGTAAACTCCATGTACCTCTCCTCTCTCCACAGCTAGGTGGGCTGGTGCTGGTGGGTTGGGAGTCAGTGTTTCTCGTCACTTTAAGTCCATGGAGAGACTCAAATCCAATCAAATGTTATTTGTTACATGTCCCGAATACCTTACCGGGAAATGCTTACTACAAGCCCTTAACCAACAATGCAGTTCAAGAAATAGAGTCAAGAAAATATTTTCTAAATACACTAAAGTAATTTTAAAAATAAGAAGTAACACAATAAAATAACAATAATGAGGCTATATACAGGGGGTACAGATTAGTCAAGGTAACTTGTACATGTAGGTACTGTAAGGGTAAAGTGACTATGCACGGGGCCTGTGGGGCCATTTGATTAATTGTTCAGCAGTGTTATGGCTTGGGGGTAGAATCTGTTATGGAGCCTTTTGGACCTAGACTTGGCACTCCGTTGCCGTGTGGTAGCAGAGAGAACAATCTATGACTTGGGTGACTGGAGTCTTTGACAATTTTTTGGGCCTTCCTCTGACTCTATAATAAGCTGTGTACAGCCATGACAGTGAGGTCAAGTCATGAGTATGGCAAAAGGGGAAGAGGCGTCAGGGGAAGAGATCCCTGTCACAAGGCCAATGTTGCAATCCTCTCCATCGCAAGATGTAAATTCATAAAACATGTATCCAAGCTGAAGTTTCAGTTCTAATCAAATCCCTAACTCCGAAATGACTTTTACCAGATGCAAAGGGTTGGGCTGACCTCCTTTTCCAGTAGAAAGGTGTTTGGAAAAGAAGACCTGTAAAGAAACGAATAGCAAAGTCACAGAGTGCAGGAAGAGTGGCACAATCAGTGAGGGAAAAAAAATCAAACATACAAGTGGCTTGAATGGATCACACGATTCTCAATCAGCCCCATGATTAATCATACTTAGTGGCATTTTACGTTTCTCTGGCCAGAGAATCTGTATCTCTGTCTCTGTCTCTGCAACTCCAAACTTTCTCTCTCTCAGCACTCAATTTTTCTTTTTGTGGAATTCAGGTGCTCGTCTTTCATTTGTATGGTAATGGCCACCTCAGCGCAGAGATAAAGTTGTTTTTCAAGGGGAGAGAGGGAAAAACATTTTCAAGGTAAACTGAGCGTATAAATAAAGGAGTATATTTATGGATTCTGTGGCCATCATGTGAAATAATAGGCAGTGAGCTGAGGGAGGGGTGAGTGAGGCATCAGGTGAGGAACGTTTAAGCTAATAGAAACCCTTTTTTTGGTGGAGATGGAGTTTGTCCCTGGCTGGCGTCAAGGACATCACCTGAGACTCACTGCCTTTATCTACCCATTCCACTCCAAATCCACTTGAATAGAAATTGAACAAGAGTCCTGAACCCACAACTCTGTCATTGCCCAAGACTAATAACAAATGTTCCCACAACTTTAGAGAACGTTCCATTTAGACCCATTCGGCCATTAACTAATGTTTTCATAGGAATATTCTTTGATGTTGCAAGCAATGTTTCCAAGAGATCAAATAGAACTTACCCAGAACGTGGTTACCATGTTCTCAGAATACAAGATATGATTGTTCCCGACATGTTTCATGGGAACGTTGCAAGAACATTCATGCGTCGAGTTTTCTGAGGGTTAGGAGAATATTCGATAAACGTCCCACCAAACATACACAAAATATGGCTGCCATGTTCTCAGAATATAAGATATTAACGTTCTAGAAAAAATTCCTGAAAACTTTGCAAGAACATTAATGTGTACAATTTTCTGAGGGTTATGGGAATATTCCATCAATGTCCCACCGAACATACACAGAACATGGTTGCCATGTTCTCAGAAAGTAAAATATGAATGTTTCTCGACAGGTTTCATTGGAACGTTGCAAAAAACATTTGTCAAAAATTCATTTAATATCACGTCTTATTATTGTTGCCGAGCCAATGAGAGCCCTGATTGGTGAACCACTGATCCATTCAAAGCTTTTTGTCTGTTGGTAAGGATAAGGATACTCACAGTGCATTTAACATACAACATTTTCAATTGACATATTTGACGCACTTTGACATACATGAATGCATTGTGCATGTTCAATTAATCGGTACTTATTATTGAAGGATACATGTTCAATTAATCGGTACTTATTATTGAAGGATACATGTTCAATGAATCAGTACTTATTATTCAAGGATACATGTTCAATTAATTGGTTCTTATTATTGAAGGATACATGTTCAATGAATCAGTACTTATTATTGAAGGATACATGTTCAATTAATCGGTACTTATTATTGAAGGATACATGTTCAATGAATCAGTACTTATTATTGAAGGATACATGTTCAATTAATCGGTTCTTATTATTGAAGGATACATGTTCAATGAATCAGTACTTATTATTGAAGGATACATGTTCAATTAATCGGTACTTATTATTGAAGGATACATGGTCAATTAATCGGTTCTTATTATTGAAGGATGTTCTCGCCTGGGGTTTGAACTCAACTTCTTGTTTCACGGTACTCCAATCTTCCTCCTACGTCAACATGTCCATATACTGTAAGGTATCAGTTAATCTGACTATTCTCTCATCATTGATTTAAAAAAACACTTATTTCAGCAATTTTAGGGTTTTCTGTATAGTTTTCTAATGTGGGTGGGGCATATTAACCTGTTTTATTGATACTCCTGAATCACAATGATCAATAAAATATTTTCTTGAGTGCACTTTAAACAGGGCTGAGATTTACTTTAAGGTGTATTTACTGTATTGATTAAACCTATCAAGTTGTTTCAGATCTACACAAGTGCCTAGGGAGGAGGGATTATGGATTCTTAAGGGCAGGGCCTAACTATATTGGCCCAATAACTATACTGGCCTGATATCCCTTATTGGGATATTGGTTAGGGAATTCATCATTGGTGCTGGTGGCCTGGGATCGAGACCCGCTAGGGGAGTTACCCTACTGTCACATTCCTAGCAATACATGTTAATGTCATTATTTGGCAACAGTTACAACACACTTATCAGTTCCAATTAAAATTAGTCTCATTGAAAGATAGGAATCTATAGGATTACCCCTTGAGCATGAATGATGTACACATTTCCACTACCTCTCATATACTATATGTACAAAAGTATGTGGACACCCCTTCAAATTGCTGGAATCGGCTATTTCAGCCACACCCATTGTTGACAGGTGTATAACATCGAGCACACAGCCATGCAATCTCCATAGACAAACTTTGACAGTAGAATGACCTTACTGAAGAAGTCAGTGACTTCCAAAGTGGCACCATCATAGGATTCCACCTTTACAATAACGCACAAAAACTCAACTCCTTTTGTACACCCAACAAAGAAAACCTAAAAATAAAATGCAGACCGTATTACTTCCCAAGAGAATCCGTTCACCCACACCGCGTCTCACAAAGACATGGTGTGTCACCAAAAATCTCAAATTTGGACTCCAGACAAAAGGACACACTTCAACCGTTCTAATGTCCATTGCTCGTGTTTCTTGGTCCAAGCAAGTCTCTCTTTCTTATTGGTGTCCTTGAGTAGTGTTTTTTTTGCAGCAATTGGACCATGAAGGCCTGATTCACACAGTCTCCTCCGGACAGTTGATGTTGAGATGTGTCTGTTACTTGAACTCTAGCTTATCCCCTGCAGCAGAGGTAACTCTGGCGCTTCCATTCCTGTGGCGGTCCTCATGAGAGCCATAATGTGGACTTGGTATTTTACCAAATATCTTCTGTATACCACCCCGCCTTTTCACAACACAACTGATTGGAACAAACACATTAAGAAGGAAAGAAATTCCACAAATTAACTTTTAAGATGGAACATCTATTAATTGAAATGTATTCCAGGTGGTCAAATCAAATCAAATTTGTCACATGCGCCGAATACAACACCACACAGTGAAATTACAAGCCCTTATCCAACATGCAGTTTTAAGAAAAATACCAAAAAAAAGGAAATAAAAGTAACACATAATGAAAGAGCAGCAGTAAAATAACAACAGCGAGGCTATATACAGGTGGTACCGGTACAGAGTCAATATGAGGAGGTACCGGTTAGTCGAGGTAATTGAGGTAATATGTACATGTAGGTAGAGTTATAAAAGTGACTATGCACAGATAATTAACAGAGAGTAGCAGCAGCGTAGAAAGGGGGGGGGGGCAATGCATATAGTCTGGGAAACCATTTGATTAGTTCAGGAGTCTTACGGCGTGGGGGCAGAAGCTGTTTAGAAGCCTCTTGGACCTAGACTTGGCGCTCCTGTCCGCTTGCCATGCGGTAGCAGAGAGAACAGTGTAACGCTTGTCTTCGTCCTCAGATGAGGAATAAGAAATGTCAGACCAATGAGCAGCGTGGTAGGTGTCCATATTGTATTTAATAGGAATACTGAACACATGAACAAAAACAATAAAACGACAAAAACTAACAGTCCTGAACAGTGAAGCAAAACACAGAACAGAAAATAATCACCCACAACTCAAAGGTGAAACCAGGCTACCTAAGTATGGTTCTCAATCAGGGACAACGATTGACAGCTGCCTCTGATTGAGAACCATACCAGGCCAAACACAGAAATCCCCAAATAACATAGACTGCCCTCCCCAACTCACGCCCTGGCCATACTAAAACAAAGACAAAACAAAGGAACTAAGGTCATAACGTGACAAACAGTCTATGACTGGGGTGGCTGGAGTCTTTGACTATTTTTAGGGCCTTCCTCTAAAACCGCCTGGTATAGAGGTCCAGGATGGCAGGAGGCTTGGCCCCAGTTATGTATTTGGCCGTACGCATTACCCTCTGTAGTGCCTTGTGGTCAGAGCCCGAGCAGAGTGATGCAACCAACGCTCTCGATGGTGCAGCTGTAGAACCTTTTGAGGATCTGAGGACCCATGCCAAATCTTTTCAGTCTCCTAAGGGGGAATAGGTTTTGTCGTGCCCTCTTCACGACTGTGTTGGTGTGCTTGGACCATGTTAGTTAGTTGGTGATGTGAACACCAAGAAACTTGAAGCTCTCAACCTGCTCCACTACAGCCCCGTCGATGAGAATGGGGGCATGCTCGGCCCTCCTTTTCCTGTAGTCCTCATGATTACCTAATGAAGCTGGTTGAGATAATGCCAAGAGTGTGCAAAGCTTTCATCACGGCAAAGGGTAGCTATTTGAAGAATCTCAAATATAAAATATATTTCGTTTTGCTTAACACTTTTTTGGTTACTACAAGATTCAGTGTTATTTCACAGTTTTGATGTACTCACTATTATTCTACAATGTATAAAATAAATATAAAGAAAAATAAAGAAAATCCCTGGAATGAGAATTTGTTTCTAAAATGTTAATTGGTACCTTATGTAGAAATCTTTGAAAGAAATAATACAATATTTCTCTTGATGTAGTGATGCTGAATTTAAAAAATGGTTCATCTCACCCCATTCTCCCCTACTCATTCATTTTGATCTCAAATCCAGGCAGGCGAAAACCCTCCCATGTGAATTCTAAAACACCTGTGCTCCATCTGGAGGAGTCCATTGGCTGCACAGAACACACACAGAAGAGTGAGGCAGGATGATGAGGTAGAGCACTGATATGATATGACAAGTAACCCATAACCTGGCAGAGGAACACAAAGAGAGACAGCTGTCACACATCACAGGGGATGTGTACCAGTGTCTGCTGAGGCAGGGATACGCTCAGTGCTTCTACAGCTGTACCCACACTATTGAGACACTCTTGGGAACTCACGCCTCTTTCTAGAGCTCCGATCGGAAGATCAGTGACGTTATCATAATTCAACCTTGTTCCCAGTTGTCTTGAAAGCACCATAAATCCAGAGAATTACAATGTTTGATGACAAAATTTGCCCAAGAAGGACCGCCGCAACACCTTCCTGTTCAAGTGAGCACAGCACAACAAGGTGAGTCCAACAATGTCTTGTATGCTGCTGTATAAATGATGTAATATGCCAGGGAGATATGTATACTGTAGATAAGAAAGTAATACTAATTGTATGTTGTGTAGTAAGCTGTTAGTAGCCCATGTGCTTCACCCCAATCATTTGTTCCCTTTTCCCCCTCTTAATTCTGCCTACTGTTCTGACTGGTAGTGCACATGTAGCCTATAGCCTGTTTTAGGATAATATAATTATTTAATATTGTTAGAGCTTTCACTGTCTGCTTATGTGCCCCCTTTATTTATCCTACGGTTCTGACTTGGTGTACAGGGAGAATACCGTAAAAGTGCTGAACAAATAGTTATATTTACTACGTCTGTCCTAGCTCGCTCATTGATGTCTTAATCGAAATTACGGATTGCCTCTCATCCGCTCGTCATTCCCTTATGCAATAGTTTGTACATCTCACTTGTCAGTAGAAACCACATTTGTTTAATTAAGCAAGTCAGCCATATCAGCTATGTTTTTTTTAAAGGCAGTAAATGAGGCTGAATTAACTGTTTCGCTGCTGGACAAGGCTCTGCTGATAGCCAGGTGTAGCAGTGGTAAGGTGTTGGGATATCTTTATGTAGGCCCTAACAGTTTGTGGGCACTGTTTGTCACCATTATAGTGCAATTCATGTATTGTTTAGTGTTATGTTGTGTAGTGGCCTTGCTGATATGCATCTAAAAGAAATACATTTTTTGGTTTGGCCCACTAAGATTTACATGATTAAAATTGCAACTGACCCTGTGCCTTGATCTCTTTCTCCCCTCTCACTCCAGAAGAAATCCTGTGGCTAGTGATGTCTGGCCGCCTGACAACCTGCCCATTCGAACCCATCCCCTCTTCCCTTCTCCACATCATCTCTGGAGACCTACTCCTATTTCTCCCTTCCCCCATCAACGCACCACTGACCACTGGCTGCATCCCCTCTGACTTCAAAATGGCCAGATTCACTCCCCTTATGAAATCAACAACACTCTGACGTCCAAAACTACAGACGAGTATCCTATCTTTCTTTTCTTTCCAAAACAATTGAGCGTGCTGTCCCTGACCAACTCTCTCGTTATCTCTCTCAGAACAATCTTCTTGACCAGTCAGGCTTCAAGGTGGCTCACTCAACTGAGACCGCTCTCCTCTGTGAAGAGCTGACTTTCTTATCCTTCTGGATCTATCTACTGCTTTTGACAGCGTGAAACATCCGATCTTCCTCTCCACCCTCTCAGGGCTGGGCGTCTCAGGCTCTGCACACTCCTGGATTGCTTCCTACCTGGCTGGTCCTCTAACCAGATGGCATGGAGAGGACCTCTGTCTGCATCACAGGCTCTCTACTGGTGTTCCCCAGGGCTCAGTACAAGGCCTTCTCCTTTTGTCTTTACTGGCATATCCTCACATGGTCTCTCCTTTCATTGCTATGCCGTTGACACTCGACTATTTGTATTTGTATTTATTATGTATACCCATTAGCTGCTGCCAAGGCAACTACTCTTCCTGGGGTCCAGCAAAATTAAGGCAGCTTATACCATTTTAAAAACATGACAATACATTCACAGACTGTGTGCCCTCAGGCCCCTACTCCACCACTACCTAGTTGAAGTCGGAAGTTTACATACACCTTAGCCAAATACATTTAAACTCAGTTTTTCACAATTCCTGATATTTAATCCTAGTAGAAATTCCCGGTCAGTTAGGATCACCACTTTATTTTAAGAATGTGAAATATCAGAATAATAGCAGAAATAATAATTTATTTCAGCTTTCATTTCTTTCATCACATTCCCAGTGGGTCAGAAGTTTACATACACTCAATTATTATTTGGTAGCATTACCGTTAAATTGTTTAACTTGGGTCCAAGTTTTGGGTAGCCTTCCACAACCTTCCCACAATAAATTGGGTGAATTTGGACCCATTCCTCCGGACAGAGATGGGGTAACTGAGTCAGGTTTGTAGGCCTCCTTGCTTTTTCAGATCTGCCCACACAATTTCTATAGGATTGAGGTCAGGGCTTTGTGATGGCCACTCCAATACCTTCACTTTGTTGTCCTTTAAGTCATTTTGCCACAACCTTGGAAGTATACTTGGGGTCATTGTCCATTTGGAAGACCCATTTGCAATCAAGCTTTAACTTCCTGACTGATGTCTTGAGATGTTGCTTCAATATATCCACATAATTTTCCTACCTCATGATGCCATCTATTTTGTGAAGTGCACCAGTCCCTCCTGCAGCAAAGCACCCCCACAGCGTGATGCTGCCACCCCTGTGCTTCACGGTTGGGATGGTGTTCTTCAGCTTGCAAGCCTCCCCCTTTTTCCTCCAAACATAACTATGGTCATTATGGCCAAATAGTTAGATTTTTGTTTCATCAGACCAGAGGACATTTCACCAAAAAGTACGATCTTTGTCCCCATGTGCAGTTGCAAACTGTAGTCTGGCTTTTTTATGGCGGTTTTGGAGCAGTGGCTTCGTCTTTGCTAAGCAGCAGGTTATGTTGATATAGGACTTGTTTTGCTGTGGATATAGATACTTTGTACTTGTTTCCTCCAGCATCTTCACAAGGTCCTTTGCTGTTCTGGGATTGATTTGCACTTTTCGCACTAAAGTACGTTCATCTCTAGGAGACAGAACGCGTCTCCTTCCTGAGTGGTATGACGGCTGTGTGGTCCCATGGTGTTTATACTTGCATACTATTGTTTGTACAGATGAACGTGGTACCTTGAGGCATTTGGAACCAGACTTGTGGAGGTGTTTATTTTCCCATGATGTCAAGCAAAGAGGCACTGTTTGTGGTAGGCCTTGAAATACATCTACAGATACACCTCCAATTGACTCAAATTATGTCTATTAGTCTATCAGAAGCTTCTAAAGCCATGACATAATTTTCTGTAGTTTTCCAAGCTGTTAAAAGGCACAGTCAATTTAGTGTATATAAACTTCTGACCCACTGGAATTGTGATACAATGAGTTAGAAGTGAAATAATCTGTCTGTAAACAATTGTTGGAAAAATTACTTGTGTCATGCACACAGTAGATGTCCTTACCGTCTTGCCAAAACTATAGTTTGTTAACAAGAAATTTGTGGAGTGGTTGAAAAACAAGTTTTAATGACTCCATCCTAAGTGTATGTAAACTTCTGAGTTGAACTATACATGTGTGTATAGTGCGTATGGTATCGTGTGTGTTTGTGTGTATGCATGTGTCTGTGTCCCCTACTCTTCTCCTTTCCCCCTTCTGACACCCAGGTGGTAACAGTCGTCTCTGCGTGCCTGGCAGACATCTCGGCTTGGATGTAGTCTCACCACCTCAAGATCAACCTTTACAAAACGGAACTGCTCTTCCTACCGGAAAGGCCTGCCCACTCCAAGACCTCTCCATCACAGTTGAGAACTCCACGGTGTCCCCCACCCCGAGTGCAAAGAATCTTGGTGTAATCCTGGATACAACACCCTGTCATTCTCTGCAAACATCAAAGCAGTGAGTCGCTCCTGCAGGTTCATGCTCTACAACATCCATAGAATAATACCTTTCCTCACACAGGAAGGGGAGCAGGTCCTAATTCAGGCACTTGTCATCTCTCTTGATTGATTGATTGAATATATTAGACAACTTTAAAAAAAAAATACATATATAAGGCCATTCAGCCGCTGACACCTCCACATACATTTTAAGAAAATCATCAAGGATAACACAATAAAGCTTAAAAGCTTATTTCCATTGTGGTCCTTTTGAAGAGGGAAGGGGGAATGGCGAATGCAACAAGGTTGGGCGGCAATTGTAGTGGCAACAGTCAATAACAGACAAAATTGTTTGTTTCATAACATGAGATAATTTGTACAATTCCCTTTCCAAATAAACAACTATGGACAGGTACATCTCCCTTGTCTCACGTACCCTTAATATATAAAACAATCAATCGCTAATACATACAAGACAATCACAATAAGATTAACAACAGGCACCAAAAAGGCAGACCATATGTGACTGACCGGCTCAAATCGGTCTTATGTAGAAACATTTTTTGTTGGGTAAAACATTGGATAAAAGTAGAGACTCAGAGCTACAAAATGGTATATCACACACTGCATTTTTGAGGAACAATGGGAACGTAATTCTGCTTTGAATGTTGATAAACTTGTAAACTCACTTTTGAGAAAAGGGCCTTTAAATGTTTTGGTACCTACTTGAGAGCTCTCTTTTGTCTGCACCCACTCAGCATTGTTCACACCCTCTTAAGGCAGCCCCACCCATTTCTTTAAACATTCACATGTGAGGTCATGTGCTAAACAGTGAGTAGTGTAGTAAAGATTAAGACTGAAAGTGGTAGTAGCCTACAATAAGGAAAAATTCCAGATAAACAGAAAGTGTCCAGAAAAAAAACATTTTATAAATATTGGATGACGCTTACCCAAACACAGTTGTCTAAATTGATGGGTCATGTGAAAGAAATGCTTTAACCTCCATCCACATCCAGTGGTGGAAAAAGTACTAAATTGTCATACTTGAGTAAAAGTATAAATAATAAATAAATAAATCCTTATATTAAACCAGATAGCACAATTGCTATTTTTGTATTTTTTTTAAATTGAAGATAGCCAGGGGCAAACTCTAACACTCAGATATAATTTACAAACAAAGCATTTGTGTTTAGTGAGTCTGCAAGGTCAGATGCAGTCGGGATGTTTTCTTGATAAGTGTGTGAATTGGACCATTTTCTTGTCAAAATGTAACGAGTACTTTTTGGGTGTCAGGGAAGATGTATGGAGTAAAAAGTACATTATCTTCTTTCGGAATGTAGTGAAGTAAAAGTTGCCAAAAATATAAATAGTAAAGTAATGTATAGATACACCCCACCACCCAAAAAACGTTTGTACTTTAAAGTTGTTTTACTGAAGTACTTTACTCCACTGCCCAAATGACTTCATACCAGGACATTAGCTGTCACGCCCTGGTCGAAGTATTTTGTGTTTATCTTTATGTATTTGGTCAGGCCAGGGTGTGGCATGGGTTTTTTGTAATTGTGGTGTGTTTGTCTTCGGGTTTTGGTGGTGGTATTGGGATTGTAGCTTAGTGGGTTATCTAGCAAAGTCTATGGCTGTCTGGAGTGGTTCTCAATCAGAGGCAGGTGTTTATCGTTGTCTCTGATTGGGAACCATATTTAGGCAGCCATATTCTTTGAGTTTGTCGTGGGTGATTGTCCTATTTGTCCTGAGTGTCTTGATGTCCTTGTTTGATGTTAGTTGACACAAGTATAGGCTGTTTTCGGTTTTCGTTTCGTTTATTGTTTTTGTAGTGTTCGTGTTTAGTCGTGTTTACGTTTGTTTAAATAAACATGGATCGCAATCGACACGCTGCAGTTTGGTCCGACTCTCCTTCACCACTAGAAAGCCGTAACATTAGCATACTTTATATACCGTTACACACACACACTTATCACATAGTATTCCATACATAAGTTAAGGCCATGCAACCTGAATTGAAACCTGAGTGAGGTGCACATGTACAGTACATAAACAGATGCATGCGCCATATATTTATGTGGTGGACACTCGATACGGTCACTTTATATTGTTGTGGTATGCCACAAAAACATGTTATGACCCCACAGATCAATATTAATTTTACATATCAATATTTTGCTAAATCTTGCTAAGTGGATGGTCTCTACAGAAGGTGTAAACGGTACAGACAAATGGTTACTTGCATAATAACAATATCAGAAATAATGTCCATATAAATCAAATAATATTCAGTATGTACAAGAACAATATCAATGATGATATCAGTGACAGACGAGGTACTTACAATCAAGGGTAAAGTGGCTGAGCAGCAGGATAAAAAAAATAGTAGCAGGAACTTATGAGGAACTTATGTGTCTTGTGTGTTAGGAGGGAGTCATTTAAAATGAGGCACTGCAGATAGTGCTGATGACTGGTCCATCCAAACCACCCATGAACAATGGAATCTATATTCGGAGAGCCTGTTTCTGTCCTGCCCTTGACTTTGGTGTAGGGCATGTGATGTCCATAGCCTCTGTCACAAAGCTCCCTGATCTTCTCAAAATGATACGTTTGCATAGCTGTGTCCAGTCCAGGTGGTGCGTGTTCAGGCAGACCATCTATGGGAGGAAGGATGTCAGCGTTGCGCAGCAGCTGAAACCTGTTCCTGACAGACCGAACGCTCTTTGGCGACAACAACCCCAGGCTCCAGAGCATTGAAGCTGTTTAACAGGGAATAACAACAAAAAATCAGAAGACATTACAACCTTGCACAACATCAATTCACCTCCCAAGTTTAGATAAGAAGAATAACCTCATACAATGCAATGAAAATTATTTTCACCTGAAGTGCTGGTACTGCTTGATCTGTGGCAGCAGCCTGAAGTACGGAGTCAGGTGTTGTTGCCAGCCATAGCCTTCCACCAACACCGTATCATCCTCCAGTCCAACCAGCTGTGGGATGTTGATCCCTGTCACAGTGCTGTCCTTCAAAACACCAGCAATCTCTGACAAAGTATTCACTCTGTTCTTTCTGAAGCTTTGCTTGATGAGGCCGAAGCCTCATCAAGCAATGGGGCAAACGTGGAGTGTCCTGTGATCAAGAAATGAAGGTCCAGACTGTTTGCTGGTTCAGTACGGGCCCCCAGAGACAGAAATAATGCAAGATCAATAAAAGTAGTGCCAATTACGTTGGAAGTCAATTAAATAATCAACACGTGTTTATGCTTTACATACCAAGTATTGTCATCGATTCCTTGTAGAGACGCATGCCACACTGCTGCTTTTGCCACATAGGATGGCAGCAGCTTTCCACCAAAGTGTTTGTGTCCTGGGTGGCGCCCAGGTAATACTGTTGCATTATCCTCTGCGTAGTTGTTGATGAAGTTCACCACTCGCTGCAATTCCTCATGCTTCAAGTGTAACTTGAGCTGGCCCAAGCAAGCACTCTTTTTAATGGGAGGCATTAGAACATTCTTCTTGTATGACTGGTGGAGGAGACTCGGGCATGTTCTCCTGATGCTGAAAGACAAGTTCCCGATACAATCATTTTTGCATTATTATACAATAGATGCAAAATGGCATTCTGAGATATCACTACACACAGTTCATACACGTAATGTTAGCTAGCTAGCCAGCCATCTAACTTCAGCTAACCTTATCTAGCTAACAGCAAGCTTTAATTTGGGGTCTTTTGTTTAGACGTGTAGAAAGCTAAATAGTGAACCATAAGCCCAATCCATAGAGTACTATCAACTCAAACCGATTGTCAAAGCAAGCTAAAGTTAAACAAATAAGTTAAATGTTAGCTAGTTAGCTATTTAACGTTAGGCTGTAACTAGAAATGTGAAATGGCATTCTGAGAAAACAGGCTTTGAACCTGGGAATGGTAAAGATTTTTTATGTTTTTTAATGTACCTTTATTTAACTAGGCAAGTCAGTTAAGAACAAATTCTTATTTTAAATGACAGCCTAGGAACAGTGGGTTAAATACCTTGTTCAGGGGCAGAACAACAGATTTTTACCTTGTCAGCTCGGGGATTCGATCTTGCAAACTTCCGGTTACAAGTCCAACGCTCTAACCACAGCATAATTGTTGGAGTTTAAGAATAATCCTGATTAATTTTTTCTGAGATGTCTGCAATTAATTTTTTATTCTCTTGGGGGCACTATTGTACCAAGAAGAGCATGCGTAGTCAAAGTGGCACTGAACAAGAGCCCCTGCTAATGCCCATATTGAATTATTATCCAGGTATTTGGAGGTTCTCGCCAGAAACCATGTTTTATGGTTCACTTTGGAGATAACGTTTTGTGCCATTGCTCTCCTCTGTCAAACGGTTATCTAGCACACATCCAAGATAATTAACAGAGTATTTTGCTGTGATTACTACCACCTTAAAATCAAGGGGATATCCACAGTTTCACCGAACAAGATGGACTCTCTTTTTCCAAGGTGAAGTGACAGCTTGTTGTCATACGGCCATTTACTGACATTCAGAAGTTCAGCACTGAGGGCTTTTGCAACCACATTTTTTTTTTTTTGGTAAACCAACAGTGCAATCATCTGCATAGAGGAAAAGGTCACATGTCCAGGCAGATTTCAGATCATTTATATACAATAAAAAGAAAAGTGGGACCCAGCAAACTCGCTTGGGATACCACGCAGTTCAAGATTTTGGGTTTAGACAGGGTCCCATCCAAATCCACAATCTGTTTTCTTCCTTGCAGTTAAGAGAACTCATTTTACTGCTAAGTTGTTAAAGCCCATGGCTCTTAGTTCGATTAACAGAATCTCATGATCCACTGTATCAAACTCCTTTTGGAGATCTAACATAACCATACCACAACATTTCCCTCAGTCGACTTCCTTCCTTGTTGGTCAGTTAGATATAGTAGGCAAGTGTCAGTGGAATGGGATTTCATAAAGCCAGATTGGAGCTCATATAACAGGTTATGTAAGGAAATATAACTGTCAATCTGCTTGAACATAATCTTTTTCATGACCTTCGATAAAACACACAGGATTGAGACAGGCCGATAGTTTCCATGATCTAACTTATTCCCTTTTTATATAAAGGAATGACCATAGCAAATGTTAGTTCACTGGGAAAACACCACAGTTCAATAGACATATTTACAATGTGAGTTACACAGGGGGGGGATAACTACTGCAGGATCCTTTAGAATCTGTCAGGAATGTTGTCAAGGCCAGTTGCTTTGGAATGGTCAAGTTCTTTCAGCTTCTCTAGCACAGTTGACTCAGACACCTTTTCAAATAAAAAAAGCATCTACTTGAACCCCCTGCTAGGAGTAAAACTGCTGGACATGACTCTCCCCATAGCAACCTGATTGACAGCCCATCCAACTACCTCATCCCCATACTATATTAATTTATTTATCTTGCTCCTTTGCGCCCCAGTATCTCTACTTGCACATTCATCTTCTGCACATATACCATTCCAGTGTTTAATTGCTATATTGTAATTACTTCGCCACCATGGCCTATTTATTGCCTTACCTCCCTTATCTTATCTCATTTACACTCACTGTATATAGACTTTTCTTTCTATTGTATTATTGACTGTTTGTTTATTCCATGTGTAACTCTGTGTTGTTGTGTGTGTTGAACTGCATTGCTTTATCTTGGCAAGGTCGCAGTTGTAAATGAGAACTTGTTCTCAACTAGCCTACCTGGTTAAATAAATAAAGGTGAAATCAAAAAATAAAATACAAAATTGACAAGGTAACTTGCTAACTAATGTATTAGCTATAGTTTTAAAATAGCTATTCAGACTGTCTGCAACCATGGTCTTATCTGATGTAACCTTTCCTCCACTGTCCAAGCTAAGATTGAGGTTTGGTCTTTAATCCGTTATTATAGCCTAACAGCTTCAGACACTTCCATAATTTACTCGGATTGTTCCTATTTTCAACTATTTTGTCATTAAAATAATCTTTCTTGGCCTTCTGTGTCATCCTGTTAACCTCATTTCTATAAATATATAATCTGCCCTGGATTTCCTGAACTCCAGAAAGCATTCATTTCCACGCTTAATTGCCTTTAAAATTGTAACGATGTTCTCTGAGAGACGGGAAGCAAGTTCAGGGAGTGAATACATTTGATTAATAAATGAACAAAACAAGAACCACAAACAGAGCACCAACATGAAACAGCAACAATGACGACTGGGGAAGAAACCAAAGGGAGTGACATGTAAAGGGCAGGTATTCAAGGAGGTGATGGAGTCCAGGTGAGTGTCATAATGTGCGTAATGATGGTGACAGGTGTGCTCCATAATGAGCAGCATGGTGACCTAGAGACCGGAGAGGGAGCACATGTGACAAACTTTTGATCGTTTATCCATGGTTCTGTTCTTTGCTTACTTCAAATTTTCATTGAGTTATGACAATTAAAAACTGTTTTCTGAATCTTCCTACTACAGAAAATGATGGAATGATCACTGAGCATACAACCCCACTGTTTGATATCCTTGATCGATCCGACACCAACACAAGGTCAATGATGATTTGGGTCGAAGGACAGACCCTGGTGGGCTCATTAATCAGCTGGTATAAGGCAAACAGATTACAACAATTCTTAAGAGCTTTAAAAGTAGCATGGCCCTTTTTGAGCATATCTGTATTAAAATCACCAGTAACAATAACCTCTGATTTATCAAAGTCTGTACAGTTGGCAAGTCTCCTCCCACAATTCATACAACTTGTACTGGTCTGGTGGTCTGTAACAGATTCCGGCTATAATGTGTTTGCATTTTGTTAATAAAATGTCCAACCACACAGCTTCAATCTCGTCATGGCTTAAATCGGATCTATAGTTGGACCCAATATCTGATCTTACATAAATACAAATTCCCCTGCCTTTGCAATTGCGGTCACTTATAATTACTACATCATTTTTAGCTTCAATCTCAGAGTTTTTTTTTATCGAACCATCATACAATGTTTCGTGCAAAGCACTCACACCTTACAGTTACTGGAGAGTAGGCGAATTTCCTCAATCTTGGGAAAAATACTTCTAAGGTTGAGATGAAGGATGTGTAGTCATCTCATGGAAAACACCTTTTCTAGAGTCAAATTCTCCTCACCTGTTGGAACTGTCAACCAAAGTGTTTCACTTGAGATGGGTGTTGAGTCCATGCAGTTCAATCGCAGCAGTGAAGCTCCATCCAGTGTTCGCGCTGGCATCTGACCAGGGGTTTGCCTTTACGGTCCTCTGCCCCTGACCCTATCCCTGGGGCGCTCCACGTCCATTTGGCCATTTGTGTGGCATCCAGCTTAAGAACTGTAGAGTCTGTGTGGAAAAATGAATGCTCTTCACAAGCATTTCACCGCAGCACCTGAGGAGGCCTCCCATGATAGTGTGACCTGTCGGAGCTATAGTGGCCTTGCCATGCGCATATCCTCGCATGCATTTCATAACAATCTAGGCTTTATGTGTGACCCATTTCAAGAACTATCTGAATTGTCACTCGAGCTCCAAAAGAGAGACTGCACAATGAGAACTACACACAGGGCAGGCTTCAGGGAAGCCAGGGTGTTCAGTGCAATGGCAGAGCAGCCAGGCTGACACACAACTCAGCCGGAGAGGGATTCAGGAGAACTCTTTCCAAGGCGTCAAAAGGAATGGTGGTAGTCCCAGAATGTTCTCTCAAGGTGGACGGGTGGTGGACAATATAAGATACAGACAGGTAATCGAGGAGCTGAAGGTGTTTTACGCGTAATACTGGCCAGAGGATGCAGCAGCACTGTATGGAGAAACAGAGATAGAATGGTTTGGCATTGACAGTCCATGTAGGTCATATTGGCCTCCAGGCAGTACAGGGGCACCAATGGTAAACGATACATTTCAAATGGACTCAAAGAGTTGTTGGTGGCGGTCAGCATCTTCCCCATCTCCAGTGCAGAATGGGAGTGGGGATTTTCTCAAATGAATCTGATTTGCACCACAATCAGTGCCTCCCTACACTCCTCCACCCTATCAGGGCTACTCTTTCTGAACCTTATTGGCCCTTCCCTGACCAAATTCAACCCAGTCCCTTATGTGAGGTCATGGATTGCTAAAGGACACAGATGTAGGGTGGAGAAGACGCACAAGGAAATGCCTGTGTGAGCGGCTGCACTGCAAGTATATTGTACGTTTCGAATATTCAATAAATACATTTTTTTTTAATAAAAAAGGAAATAAATGGCTGTGTTATGGGAGGTTTTGGAAAACTAAAGTAGGAACCTATTTTTCATTTACAAACCTGTTCTGTACTGTGACATTAATCTGAATATGCACTTCATCTTATCACATAGGCAGGAGGGCTATATATTCTAATGTGTATTCTGCTGTAGCCTACATTGATATATTTTATTTGAAGTACATTCCAATATTGTGATATGTTTGTTCTGCTGCTACATTGCTGACTTGAAAATTATATGAAATTCGAATCTTGTAAGCCCAACAGCTGAGTATACAGCTGAAGTCGGAAGATTACATACACTTAGGTTGGAGTCATTAAAACTCATTTTTCAACCACTCCACAAATTTCTTGTTAACAAACTATAGTTTTGAACAAGTCGGTTAGGACATCTACTGTGTGCATGACACAAGTAATTGATCCAACAATTGTTTATAGACAGATTATTTCACTGTATCACAATTCCAGTGGGTAAGAAGTTTACATACACAAAGTTGACTGTGCCTTCAAACATGCTTGGACATTTCCAGAAAATTATGTCATGGCTTTAGAAGCTTCTGATAGGATAATTGACATCATTTGAGTCAATTGTAGGTGTATCCGTGGATGTATTTCAAGGCCGACCTTCAAACCCAGTGCCTCTTTGCTTGCCATCATGGGAAAATCAAAAGATATCAGCAAAGACCTCAGAAAAAAGACCTCCACAAGTCTGGTTCAGAAAGGATACGTGTTCTGTCTCCTAGAGACGAACGTACTTTAGTGCGAAAAGTGCAAATCATTCCCAGAACAACTGCAAAGGAACTTGTGAAGATGCTGGAGGAAACAGGTACAAAAGTATCTATATCCACAATTAAACAAGTCCTGTATCGACATAACCTGAAAGGCCGCTCAGCAAGGAAGAAGCCACTGCTCCAAAACTGCCATAAAAAAGTCAGACTACGCTGTGCAACTGCACATGGGGACAAATATCGTACTTTTTGGAGAAATGTCCTCTGGTCTGATGAAACAAAAATAGAACTGTTTGGCCATAATGACCATTGTTATGTTTGGAGGAAAAAGGGGGAGGCTTGCAAGCTGAAGAACACCATCCCAACCGTGAAGCACAGGGGTGGCAGCATCACGCTGTGGGGGTGCTTTGCTGCAGGAGGGACTGGTGCACTTCACAAAATAGATGGCATCATGAGGTAGGAAAATTATGTGGATAGGAGGCTTGCAAAGGAGGCTTGCAAACCGAAGAACGCCATCCCAATCGTGAAGCATGGGGGTGGCAGCATCTTGTTGTGGGGGTGCTTTGCTGCAGAAGGGACTGGTGCACTTCACAGAATAAATGGCATCATGAGGAAGGAAAATTATGTGGATATATTGAAGCGACATCAGTCAGGAAGTTAAAGCTTGGTCGCAAATGGGCTTTCCAAATGGAAAATGACCCCAAGCATACTTCCAAAGTTGTGGCAAAATGGCTTAAGGACAACAAAGTCAATATATTGGAGTGGCCAACAACGTCCTGGCCTCAATCCCATAGAACATTTTCGAGCAAGGAGGCCTACAATCCCGACTCAGTTACACCAGCTCTGTCAGGAGGAATGGGGCCAAAATTCACCCAACTTATTGTGGGAAGGCTACCTGAAACGTTTGACCCAAGATAAACAATTTAAAGGCAATGCTACCAAATACTAACTACACTTCTGACCCCCTGGGAATGTGATGAAATAAATAATTCTCTATACTATTATTCTAACATTTCACATTCTTAAAAAAAGTGGTGATCCTAACTGACCTAAAACAGGGAATGTTTACAAGGATTAAATGTCAGGAATTGTGAAAAACTGAGTTTAAATTGATTTGGCCAAGGTGTATGTAAACCTCCCACTACTGTGGTATATGTATGTATATATATTGTATATTTCTGTTTTAGTATTTGTTTTGTTCATAATAATAATAATAAAAAAAATTAAAACAATAATAATACAAAAATAGCAGTCAAGCACCCATTCTAACTTGCTAGCTGAATTTACGAACGCACCCAAAACAGTTACTTGCATAATGGAGTCTTTTGTTCAGACATGTTGCAAGCTAGCTAGCTAAACAATGAACCATAATCACAACTCATGACATTACTACCCTGCATGAATCCGCAGGTAGCTAACCAACATCTATAAACAGTTGTCGCAGTGACGTTCTATTGAAATGGATACCAGCATGGAGGAGTCTTTTGTTAAGACATGAACAGTGCCTGGCAAAAGTATTCATCCCCCCCCTACACAAAATAGTACAAATTGGTGAAGTGAAATTAAAATAAAACAACTTGTTTCAATAAATAAAAGTGGTGCGTGCATATGTATTCACCCCGTTTGCTATGAAACCCCTAAATTAGATCTGGTGCAACCAATTACCTACAGAAGTCACATAATTAGTTAGATGGCACACAGGTGGACTTTATTTAAGTGTCACATAATCTGTCACATGATCTCAATACATATACACGTGTTCTGAAAGGCCCTAGAGTCTGCAACAACACTAAGGAAGTGATACCATGTAGACCAAGAAGCTCTACAAACAGGTCAGGGACAAAGTTGTGGAGAAGTACAGATCAGGGTTGGGTCATAAAAAATATCAGAAACCTTGAACATCCCACGGACCACCATTAAATCCAATATTAAAATTTAAATAAATGGCATGACAACAAACCTGCCAAGCCACCAAGACTCACGGACCAGGCAAGGAGGGCATTAATCAGAGAGGCAATTAAGAGACCGAATATAACCAAGAGATAGCCTGCAGGAGTTCTGTCATACTATCCAGGTCTGTGCCCAAACAATTCAAGCTTCTACTTCTAAAAATAGAAACAAGAACCAAGTCTATCAATGTTGCCGCTTGCTACAGATCACCCTCTGCCCCAGCTGTGCCCTAGACACCATATGTGAATTGATTGCCCCCCATCTATCTTCAGAGCTCATGCTGCTAGATGACCTAAACTGGACATGCATAACACCCCGGCCATCCTACAATCTAAGCTTGATGCCCTCAATCTCACACAAATTGTCAATGAACCTACCAGGTACAACCCCAAATCCGTAAACACGGGCACCCTCATAGATATCATCCTAACCAACTTGCCCTCCAAATACACATCTGCTGTCTTCAACCAAGATCTCAGCGATCACTGCCTCATTACCTGCATCCGTAATGGGTCTGCGGTCAAATGCCCACCCTTCATCACTGTCAAACGCTCCCTAAAACACTTCAGCGAGCAGGCCTTTCTAATCGACCTGGCCCGGGTATCCTGGAAGGATATTGACCTCCTTCCGTCAGTAGAGGATGCCTGGTTATTCTTTAAAAGTGCTTTCCCCACCATCTTAAATAAGCATGCATCATTCAAAAAAATTTGAGCCAGAAACAGATATAGCCCTTGGTTCACTCCAGACCTGACTGCCCTTGACCAGCACAAAAACATCCTGTGGTGTACTGCATCAGCATCAAATAGCCCCCGTGATATGCAACTTTTCAGGGAAGTTAGGAACCAATATACACAAGCAGTTAGGAAAGCTAAGGCTAGCTTTTTCCAACAGAAATTTGCATCCTGTAGCACAAACTCAAAAAAGTTAATGGAGAATAAGAGCACCTCCTTCCCAGCTGCCCACTGCACTGAGGCTAGGAAACACTGTCACCACCGATAAATAATTGAGAATTTCAATAAGCATTTTTCTACGGCTGGCCATGCTTTCCACCTGGCTACCCCTACCCAGGTCAAATGCCATGCCCCCTCCACAGCAACTCGCCCAAGCCTCCCCATTTCTCCTTCACCCAAATCCAGATAGCTGATGTTCTGAAAGAGCTGCAAAATCTGGACCCCTACAAATCAGCCGGGCTAGACAATCTGGACCCTCTCTGTCTAAAATGATCTGCCAAAATTGTCAACATCAATGATGTCGCTTTTGCTGCAGGTGATTCTCTGATCCACATCTATGCAGATGACACTATTCTGTATACTTCTGGCCCTTCTTTGGACACTGTGCTGACTAACCTCCAGACGATACCATACAACTCTCCTTCTGTGGCCTCCAACTGGTCTTAAATGCAAGTAAAACTAAATACATGTTCTTCAACCGATCGCTGCCCACAGCTGCCCGCCCATCCAGCATCACTACTCTGGATGGTTCTGACCTAGAATATATGGACAACTACAAATACCTAGGTGTCTGGTTAGACTGTAAACTCTAATTCCAGACCCACATTAAGCATCTCCAATCCAAAAATAAATCTAGAACCGGCTTCCTATTTCGCTAAAAACATCCTTCACTTATGCTGCCAAACATACCCTCGTAAAACTGACTATCCTACCGATCCTCGACTTCGGCGATGTCATTTACAAAATAGCCTCCAACACTCTACTCAACAAATTGGATGCAGTCTATCACAGTGCCACCTGTTTTGTCACCAAAGCCCCATATACTACACACCGCTGCGACCTGTACACACTTGTTGGCTGGCCCTCGCTTCATACTCGTCGCCAAACCCACTGGCTCCAGGTCATCTACAAGTATTTGCTATGTAAAGCCCTGCCTTTTCTCAAGTCACTGGTCACCATAGCAGCACCCACCCGTAGCACGCGCTCCAGCAGTTATATTTCACTGGTCACCCACTGTGATCCAAGATGGCGTAGCAGTAAGTCGTCCTGTCGTGTCGTGTCCCTGTATATTTCGTTTATTTTTCGTTTTTTTTTTTTTTTACATAGCTATCCCTTTAAAAACATTTTGCTAAACCTAAGCTTCCAAATACGCTGGATCTTCACAACTAGCTAAACCGCAACCCCGGATGATTACCCCTGGCTAGCGTTTCCACCCACTTAGCTTGAAGCTAGCCCGGCCTGCGCTACCACCGTAGCATACTCCTGAGCTACAATACCCGGGCCCACGACCGGTCTATCGATGTCACCGCATGAAGAGGAATAAACAGACTCACCCCATCGCGACGTCCCCCAAAGGCTAACTCTCTAGCCCTCGCTATCTCCCTGCTTGCTAATTCGGCCTGCTAACTGCTAGCTTGTCCAGCTCCGGTCCGCTAACTGCTACCTTGTCTAGCCCGGGCCTACAAACTGTTAGCTTGTTAGCACAGGCCTGCTAACCGCCTGAATCGCCGCGTCCCAAACGCCCACCGGACCCATATTTACTTTCTATCTCTTTTGACTTTTAATTTGTTTATACCTTCCGGAAACCTGCCTCACCCAATGTGATACGGAATCGCTATTATTTTGTATTTATTTTTAGAACACACTCAAGAACCTCCAGAAGCTAACCAGCTAACTAGCTACAAGCTATTTAGTCATTGTTAGTTTTTTTTAACCTGGATAACACTCGCCAGTCCAGCTTCCCTGCCCCATCCACCGCTGCCCCCTGGACACTGATCTCTTGGCTACATAGCTGATGCACGCTGGACTGTCCATTAATCACGGTACTCCATTCTGCTTGTTTGTTTTATCTGTTGGCCCCGTTGCCTAGTCTACGCCATTTTACCTGCTGTTGTTGTGCTAGCTGATTAGCTGTTGTCTCACCTACTGTTTTAGCTAGCTTTCCCAATTCAACACCTGTGATTACTGTATGCCTCGCTGTATGTCTCTCTCAAATGTCAATATGCCTTGTATACTGTTGTTCAGGTTAGTTATCATTGTTTTAGTTCACAATGGAGCCCCTAGTTCCACTCTTCATACCCCTGATAACTCCTTTGTCCCACCTCCCACACATGCGGTGACCTCACCCATTACTACCAGCATGTCCAGAGATACAACCTCTCTCATCATCACCCAGTGCCTGGGCTTACCTCCGCTGTACCCGCACCCCACCATACCCCTGTCTGCGCATTATGCCCTGAATATATTCTACCATGCCCAGAAACCTGCTCCTCTTATTCTCTGTCCCCAACGCTCTAGGCGACCAGTTTTGATAGCCTTTAGCCGCACCCTCATACTACTCCTTCTCTGTTCCGCGGGTGATGTGGAGGTAAACCCAGGCCCTGCATGTCCCCAGGCACCCTCATTTGTTGACTTCTGTGATCGAAAAAGCCTTGGTTTCATGCATGTCAACATCAGAAGCCTCCTCCCTAAGTTTGTCTTACTCACTGCTTTAGCACACTCTGCTAACCCTGATGTCCTTGCTGTGTCTGAATCCTGGCTCAGGAAGGCCACCAAAAATTCAGAGATTTCCATACCCAACTATAACATCTTCTGTCAAGATAGAACTGCCAAAGGGGGAGGAGTTGCAGTTTACTGCAGAGATAGCCTGCAAAGTAATGTCATACTTTCCAGGTCCATACCCAAACAGTTCGAACTACTAATTTGGAAAATTACTCTCCAGAAATAAGTCTCTCACGGTTGCCGCCTGCTACCGACCCCCCTCAGCTCCCAGCTGTGCCCTGGACACCATTTGTGAATTGATTGCCCCCCATCTAGCTTCAGAGTTTGTTCTGTTAGGTGACCTAAACTGGGATATGCTTAACACCCCACCAGTCCTACAATCTAAGCTAGATGCCCTCAATCTCACACAAATCATCAAGGAACCCACCAGGTACAACCCTAACTCTGTAAACAAGGGCACCCTCATAGACGTCATCCTGACCAACTGGCCCTCCAAATACACCTCCGCTGTCTTCAACCAGGATCTCAGCGATCACTGCCTCATTGCCTGTATCCGCTACGGAGCCGCAGTCAAACGACCACCCCTCATCACTGTCAAACGCTCCCTAAAACACTTCTGTGAGCAGGCCTTTCTAATCGACCTGGCCCGGGTATCCTGGAAGGACATTGACCTCATCCCGTCAGTTGAGGATGCCTGGTCATTCTTTAAAAGTAACTTCCTCACCATTTTAGATAAGCATGCTCCGTTCAAAAAATGCAGAACTAAGAACAGATACAGCCCTTGGTTCACCCCAGACCTGACTGCCCTCGACCAGCACAAAAACATCCTGTGGCGGACTGCAATAGCATCGAATAGTCCCCGTGATATGCAACTGTTCAGGGAAGTCCGGAACCAATACACGCAGTCAGTCAGGAAAGCTAAGGCCAGCTTCTTCAGGCAGAAGTTTGCATCCTGTAGCTCCAACTCCAAAATGTTCTGGGACACTGTGAAGTCCATGGAGAACAAGAGCACCTCCTCCCAGCTGCCCACTGCACTGAGGCTAGGTAACACGGTCACCACTGATAAATCCATGATTATCGAAAACTTCAATAAGCATTTCTCAACGGCTGGCCATGCCTTCCGCCTGGCTACTTCAACCTCGGCCAACAGCTCCGCCCCCCCCGCAGCTCCTTGCCCAAGCCTCTCCAGGTTCTCCTTTACCCAAATCCAGATAGCAGATGTTCTGAAAGAGCTGCAAAACCTGGACCCGTACAAATCAGCTGGGCTTGACAATCTGGACCCTCTATTTCTGAAACTATCTGCCACCATTGTCGCAACCCCTATTACCAGCCTGTTCAACCTCTTTCATCTCGTCTGAGATCCCCAAGGATTGGAAAGCTGCCGCAGTCATCCCCCTCTTCAAAGGGGGAGACACCCTGGACCCAAACTGTTACAGACCTATATCCATCCTGCCCTGCCTATCTAAGGTCTTCGAAGGCCAAGTCAACAAACAGGTCACTGACCATCTCGAATCCCACCGTACCTTCTCCGCTGTGCAATCTGGTTTCCGAGCCGGTCATGGGTGCACCTCAGCCACACTCAAGGTACTAAACGATATCATAACCGCCATCGATAAAAGACAGTACTGTGCAGCCGTCTTCATCGACCTTGCCAAGGCTTTCGACTCTGTCAATCACCATATTCTTATCGGCAGACTCCGTAGCCTCGGTTTTTCGGATGACTGCCTTGCCTGGTTCACCAATTACTTTGCAGACAGAGTTCAGTGTGTCAAATCGGAGGGCATGCTGTCCGGTCCTCTGGCAGTCTCTATGGGGGTGCCACAGGGTTCAATTCTCGGGCCGACTCTTTTCTCTGTGTATATCAATGATGTTGCTCTTGCTGCGGGCGATTCCCTGATCCACCTCTACGCAGACGACACCATTCTATATACTTTCGGCCCGTCTTTGGACACTGTGCTATCTAACCTCCAAACAAGCTTCAATGCCATACAACACTCCTTCCGTGGCCTCCAACTGCTCTTAAAACGCTAGTAAAACCAAATGCATGCTTTTCAACCGGTCGCTGCCTGCACCTGCATGCCCGACTAGCATCACCACCCTGGATGGTTCCGACCTAGAATATGTGGACGTCTATAAGTACCTAGGTGTCTGGCTAGACTGCAAACTCTCCTTCCAGACTCATATCAAACATCTCCAATCGAAAATCAAATCAAGAGTCGGCTTTCTATTCCGCAACAAAGCCTCCTTCACTCACGCCGCCAAGCTTACCCTAGTAAAACTGACTATCCTACCGATCCTCGACTTCGGCGATGTCATCTACAAAATGGCTTCCAACACTCTACTCAGCAAACTGGATGCAGTCTATCACAGTGCCATCCGTTTTGTCACTAAAGCACCTTATACCACCCACCACTGCGACTTGTATGCTCTAGTCGGCTGGCCCTCGCTACATATTCGTCGCCAGACCCACTGGCTCCAGGTCATCTACAAGTCTATGCTAGGTAAAGCTCCGCCTTATCTCAGCTCACTGGTCACGATGGCAACACCCATCCGTAGCACGCGCTCCAGCAGGTGTATCTCACTGATCATCCCTAAAGCCAACACCTCATTTGGCCGCCTTTCGTTCCAGTACTCTGCTGCCTGTGACTGGAACGAATTGCAAAAATCGCTGAAGTTAGAGACTTTTATCTCCCTCACCAACTTCAAACATCAGCTATCTGAGCAGCTAACCGATCGCTGCAGCTGTACATAGTCTATTGGTAAATAGCCCACCCTTTTCACCTACCTCATCCCCATACTGTTTTTATTTATTTACTTTTCTGCTCTTCTGCACACCAATATCTCTACCTGTACATGACCATCTGATCATTTATCACTCCAGTGTTAATCTGCAAAATTGTAATTATTTGCCTACCTCCTCATGCCTTTTGCACACATTGTATATAGACCCCTCCTTTGTTTTCTACTGTGTTATTGACTTGTTAATTGTTTACTCCATGTGTAACTCTTTGTTGTATGCTCACACTGCTATGCTTTATCTTGGCCAGGTCGCAGTTGCAAATGAGAACTTGTTCTAAACTAGCCTACCTGGTTAAATAAAGGTGAAAGAAATCATAAAAAAATTTACCCTGAAGGAGCTGCAAAGCTCCACAGCGGAGATTGGAGTATCTGTCCATACGACCTCTTGAAGCTGTACACTCCACAGAGCTGGGCTTTATGGAAGAGTGGCTAGAAAAAAGAAAGAAAGAAATAAGCAATTTGCCAAAAGGCATGTGGGAGACTCCCCAAATATATGGAAGAAGGTACTCTGGTCTGATGAAACTAAAATTGAGCTTTTTGGCCATCTTGGAAAATGCTATGTCTGGCGCAAACCCAACACCTCCCATCACCCCCACAGTTTTTGGCAGCATCATGCTGTAGGGATGTTTTTCATCGGTAGGGACTAGGATACTTGTCAGAATTGAAGGAATGATGGATGGCGCTAAATATAGGGGAAGTCTTGAGGGAAACCTGTTTCCGTCTTCCAGAGATTTGAGACTGGGACGAAGGTTCACCTTCCAGCAACACTTGAGTAGTTTAAAGCAACACTTGAGTGGTTTAAGGGGAAACTTTAAATGTCTTGGGATGGCCTAGTCAAAGCCCAGACCTCAATCCAATTGAGAATCTGTGGTATGACTTAAAGATTGCTGTACACCAGCGGAACCCATCCAACTTGAAGGAGCTGGATCAGTTTTGCTTTGAAGAATGGTAAAAAAATCCCAGTGGCTAGATGTGCCAAGCTTATAGAGACATACCCCAAAATACTTGCAGATGTAATTGCTGCAAAAGGTGACTCTACAAAGTATTGACTTTGGGGGGGGATAATAGTTATGCATGCTGAAGTTTTATTGCTTGTTTCACAAAAAATATTTAGCATCTTATTAAAAGTGGTAGGCATTTTGTGTAAATCAAATGATACAAACCCCCCCAAAAAATCAAGTTTAATTCCAGGTTGTAAGGCAACAAAATAGGAAAAATTCCAAGGGAGGTGAATACTTTCACAAGCCACTGTAGCTAGCTAGGTAGCTAGCTAAACAATGAAACATAATCACAACTCATGATGTCACTAACCTGCATGAATCTGCAGGTAGCTCACCAATGTCTATCAACAGTTGTCGCAGTGACATTCTATTGAAAATATTTCTTGCATAGTGGACTCTTTTGTCCAGAGATGTAACTAGCTAAACAATGAACCATAATTACAACTCATGACATTTACTACCCTGCATGCATCTGCAGGTAGCTAACCAATGTCTATCAACAGTTGTCACAGTGACATTTTTTTTTAAATGGATACTTGCATAGTGGAGTCTTTTGTTAAATCATGTAGCTAGCTAGCTAAACAATGATCCATAATCCCAACTCATGACATTACTACCCTGCATAAATCTGAAAGTAGCTAACCATCCAGTTTCAATAATAGCTGGCCAAGCAAATGGCTCTGAGATACGAATAATAAGGTCATACATGTAACGTTAGCTAGCGAACATTAGCTAGCTAACATTACACAATGAAACCACTTTCTTACTAGTATACATCATAGATGGACCCGCCTTCTGTCATGGTTGCCCTTAGATTGAAGATGTAATCCAGAGACAGCGGTTTTCTCCATCTCCTTAAGTGTCGTACTTGAATTCCACTGAACTCGGTCCTCCAGAAAATGTAGAGCAACACTTACGCAGTTTTACCCACGCAATAAAACATTTTTAAAGCAGTGTTAGACAGGATTACCAACACATACTGACCAGCTCAAATAGACTGTAGCGTGCTATGTAGCAAACCGATCCAAACTCATCTCTCGGCATGTCCATCCCACTTATTATCTCAGCCAATCATGGCTATCTGGAAGGTTGCTGCCTTTTTCTGTGGCTAAACCAACTAGGCTCGTAATTTAACAATTTTATTAGTATTTACAGATGGCATACAAGTTTGTTATTAGGGCACATGAAAGTTCACATGTTTGAGGAGGCATTTCTGACAAAAAAATGCATTTTGATTAAAAAAATAAGATTACGTTCAAACGGCTCTCCTGGGATGTAGTGACCAGCGACATACGACTAGTTTCCTGAAATGGGTCACATATACAGTTGGCTTGGTTTTCCGTGCACTGGCAGGACAGAACAGCTAAGACGAGGGGTGGGGGTGTGTGTCTATTTGTCAATAACAGCTGGTGCTCAATGTCTAATATTAAGGTAGTCTCGAGGTATTGTTCGCCTGAGGTAGAGTACTCATGATAACCTGTAGACCACACTATCTACCAAGAGTTTTAAATCAATATTTTTCATAGTCGTCTATTTACCACCACAAACCGATGCTGGCACTCATGAGCTGTATAAGGTCCTAAGCAAACAAGAAAATGCTCATCCAGAAGCGACGCTCCTAGTGGCCGGGGACTTAACTACGTTTTACCTCATTTCTACCAGCATATCCCACGGTTCATTAACCATGCATAGTCACTTTACCCTTACGTACAAGTACAAATTACCTCGACTAACCTGTACCCCCGCACATTGTAACGGTAACCCCTGTATATAGCCTAATTATTGTTATATTATTGTGTTACTTTTTATTTTTTATTTTAGTTTTCTTAACTCCATTGTTGGTTAAGGGTTTGTAAGTAAGCATTCACGGTAAGGTCTACCTGTTGTATTTGGCGCATAAGACAAATAAAAATGTATTTATAAAAAATGCTGACATGGGTGAGTGACTGTCGGTGACTGCCATAACCATAGAAAAACTGCTGATGTACAATCAACTTTTGAATGTGCACCTTGTGTATTCTACTATTCTACCTCAACAGTAAGTTGAGACCCTTACTGAGTTCCTAAAATATATGTATTTCATTTTTTCTTTTGGGGGGGGGGGGGGGGGTTAATCCATGGGGACAACAAAAGGGAGGCTGCAGGCCGCCAGTTGTCCATCCCTGCTGTAGGTGCTATTGCTTTCATGGCTTCCCATGGCCAAATGTGTAATGGAAGGCAAATAATTTGGGTAAAACCCAGCTCACATAACAAATGTTTACTCTTTTCAGATGACTTCATGCAACATTAAACACAGAGATAGAGATGTCCAACTGGGACCTGGTGGGATGTTCACCTCTCAGAGAGAGAGAAGGACACAGGAGGAGGCATAAGCTCACACTCATCCATTCACAATGCACTGCATGTCTGACACGACCTTCATCGCTATTGATCATCAGCTCACTTTACTGCATGTGTAACATTTGTTATGAGTAATTTCTTATACTGTATGTACGCCATGCTGATGCACAGACAGATTTCATAGTGAAATGAAGATTACAAAGCTTAAAGTTAACTTTCCATTGTTGTTTATCCTTTTATCAAACAGTGGTTGAATGGAATTACCTGCTTAGTGTGAAGATGTGTGTGTCTGAGTTGCTTTCTTTGTTTGTCCATGAAGTGACTGGGTTTGTTTTTTTGTTTGTCCATGGGGTGACTGGAATTTGTTTGTGAGCGGGTGGTCTATTGGTTTACCAGATATGTAACATGTTGATGTGTAAATAGATTGACAAAGAACCTGGAGTCGTTTGTTCTGGCTATGAAAAGAAAAAGGGACTGGAAAGTATGATTACCATGCAGAGTCCATGAAATATGAATTAAAAGAGTATTAAAAACTTGTAATTTTACTCTCCACGTTGAAGTCAGCCAGGGCAGCCTTTTCAACATCTACTGTTTGACACCCAATCCACCTGACAATACACAAATATCTGATAAAAGAGAAATGAGGAGTATCTAGAATGGCTCTGCTTCTTATATTGTTATTGCAATATTGCCAGAAATGAGTGGACTTATTAGATTTTCCCTCACAGAACTCTGTCTGAAATGTCTGCAGTAAGTCTACGACAGACTTGCTTCCCACTGGGCACACACTGGTTGAATCAATGTTGTTTCCACGTCATTTCAATAAAATTACACTGAACCAACATGAAATAGACACTGAATTGAAGTGCACAGTGGGTTTCTTCTTACTGACAAAACGAATCCCCTGCCATCCTCAAGCCTTCTCCATTTTCTGAGTGGGCATAGAGCAACCTTCATTTCCACTAGGGTGCAGGTATAAAAGCACTTATGCCCTTTGTGCTAAACCACAAACCATATCAATCTTACCAGTAGATGCTTGCAAGCACCCAGTTGTACCATCATTATGGACATTTGGTTGTCTTAATAGTGAGTCTGAGATTATAAGTGTGTCAGTAGTACTGATTTTAAAAAGTATTTATTAGTTAGCATGTAATTGTCCATATAACTTGACCTCTGAAAATGAGCTACAAGATCAGTGATGGCCCGTAGACAGTCTCCCTTTCAGGGAGAATAGTCACATTGCCAGGGGCCAATTCATTAACACGAAATTAATTCACATTTCATACTCAGAAAATTGCTATTTTTTTCTTGTGACAAAATAATTGTAGGAAAATAATATTAGTCTCTCTCTGGAGACAGGAGACAGCTTAGAGAGGAAAATGAAAAACACATTACCACTTGACCTCAAACAACATGTGATACTGATGCTTGTAACTCATAATCAATGATCATTGTACCCATATGCAGATAGCCAAAGAAAGAGGACATTTTTATCAAGTTTCCTGGTTTAAGAAAGCCCTGCTTGATCTTTAGAGTCTTACCATGTATGTTGAGTCTTAATCACAGTAATCAGGCTGCATGAGGTTAAAACTGGTATTATGGTAAACTGAGTGACCAAATGAGAGAACAGTATGTTGGTGGTTAGCATGTGTTCCGTTAAAAGTCCACTTCAGTCAGGGAAGGGCAATTGCCAATGCAGCCTCAGAACTCACAATCATGGCGTTCTATCTGCAAAAAGCCCAAAGATATTGGATTGTGAAAGTACACTAGCCTACGCATTTCCAGAAATGGTCGCTATTATCTTGTGCCTTCTCCTCTGTCTGCTCAGTGCATTTGTCCTGAACACATACATGTGTGGAACATACATTCATCTTCTACACGTCTGCTTCCAGGCCCAATTACAGCAGCAGGTTCAGCTGGGACAGGTCACATGACCAAGGTCAACATCATCAGCTCATTCTAGTGCAATCAGCAGCATGTCCCAAATGTGCCATTATGATCATAATACCATTATTAGTGGACTGTTCAAGCTGACAACGAACATGGTCATATGTCCAATTTAAAGATGCCCTACATCACTTCATAAGGAATAATACTGATTTGAAAGGGTCCTTGGATAGAGGAAGTGAGGGGCAACATTGAGTTTGAGTTTATTGTTATAGGGTCAGTGCACATTAATCAACGTTTCAGTAAAAGTGTCAGTTTTAGCCAGCCGGCAAATTTTCAACCGCAGTCCCTGGGCAGGTTATTTTATTACAATACAGATAATCAATGAGCAGTGAGCACACGCAGGACAAGCAAGACATAGCATGCCGACAGAGCAACATAGCACAAAAAGCAACAAGACTTAACTACATGGACTGTGAACTTGGGGTGTGTTTACACAGGCAGCCCAATTCTGATATTTTTTTCACTGATTGATCTTTTGACCAATCAGATCAGCTCTGAAAAATATCTGATGGGAAACGATCTGATGCGATTGGTCAAAAGACCAATTACTGGAAAAAGATCAGAATTGGGCTGCCTGTGGAAACGCAAGTGTTCATTTGTAAATCAGGAGGTCCCGGAACGCATAGTGAACCAAAGAGGGGATGGTGATTCCGGGGGCTCTGAGGTATCGGAACACATGAGAAAAAAACGTCAAACGTTTTGGGTAGCCTTGCACAAGCTTCCCACAATAAGTTGGGTGAATATTGGCCCATTCCTCCTGACAGAGCTGGTGTAAGTAACTGAGTCAGGTTTGTAGGACTCCTTCCTCACACACACTTTTTCAGTTCTGCCCAAAATTGTTCTGTGAGATTGAGGTCAGGGCTTTGTGATGGCCACTCCAATACCTTTACTGTGTTGTCTTTAAGCCATTTTGCCACAACTTTGGAAGTATGCTTGGGGTCATTGTCCATTTGGAAGTCCCATTTGCGACCAAGCTTTAACTTCCTGACCGATGTCTTGAGATGTTGTTTCAATATAGCCACATACGTTTCCTACCTCATGATGCCATCTATTTTGTGAAGTGCACTAGTCCAACCTGCAGCAAAGCCTCCCCCTTTTCCTCCAAACATAACGATGGCCATTATGGCCAAACGGTTCTATTTTTGTTTCATCAGACCAGAGGACATTTCTCCAAAAAGTACGGTCTTAGTCCCCATGTGCAGTTGAAAACCGTAGTCTGGCATTTTTATGGCAGTTTTGTTGCAGTGGCTTCTTCCTTGCTGAGCTGCCTATCAGGTTCTGTCGATATACGACTCATTTTACCTTTGATGTAGATACTTTTGTACCTGTTTCCTCCAGCATCTTCACAAGGTCATTTGCTGTTGTTCTGGGATTGAATTGCACTTTTCACACCAAAATTCATCCATCTCTAGGAGACAGAACGCGTCTCCTTCCTGAGTGGTATGACGGCTGCGTGGTCCCATGGTGTTTATACTTGCTTAGTATTGTTTGTACAGATGAACGTGGTACCTTCAGGCATTTGGAAATTGCTCCCAAGGATGAACCAGACGTGTGGAGGTCTACAATTTATTTTATGAGGTCTTGGCTGATATCTTTTGATTTTCCCATGATGTCAAGCAAAGAGGCACAGACTTTTGAAGGTAATCCTTGAAATACATCCACAGGTACACCTCCAATTGACTCAAATGATGTCAGTTAGCTTATCAGAAACTTCTAAAGCCATGACATAATTTCCTGGAATTTTCCAAGCTGTTTAAAGGCACAGTCCCACTGACCACAATGACCCACTGGAATTGTGATACAGTGAATTATAAGTCTGTAAACAATTGTTGGAAAAATAACTTGTGCCATGCACAAAGTAGATTTCCTAATCGACTTTCCAAAACTATAGTTTGTTAACAAGAAATTTGTGGAGTGGTTGAAAAACAAATTTTAATGACCCCAACCTAAGTGTATGTGTACTTCAACTGAATACACACACACACACACACACACACACACACACACAAAAATACTTAAATCAAGTCATGGGAAGCACAAGTTAAACATCACAAATCACCCCGAAAAACTCTTACATTCCTTCACAAACAAGTCCCCAATCAGTACTTTAAATTGCGCGAATGGCACCAGAACATCAAGATGAACTAAGAACTACAGTGGTTGCTGTAATAGTGTTATACCCCAGTGGTGTAAAGTACGTAAGTATAAATACTTTAAAGTACAACTTAAGTAGTTTTTTGGGGGATCTGTACTTTACTGTTTATATTTTTGACAACTTTTACTTTTATTCCACTACATTCCTAAAGAAAATAATGTACGTTTTACTCCTTACATATTCCCTGACACCCAAAAGTACTTGTTACATTTTGAACGATTAGTAGGACAGAACATTTTTGAATTTATGCACTTATCAAGAGAACATCCCCAGTCATCCCTACTGCCTCTGATCTGGCAGACTCACAAAATACAAATGCTTCGTTTGTAAATTCTGTCTGACTGTTGAAGTGTGTCACTGGCTATACGTAGATTTTAAAAACTTGATAATCATGCAGTCTGGGTTGCTTAATATAAGGAATTTGAAATGATTTATACTTTTACTTTTGATTCTTGAGTATATTTTAGCGATTACATTTACTTTTGATACTTAAGTATTTTAAACAAAATACTTTTAGACTTTTGCTCAAGTAGTATTTTACTGGATACCTTTCACTATTACTTGAGTCATTTTTTAAAATGTATCTTTACTTTTACTCAAGTATGCCATTTGGGTCCTTTTTCCACCACTGCTAGGCCCAGGCTTAAACCCTGATTGGTTTACATTCAAAATACATATCTCAGATAAAAAGCCCAAAGTTGTAGATTTAACAAGGATTCAAGAATCTTAACTAGACAAGGAAGCCTTGAAATGGGTCGATAATTATTAAGAACAATAATATTTATGAAGTGGCAGCGCAATAGCTGATTTCCATTCTTTGGAATATTTCCTGATAACAATGTTAAATAAAACATTTGATTTAATGAGCAAACAATGATGGGCGCTGCACACTTAAAACCTCTTTTGGGTAGGGGGCAGTATTTTCACGTCCTGATGAAAAGCGTGTCCAAAGTAAACTTCCTGTTACTCAGGCCCAGAAGCTAAGATATACATATAATTGCAAACTCTAAAGTTTCTAAAACTGTTAAAATAATGTCTGTGAGTATAACACAACTGATATGGCAGGCGAAACCCCGAGGACAAACCCCCCCAAATTTAAACCCCCCCCCAAATTTAAGACGATTCTCCGTCTTAAATTTGATTGTTTATTTACATATTAGGGTACCTAAGGTTTGATTATAAACGTTGTTTGACTTGTTTGGAAAAGTTTAATAGTAACATTTAGGATTAATTTTGTATGCATTTTGATGGAGGGGAAATGAGTTTTTATGGATATAGAGAAGGACATTATCGATGTAACTGGGACCTTTTGGAGTGCCAACAGAAGAATATCTTCAAAGGTAAGACATTTTTTATATCACTATTTCTGACTTTCGTGTCGAACCTGCCTGGTTGAAATATGTTTTTCATGGTTTTGTACGCGGGGCGCTGTCCTCAGATAATCGCATAGTGTGCTTTCGCCATAAAGCCTTTTTGAAATCTGACACAGCGGCTGGATTAACAAGACGTTAAGCTTTATTTAGATGTATTACACTTGTGATTCTATGAAAGTTAAATATAGATTATTCTGTAGTTTGCAATTACACCACATGTGGGCCAGGTGGGAAGCTACCGTCCCACCTGCCCATAAGATGTTAAGCAGACCGGGATCCAATTGGTCGGCCCCTGTGGATTTCTTGTTGTTTACTGCTAGCAAACCATCCAGGACTTATTTTTCTGTAAAAGACAAAAAAAAAGCTTAGACTAGAATTGAATTTCACTGATCATTCAGCAAGTGGAGTCATTAAAATGTGTTTTTCCACCACTCCACAAATTTCTTGTTAATTAACAAACTATAGTTTTGGCAAGTCGGTTAGGACATCTACTGTGTGCATGACACTAGTAATTTAAAAAAATGTTTACAAACAGATTATTTCACTTAGAATTCACTGTATCACAATTCCAGTGGGTCAGAAGTTTACATACACTAAGTTGACTGTGCCTTCAAACAGCTTGGAAAAGTCCCGAAAGTGATGTCATGGCTTTAGAAGCTTCTGATAGGCTAATTGACATCATTTGAGTCAAATGGAGGTGTACATGTGGATGTATTTCAAGGCCTACCTTCAAACTCAGTGCCTCTTTGCTTGAAATCATGGGAAAATCAAAAGATATCAGCCAAGACCTCAGAAAAAGAATTGTAGACCTCCACAAGTCTGGTTCATCCTTGGGAGCAATTTCCAAATGTCTGAAGATACCAGATTCATCTGTACAAACAACAGTATGCAAGTATAAACACCATGGGACCACACAGCCGTCATACCACTCAGGAAGGAGATGCGTTTCTTTCCTAGAGATGAACGTACTTTGTTGCGAAAAGTACAAATCAATCCCAGAACAATAGCAAAGGACCTTGTGAAGATGCTGAAACAAACAGGTACAAAAGTATCTATATCCACAGTAATACGAGTCCTATATCGACATAACTTGATAGGCTGCTCAGCAAGGAAGACGACACTGCTCCCAAACTGCCATAAAAAAGCCAGACTACGGTTTGCAACTGCACATGGGGACTAAGATCATAATTTTGGAGAAATGTCCTCTGGTCTGATGAAACAAAAATAGAACCGTTTGGCCACAAAGGGGGAGGCTTGCAAGCCGAAGAACACCATCCCAACTGTGAAGCACGGGGGTGGCAGCATCATCTTGCGGGGGGTGTTTGCTGCAGGAGGGACTGGTGCTCTTCACAAAATAGATGGTGGCTATCACAAAGCCCTGACCTCAATGTCATAGAACAATTTTGGGCAGAACTGAAAAAGTGTGTGCGAGGAAGGAGTCCTACAAACCTGACTTACACCAGCTCTGTCAGGAGGAATGGGCCAAAAAACGTATTGTGGGAAGCTTGTGCAAGGCTACCTAAAACGTTTGACCCAAGTTAAACAATTTAAAGGCAATGATACCAAATACTAATTGAGTGTATGTAAACTTCTGACCCACTGGGAATGTGATGAAAGAAATAAAAGCTGAAAGAAATAATTCTCTATACTATTATTCTGACATTTCACATTCTTCAAATAAAGTGGTGATCCTAACTGACCTAAGACAGGGTATGTTTACTAGGATTAAATGTCAGGGATTGTGAAAAACTGAGTTTAAATGTATTTGACTAAGGTGTATGTAAACTTCTGACTTCAACTGTATTTATCTGGTGTATTTGTTCAAATAAGATCAATCAGAGTTAACTTTTTAGGACCTTTGGGGTTGGGACGTGTAGGCTTATTCACCAGATGGGATAGGTTTAGATCATTGCACATGTCTTTTAGATTGTCTGACGTTTGCATTTCTCAATCATAATTTAGTTTATAACTACAGATTTAGTAAAAGAAGACAACAAATTAGCTAACTGCTCGAGTGCACAAAAGTTAACTGAGGGAGGGCGGTAGACCTCCGTTAACAGTAGACCCCTATACATTTTTCACCAGACAAAGGTGTAAAGATAATAGCTGATGAGTTTGGAGGGTACTTTGGTGTTGAATGCTAAGCTGTAGTCAATGAACAGCATTCATACATAGGTATTCCTCTTGTCCAGAAGTGATAGGGCAGTGTGATGGTGATTGCATCGTCTGTGGACCTATTGGGGTGGTAGGCAAATTGGAGTGGGTCTAGGGTGTCAGGTAGGGTGTAGGTGATGTGATCCTGGACATGTCTATCGAAGCACTTCATTATGACAGAAGTGAGTGCTATGAAGCGATAGTCATTTAGTTCAGTTACCTTAGCTTTCTTGGGAACAGGAACAATGGTGGCCATCTTGAAGCATGTGGGGACAGCAGACTGGGATAGAGATTGATTGAATATGTCCGTAAACACACCAGCCTCTGAGGACGAGGCTAGGGATGCCGTCTGGGCCGGCAGCCTTGCAACGGTTAACACGTTTAAATGTTTCACGTCGGCCACGGAGAAGGAGAGACCACTGTCTTTGGTAGCGGGCATTGTTGGTGGCACTGTATTGTCCTCAAAACGCACAAATAAGTTGTTTAATTTGTCTGGGAGCAAGACGTCGATGTCCGCAATGGGGCTGGTTTTCTTTTTGTAATCCGTGATTGTCTGTAGACCCTGCCACATATGTCTCGTGTTTGAGCTGTTGAACTGCAACGCTTTGCTTGTTTGATTGCATTGCAGAGGGAATAACTACACTGTTTGTATTCGGTCATGTTTCCAGTCACCTTGCCATGATTTAATGCGTGATTTGCTCTTTCAGTTTTGCGCGAATGATGTCATCAATCCATGGTTTCAGGTTAGGGAAGGTTATAATAGTCACGGTGGGTACAACATCTCCAATGCACTTCCTAATAAACTCACTCACCGAGTCAGTGTGTACGTGAATCTTATTGTCTGAGGCTACCCGGAACATATCCCAGTCCACGTGATCGAACCAATCTTGAAGCGTGGAATCCGATTGGTCAGACCAACGTTGGCTAGACCTGAGCACAATGCTTCCTGCTTTCGTTTCTGCCTTTAGGAGGGGAGCAACAAGATGGAGTCATGGTCAGATTGACTTAAGTATAATTCATATCAAATGCACAAACAAGCTGATGGTCACTGGAAATGATAGCTGTGAGGATTTCATTTTTTACATGCAAAATGAAAAAGCTAGGTTTGTCTACTGTGAATAATTAGATTTTTGGTGTATTTTGTTTTCAAAGTCTGTCAGAGCGTATAGTTTTACAGGATGACATTTTAATTGATTCAATGTGCATCTGATCACACTAAATGGTCTGTCTCTGAGGAGAGCAACAACAGGGAGATAATCTGATAATCTGTAAAGCTCTACTAATTCTCTGTGTTCTTGTTTCCCTCCACAAAAGATAATTGAGATCAAGCCGAGTTGAAGGAGAGGGGTCAGTCTAGGCTGAGAACACAAGGCTTTTTATGAACATGTACAGTACTCAATGCCTCCAGGATAATTATAGTGACATTTTATTGAGCGCTGGAACATTAATTCATCTCTGAGTTGTTTTATAAAGCCAAATAATATATTTTTTTTCCTAATTTGGCTTTGTGACTTTATGTAATGATAATAATTTGTTCTGGGCTCTGATTTCTACTTCACCTGACTGCTATTGGCGTTCTTTGTCTCTAACGTTAATTACCATTTTAAACATCAAATAACTTTCAAAAAGTCTCTCCAAAGATAATTTCCACTTAGAGCTGAGCTTTGACTTTTATCCACATCTGTTGTCTTCTCAAAAGCATCAAAAGGGCAAGACAGTGAGTGTGGGGAAAAAGTATTATCCACCACCGGCAGCGCTG